>NW_028251501.1:0-340249 GCF_964263255.1 Lissotriton vulgaris
TTTTCTGGTGAAGTATTTGTTGTTAAACAATGAAGTATGCTGCTGTCAACAAATGAAGCGGTAGTCTCTAGACTCCAGGTGGTCCAGAATACAGCTGCCCGTCTGGTCCTGAACCAGCCCTCTCGCACCCCCTCTAAACCCCTTCTGGAGAAGTTACATTGGTTATCCATCAAACAGAGGGTAAAGTTTAAGATCTGCTGTACAATGCATAAGTGTCTACAGGGAAATGGCCCAGCATATTTGATTAAGAAATTCTCCTGGTACACACCGACACGCTCTTGAGATCTAGTGAGCAGGCATTGTTACAGATTCCAAAATTTAGAAAAGTAAGACAAGGGGGAAGATCTCTTACGGTTGCTGGTCCAACCTTGTGGAACAGCCTCCCACTGTTTCTGAGACAGTGCAAGGACCACCTTCCTTTTAGGAAGCAATTAAAGACATTCCTTTTTCAAAATTGATCTATGTCTATGGTTAGGGTCCGCTATTTGCTTTTCTTTTTTGGTCGCCAAAGGCGCGGAGATACTCCTTCGGGAGGTGATCCTAGCGCGGTATAAACACGCAAATAAATAAATAAATAAGTAAACTATATATGGCAATGACAGAGAATGCACATTCCCAAGATGGGAATGTGTAACATGTTTGAAATATTATGTGCATTGTGGTGTTTGTATTTATATTGATGTGGTAGTTTTGTATATTTGTATGTACATGTTCTCTTATATGTGTTATATGATATATGTTGATTTTATATGTTGTTTTGTATATGGCTTAATTTTCCAGCCCTGAAGAAGTTCTGGTTTCAGAACGAAACGCGTTGGCTGTGATTGATCAAATAAAAAGAAGAACATAAAAACAACCCCAAAAGGAGGAATTGCATTTATTGGATGGACTGTACACAAGTGTGCTCAATATATATATTACATTGTGAGGTGTTGCAACTTTAATATATGTTTTAAAGCATTTCCTGCTGGAGGCTGTTGCTGCATATTTTGCATATTCATTATTGGGATGAGTTATATCTTCTTTCTCTCCTCTATGACCGACGCCACTTATTTGGACACCAAATTTTTTTGAACTTTTTTCAATAATGTTTGCCCAGATCTATTGACTTCACTATGTCCGAAGGCTACATTTCTTTTTTTACATTTGAACTTTTGACAAACTATGACGTTTTTCTTCAAAGATTTTTTTCTATCGTTCTGGGAACAAATTGGAGACTTGTGTTCGGACTGTTGTTCTTGAACTCTGCATTCCTAAATTTGCTTCTTATCTTATCTCATCTTACCTGTGCTCGGATCAAGGGAGGGTGTCATGTAGATAGGCTTTGCCTTTACACTGTGTTAAGTTAGAAAGAGCTTATTAGGAGTTTAAACGCCATTTTACCTCTCTGCTGCTTTTGCGCACGGCACATATTGTTATTAATGCTTTGAGCCTAGTAGAATATTTTGCTTCACACAAGAATAATATGTTTTCCTATAGTATCAGCTTTACTTGGTAAGCTATGTCTGAACAGTGAGTGCTGAGGCCTTCAAGGTTATTTCAACACAGCGGTTGTTGTTCGGTCTGATCAGCGCACGTCTTAGACATAACACATAGGCAGCTGTGGCCAACTCTAGCTTTTGGTGCGTTTAATAATGTACTGCGCAGAGCATGCACACACACTTGATGAATATCCGCATGCAGAGGGTTGGTGTAGAAGATGATGTGATCCCTTTCTACTAAGACCAGAGGTATGGGGCCGCCCTTCTAAAACCCAAAGAGACCTTCTATAATATAATATAAAATACTAGCAAGGGAGGGACAGACTGAGGCTCTATTTAGACCTTTTCCCTTTAGCATTTTAACATGCTTTCACCCTCTGTATTTTATGGACTAGTAACTATGCTGATAACCTTGTGGCTTATAATATGTGTGCTTGTATTAGTCAAGATACTGTGCTTGAGAACACTGCATTAGAAATAAATATTTCAAACGTGCACATGTCTTCATTTACTCCACGTTTTGGACTGATATGTTAGTATAACAAAAGAGTGATCATGTGTTCCACGTGACCTGAGGTGTTCTAAGTTCATGTTCTGGGTTGTCTAATCATTGGGGGTGTGTAAGAACCAATGAGACACTGATTGCTAGTCTGGTAGGGGATTTTGGATACTAAGGTGAGTTTTGGCACACCCTAATTCACTGAGGTTCCAAGTCTCTATGCACAGTTCTGTGTAGCAGCAGAATCCCTGGACACTCATCATCCGAGCTTCAGAAAAGGATGCAGCACAAAAACAGCCATACTGAATACAGTAGATGACCTGCACAAATCCATGAATACAGACCTATCCTGCCGGCTCATACTCCTTGACCTATTGGTGGCTTTCGACACGGTCGACCACACACTTCTCTTGGATCCCCCCACAAAAAGGATTAATGTAGAAAGGGTGGTCCTATGCTGTTTCACATCTTTTCTACAAAACCACTCTCAAGAAATAAAAATAAGTAATTTGACTTCAGACACAGTGTCAATAAACCGGAGTGTCACCCCAGGCTCCATACTCTCGCCAACAATTTTCAATATCTACTTGGAGCCCCTTACCGTTATCCTGAATCAAACAAATATCACCTTTCACCTATACGTGGACGACACCCAGCTTTACATGGAAATCTCCTCTGTTGATGATGCACCCCAATTAAATGCACCTTCAAAGTAGTTCCAACACTGACTTTCAGTCACCTAAAACTCAACCAAGAAACAACATTTTCTTTCCATATAGACAGTCCCCCTCTGATGCAAGTATGGCTAACGTACATTGACACCCTAAACTGCAATCTAACCCTGGCCAGCTCTGCCAAATCTCTGTGAATCACACTGGAACCTCAACTGACCAAAAAAGATCATATAAAGAATAGTATGAAGAGCACTTTCTACAACCTGAAACTTCTGAACAAAATCAAACCCTACCTACCGCTGAATGATCCTAAATCTACCACACAAGTGTTGGTGCTATCTAGATTGGACTACAGGAATGCCACCCTCACAGGCACTGCTAAATCCCACCTAGTACGCCTCAGAGCCACTCTTAATGCAGCAGCCTAAATTGTCACAGGAATCATAAAAACTGAACAGGCTCCTGATTAAAGCTTGTTGCAGGGTTAGAACTGCTTGTTTTACTCATAAAGCCCTTCACACTGATAAACTGGCATACTTCACCTCTGAACTAAATAAGCAAGGTCGGACGAGAAACCTAAGAAGCTCAAACACCCTGCTCCTCCTTCCACCTAAAGCTCACAAACAAAAAACCCTGGCACGCTCCTTCTCGAGCAATGCCCCTAAAATCTGGAACTCCATACCAGTAGATATCAGGATGAACCCTTCATTTCTGAACTTTAAGAAATAGCTAAAGGATCACCTCATCCACTGGCATCTCAAACAACAGGTCATCAATTGCTCAAAGAGATAAGATCTCTACTCCCAGTTCTCTTTGTACCTCTCTTTGTTTATCATTCCTCTTGGTATTCCATTGATTTGATTTGATGCGTCACAGATGTTCTCCTATTCTATTCATTATCTACTTTGAACATGTTTTTAGATGTAAGGCGCTCTGATGCCAGCACTATATAAAACTCTTAAATAAATAAATAAATAAATACTCCTCTGGGCAAGTTATTTACTACTCTCCGGACCCTGTGAAGGCTATACAGCCGTGTCAGTTGCGTACCCAATACACTGGTAATCAAGTCTTGCTTAAGTGCACCATTGACTCTTTCTACAACAGTGCTTGATTATGGGTGGAACATTAGCAAATATAGCAGTCCTACTCCAAGTACAGATATAGCATCCATAAGCACCTTTGCAGCGAACGCAGGAAAATTGAATGAATTAAACGGTTGAACTGCCCCCTTTGATCCCTCTCCATTGATCCCTCTTGGCCTAACCTTTGCCTTTTGGCTGCTTTAATACCATTTCAGCTTGTGAAATATTGAACCATTAATGTATGAGCCTTAATGCACTTTTACCTACTTATGCCTCTATGAAAGATAGTTGACTGTTTGAATTGCATGTATCAATGATTACTGAAGTGCTTGAAGAAAACAGTAAACAACATAGAACATTGTGGAATATTTGATAAAACAATTGTCGAAGTATGGAAAGGTCAAACTATACTTGCCTGCAAACTGAGCTATCAGATTGTTCTGAAACAAATGCTAAACAATATATTTGTGCAAACTGAATTATCAACTTTAATAAAACACATATTAAATAATACAATGTGCTATGTGTTTGGAATTGAAAAAAAGATGCATTTGAATACATGAATGTATGAAATGTAATGAGGAGTACCTCAATTGGGAAAATATGAAGATTACATCAATTTGTGAAGAATCACTCCATTTGTTCAAGTGGGAAAGCCAGTATCTGAACCTGCCTTTCCTGGTATTGGATTGTACAGTTCAGCCTCTAGAGAAAAAGCTCATCACTTTCCCTTTTACCACCAATTGACAAGGCATTGTGCTCAATTATTTCATGTAGGGAAGTATGTAGCAACAGTACAGCAGGTGTAGTGACAGTCGGATTCAGGCCCACTGCACTAAGATTATGCGTGTTTTCACTATATATCCATGGGCTAAGGGGCACATGTTCCCTAATTACAGAAGGGCATATATCATCATGACTATGCCATTGAGTTAATTACCTAACTTTGTATGGTACATTCAGTAGATACACACATCACATGGTAATTCATTCTGACATGACATGTATAAAATACAAAAATTTCTTTCTTTAAAAAAGTTGAGGGTAATGGGTTTCATGTATAGAATATCGTGGAAAACAATATTGATTCACCAAACCATAATCAAAATAATATTAATTACAAAAACATTGAGAGCTATACTTAATAAAAAGAAAATACAAATACCAGTGCCAAAACTACTGCACCCAAAAATATCTAAAATGTACACAATGGAAAACAGAAATATCTAAATACAACATATAGGCTACTTTTTACATATACACACAATATCAAAACACGCAACAATGATAATACCACGGAAAATAAGGAAAAAATAATATTTAAAATCTTAAACTCCTTTTTATATAAGACACATATACAAATATCAATAAACTGTACGGAAAGAGTACTACTAACGAAAAACAAAATTATTGATGTTTAAAACCATACTTATTCTCACTACCAATACTATTAAAAATAAATACATTTTAGAAAATATATATTAGAAAATACATACTAAAAAAAAATAAATATATATATATATATATATATATATATATATATATATATATATACGCACCATTTACAATATATTAATAATGCAACAATCCAATTAATACACATTTTAAAAATAAAAAAAGTTCCACCAAAATCGGGGAAAAAATAAAAAAGTTCTGACCATGCATAAAGTAGCCAATAACATTTACCTTAAAACAAACTAACAAATAGAAATACAAATGTAATTAGGTTAATTCCATAAGAAGAGAACAACAGTTTAGTATTTCTCACAGGAAAAAACTTAACAACTACAAGAAAAGGACACTCTTCCATACTGCATGAAGAAAAGTCAGAAGGAAGACTTCAACAAAATTACAAACCACCTTCACATGTAGGTTTAAAGGTTAACTGAATTGAAACTTAACATAATTGTAAAATGCGAATATATAAAAAAATTACCAAACTCCTTCTTTTATTATCTATATCAATTCTCAGCAAAAGCGAAGTACTGTACACCAAAACATCTAACTCCTCCCTGTATGTTAAACTTAAATGCTAAACCCCTTCAGCTACCTGATTGGCGTAAAGTTCCATGTAAATAACACCACAGAAACAATTGCTTTCGTACGTGTGATACATAGACAGCCAGGAATGCACAAGCACCAAAACGTGAATTGGAAATGTATTACATATTATGCAAATGCTTGTTATGGGAGGGCTACAACACAAACCGATATTGTAATTAATGTCTAAGAACAAAACCACCCCCAAATGTAACAAAGATAGATGTAAGGCGTGTAAATTAGTATTTAAAAGAAGGAAGCAGTAGCCCTGAAGAGCCCATTACTGAATTGTAAAAGACTCAGGGTCTGATTGTGAGTTTGGCGGGGTGGCATATCACCCCCAGCACCAGCAAACTTGACCGCCGCCCCCCGCCAGATTATGAGTTTTTTCATTGTCTGGCAGGCGGACCTTTGGCATTCCCACAGCAGTGCATTTAAAAAATGCTATGGGAACACCAAAATAAGGCAAAACCTGTTAAGACCATGTCGTGCAGGAACTGGGCGTGCATGCAGAAAGGGGGGCACACCATATGTCCTCCTGCATGCACCAACATGCCTTGGGGTAGGGGGGCCCTGTACGGCCCCTTTGTTTCTTGACAGCCAGAAGTTTCATGGAGAAAGAACCTCCATGAGACGGCTGGCGGTCAGAAAACTCGTAATATGCCTCAGCAGCACCGCCAGCATATTGTGAGCCTCTGACTGCCACACCACCGCCAAGGAACACAGTACCCTGGTGGTTGTGGCAGTCCAATGTCAGTCCGACTGGCAAAGGAGTAATGCGGCGGTCGAGGTGGCAGTGCTGTGGTGGCCGGATCTCCACCGCGAGTTTGTCGTGCCATGGAATGCCAAACTCATAATCAGCCCCATACTCGCTAAAGTACCTGAGTACATTACAGGTCAGCAACCAGCAATTCTTACTTTAAACTACATAATATCACGTACTAAAAGAAGCCACAAGTAAAATCCATGTTGCCCAAGTTGACACCAAGATGTACAGATTCCAGAACACCCAATGAAGCCTTCATCCTACATGACAATCACAATATTATGACTGAGACATATAAAGACGGCCTGTATAATAAGTGTGGATCTGAGAATGCGAACAAACTGTGCATGTTCAGATAGTGTCCAAATTTAATACACTGTTGGCAAAGAGAGGGTAAGGTATTATCCGAAATTATGCAACAAAGAATTGAGGTAAGTCTATCTCGGATTATTTGTGGTATGCCGGGTGAATAGGAGTTGACTACCCCTCTATCAGTAAACCGGGGTAAGTTATTATTCTACCAGATGCTGCTTGTAAGAAGGGAGATTTGCAGAAATTGGTTCATGCATATACATCTGAAGTACGTAGACTTGTGGAATTATGGGACATTTATTCAAAACCTAGATTTGAAATGCTTTAACCCGAGGAAAGGTAAGATATTGAGACCGGTCGAACATTGGGAACTAGAGGTAGTCAATAAGATGCCTCTTGTTCGATGATTACACGCATAAGCTCAGGCATGTCTGGGAATGACCTATAAGCCAGATCCCCAATTTGAGTAATCTCGGACGGATGATATCATCTCTGGCCTTAAAACTAGGGTCTCTCATGGTAATGTGAAAGATATAAGTGATATGAGGATAAAAAAAAAGAAAATTATAATCACAATAGCAGCAGAATAATATTTATATTTGCAACTGAAAACTAGCTCCTAAGATTAAGCCACTGTGAAATGTGGATGATGGACAGAACCTTTAAAATGTGCCCTCCACCATTCAAGCAGCTATACACCTATATACAGAATATCAAAACAGGAACATACCCCCCATTTATGCACTGGTGCCTAAAAAAGTGCAACATTCTATGAACTTTAAAATCTCATTCAACTCACAAGTAACAGCTACAATCCACACAAAATTATAATAGACTTTGAACAGGCAATGACACAAGCAATTCTGAAACTATACTTTTACACAACCATAAATGGATGCTATTACCACTTCAACCAAAGCTTTTGAAAATATCTGCAAAAATCTGCATTAACAGATTTATCAACATTTTACGTCACTCCTGTGCCACTCTAGAGGGCACAAGGGAGACGCAGAACAAAGTGAGATTAATAAAACCACGCAAGGCCGCTGATTAATGTAGAGTAACGCACGGCAACGCAAATAGCTGCCTTGCTTTACTTTCCCGCTGGGAGGGGTTTCATGGGTGGAGCATGGGTGTTTCCACACACCCACCTATGGATTTTGGCATATTCCTAGATTTACTATTAGGGGCAAACCTGGGAATGCATCTGAAAGCGACATCTCCCTAGGTGAGGCCTAACATGGAGAAATATCTTTCTGCAACACACGTAGAAAAAGGAAAATGCCTATTTTTCTGAAGGCACCCTTGCCCCATGACGCAAGGGGGCCTGTGTTGGTGCTGGGCAGCCTAAAGCGCACCAGTGCACAGAAAGAACAGGAATGCACCATATACTGTTAAATACTGTGCATTCCAGCCCTTTCATGCAGCACAGTAAGGTGGCTTGCTGCTTAAATGTACACTATGCAACACAAATGCAGTGTGCGTTTGGAATTAAAAAGTTAGGAGCCCTACTGCATGTCCCTGTAGCAGACATAGCTAACCACTATAACATGCTAATAGAATCCCCATTTTCCTGAAGAAATGAACAAATGGAGTACTTTGAAGACACTTAAGTTGGCAGACTACAGCGATCTGGACACTGACAACAACCCATATTCCAAATACCATGTTAAAAATGTCTATGACAGCACCATGGCTCAACAAGCCAAAACTAACAACGTAGTGGAAGGATGGCACTTTACCTTCCAAGCCACAGTAGAAGGAACCCAACCAAAACATTACAAATTCATAGAAGCTCTCCAAAAAGAACAAAACTACCAACAACTAAAGGTAGAAAAGTCAGTAAACCAAATCAAACCATAAATAACTAAACAAACCACAGGAATGTATGAAATGCAAAGATTCAAAGTAAGGGCTCGATTAGGATGTCTGGCGGATCGGCAACAACAGGCAGTCGGTTGGGTATGCCCGACAGCTGTGATACGGTCTGTCCACCGCATTATGATGCTGTCGGTCTGAGCGTATCTGTTGGAGGGACAGACCAACACCTCTGACTGGCTCAAGGAGCCCTTTAGGGCATCAGTTGGACCATTATCCCTACCATTGGGGGTTTGCCTGCTCAGGCCCAGCCATAGGGATTAGGATGTCCCTTTCCGGCAGCCTTTTCAAGGCGGTCCCACCGCCATGGAAAGGCTGTCAGAAAGGGACTTTGAGGGCCCTGGTGTGCCTCCGTGATGTGGGCTGGGGGACCCATGTGGTGTGTGCCAGGCACCGCCATCGTAATGAGGCACAGTGGCTCATAGTAAATTACAAAGGAGTAGACTACCTAGAAATAATAGCTAGACCACTATTTTAAACCACCTACCAATATACCCACAACTGTAAAACATCATGAACCAACACCAGCATAAAATAATCAATTTAAAGTAAATATTTATGCAATTATTTTTCTAAATCAGTCTATAGTAAAAATAAATTAGCAAAGTACAAAATAAGACTGATAAATATTTAATTTAAAATACTCATTAGAAAACCATAAAGATTACAACTACAAATATGCAGTGCAACCTATGAATTAAAAAGCACACATTTAAAATAAAACATTTTAATCACAGTAAAAGCAAAATACATATAGATAATAATAAAGAAAATGTTCCCCATAAAAGGAATTAAAAAAAATCTATGTACAGTTGTGAAGCTGATGTTGTCGATCCACCTCCAATTCCAAAAATTTTAATTCAGAAAACAGTAAAAAATATAAACACAGATGCTGAAAAAAGAAGAATGAATTACATTTCCAAATTAAATCCACGCAAGTAATTCACAGTCCGTAGAAACCATAAAAAAACCAAAAAACATCAACGTAAAAAGCACTCCAGGAAATTCGAAAAATCAAAGGAACCAAAAAAATATTGTTGGTACTAAACAAACCAAATGATTTCTTTAATATTGTTGGTACTAATCAAACCAAATGATTTCTTTACAAAAAAGTGAAATTCACTAAAAATCGTCACAATACGTACATCCCAAATACAAACATAACTTTACAACTTTACAAACATAGTAGAAAATATGGCAATATCTAAAAAAATGGAGTACAACTAACAAAGTATAGCTAGCTTTACCGCACTACACTGACAGCAATAATAATAATAATAAAACAATTTATAAAGCGCACAGCTACTTCGACAGAAGGGTCCCAGCGCTAAAAATGTTTTAGCTACCAAAGAAAACAGAAACCCTAAGAGGACACCAGGGATTACTAAAAAGGCCAATTTTTAAGATTTGTATGGAATAAAAGCTCTGTCTTAGATTGTCTGTACAGCGGGAGAGAGTTCCAAAGCTTGAGAGCTAGGAAACTGAAGAAACTGCCCCAAGCACGAAGTTTCCTGACTGTGGGGATCTTTGCCAAAAAAGCGCCTGAAGAACTCAGGCCCCTTGACAGGAGGTAGGGTTTAATAAAGCGATGAAGATAACTGGCACCAGATTTGTTAAAAGCCCTATTTAAAGACAGGCCCTTCTTAATCGGAAGCCAGTGCAGTCCATGCCGTGCAGGAACTGTTTTTGGCGTTCCCTTGTGGTGGCCATTTTCAGGGCACTGCTGTGAGAACGTAAAAAAAAAAGGCCAGCCAGACACAAGAATAACTCATAATCTGGTGGGTGGTCTGGTCGCAGCTTTGCTGGTGAAGCAGCGGGGCGGACCCGGTGCTGCACAGACAAAGGACCCAATTCCGATGCGGTTAGGAATGGCCTAGGTCGGAGCCATCCTAACCGCTTTAGACCTGCCAATTCGGATTTCTTTCTGACCGAGCCATTCCGATGGGCCTGGTCAGAAAGGAATCTGACTCAGTTTTCTAGATGGCTTCCGACTGGCTCAGACAGCCCCTCTGTTATCCGGAAAACTCTTCAGTACTCCCCTGGCTGGTTCTTTCCGGCCGAGGGAGTACAATGGCAGTTTCCCACGGCCTTTCTGTGACTGCCTTTCCGACACAGAAAGGCAGTGGGAAACTGTCTTTGGGGGCCCCAGCATGGCCCCAAGGGAGCGAGGCCACCAAATGGCGGCCCTAGTGCGCACCCATGGCCCCCCCTGTTGATCCCTGCACCCGCTGGCAGGCAACTTAGGGTGCCAGCCACGGGGTGCCGGGTTGAACTGCACCTCTGTACTTAACCATGTGAGCATGCATTCCATTTGGAATGCATGCTCCCATTGTTAAGTATAGGATTGCGACCGAACAGGGTTCGGTTGCATCCTACTTGCAGGTCTGGAACCGGCAATCAGAGGTTGTTCGGTTCCAGTTCCTAGCCGAAGTCGGACGGTCCGTCCGACATCAGAATGGGCCCCAAAGTCGTAATCAGGCCCAAAAGTGTTGGACACTAAAATGGTCAGATTTACTATTCCCACTCTAATATAATCCAATTTAAGAAAGGTGTTGGTCAATAAAGGGGTCACGTTTACCATTCCCACTCCAATCTAAACTACTTTGGAGAAGGTCTTGAACACCAAAAGGGATACATTAACTACTCCAACTCCAATCCAAAACATTTTATTGAAAAAGCTGTGCATTAGAGGGGTATGAATTACTATTCCCACTCCAATATAAACAATATTTGGGAAAGTGTTGGACACTAAAAGGGTCATATTTACTATAACCACTCCAATCTAATTCCTCTTGGGGAAGGTGTTGGGCCCTAAAGGGGTCGGATTTACTTTAATCTAAAGTATTTTGTCGAACGTTTTGGAGGATAAAAGAGTGAAATTTACTACAGTGCAGCCAATCTAAACCATTTTGAGGAAGGTGTTGGAAATGTTGGAGACTATATTGGTTATATTTATTATTCCCACCCCTGCTAAAACCAGTAGGACACTAAAGGAGTCAGACTTACTATTACCACAACACTATAAATCATTTTGAGACAACAATAAAAACAATCAAAAAGCAATACATTTTACTTACAAAAAAAAATGACAATTTAGATAAATAATCTAAAAACTAAGGGCCCGATTTAGATGTTGGTCGAAAAGCCTGTGACAAGCTGTCAAATGCTTTCCGACTGACATCGTAGGTTGAAACTCCAACCGCCGAGTTTCAATGACGGCGGTCAGAGTTCAAACTAGCCGGGGAATCCAACTTTCTTTCGACGGGTTCAAGGAGCCCCTTGGCCAGTCAGAATGGTCTTAGAACCCTTAACAGACCACGTTTCTGCCGTCAGAATTATGATGGCACTCTCCGACAGCACTTCCATGTCGGCCTTTTCGACATGGAAAACTGTCGGAAAGTGTATTTAGGGGCCCCCATGAAAATCCCTGCACGTGTGGCAGGCACCATGAGGTTTGATATAAAACAATCTAAACATTTAAACACAACAAAAAGTACTTAAATATTTAATAACTACACATTTATAATTAACAAAAAAAATAATATATAGAAGGTGTACAATAGAAATACAATAATTTCAAATACATTTTTATTTTAAAATTAAGCTTAAATCAATGTCAAATAATACATAAATATTTTTAGAAGAGATTTGAATGATATTAAACATTAAGACAAATGTACATAAAATGAGGTATCATAAACATAAAATAACAATTAATTAGAAATAAATTGACAAACAAAAAGAATGTTTAACATAAATGTTTTACTTAACACCTTGGGCGCGGCCGCTATTCTGCGCCTGTGTGGCACATTCCGATCGTGGGTGCGGTCATGACGGCCGGGAGCCGTCATCAGCACACGAGCACTGTGTGCCATGACGGCTCCCGGCCGTCATCAGCATGGAAGGGGTTAAGTAATTAAAAAAATCAACAAAAACAATTTTAAACATTATATTATGTTATGTTATGTTATTTTTACTTATACCGCGCACAGCTGCCCCAGCAAAGGGGCGTCCTGGCGCTTTGACAAGGCAAACACAACACAACACCGACAGAAGGAAAAAGGCCACAGGAATAGCATGAGGGCTAAGCAAATAAGAAGGTCTTGATAGCACGTCTAAATGTAAACATTTGTTACATTTAAAATGTATAACATAGAAAATTACTAATTAATACAACCTAATGGAATATACATATGAAATAATTATTTAAACAAACATACTTTAAAAATGTGCCCACCCTTTTCCCCTACAAACCTAACATCCCACTACTATAAATGTTATTAAATATCTGTTTTCATTTAACAAATGTTAAAAAATACATTTTGAAATGAAATACAATAAACAGTCTAATTACATCTTAAAATAAATATACCTAACATCAACTGTGTTTTAAATTAACTGCATCAAATAAATGTTAAAACTACCAGCAATTTACCAAAAATATTTTAAACGACATTATACACAATAATATTTTATTAAACAAAATGTTTTACAACAATATTAAAAACAGATAAAATGATATTCTGACCTTTGATAATTATGGCTACAATATTTTTGACATCACAATATTATTGAACAATATTTTTGTATCTCAATATATTTGTTTTTGCGTTCTCTCCAAACACTGCGTAAAGGAAGAAGCCATCAATTTTTAATATTAAGATGAAGCTTTGTTTTGTTTGAACAAACTTTAAAGAGGGAGAGGGTCAGCAGCCCAATGACAGCGATTACATTTTTAGAAAGCTAAAGATGAGTCTATCTTTCTTCAGGTATTTAGTAGGACACTTGGGACCTTCAGCTGAGCTGCAGGCAGACACAGCAAAAATACTCTTTTTTAATATTTTTGCATTTCAGCTATCATGCTTCGTGTTTTTTGTCTTTTACAACTGTAATTGGGAGGGAACATATACAGTGCCTGGGCTAAGCCAGTCATTCAGCCCCAGCCAGGGTTGACCTTGGATGGCCTGCCCAGTTGAAGAAGATCTGGTAGAGGGTGTGCAAGAACATGAGGATCATGTGTGGACTGGTAGGCTTGGGCGGCTTGTGTATGAGTCCGAGCAGGAGCCCTAACACGAGGGACAATGAGGGTAGTGTTTTGTCTGTCATAGAGGTTTACAAAGACTATTGGACTGTAGCTGTTAATAGCACTCCTTTGCTTCCTGTAGAGACTCGAAAGCCCTTCCCAGATCGCACTGTGTGAGGCTAGGAGAGTGTACTTCATATAGTGAGTAGCAACATTTCATGCATAAAGTTATAAGCAATAAACATCAGGGATTGTTTTGCATGTGGCTTATACAAACCAAAAAACCAAGAATCGCTTGAGTTGCGATTTTGGGAAAACATTTATTGCTTTTCAGAAGTCTAGATGGGTTCTCGTTTGGTGTGTATAGCACAGCTTCCATGTCTGTAAGAAGAGGGTACATTTTGGGTTCATGATTGCAGGGAGATTGTTTTCATCCATGGATCATCAGGTGTGAGATGAGGAGAGCTTTTCAAAGGAGATTACTCTTTGAACTGCTAATAAGTGTGAAACCTTGTTTACATTTTCATTTATTTGGCAGTCTTATTTAGTGCAAACCAGACCCCTGAAGGTAGCAGAGCGCTTACATAGGTCATCAACTAAGGTATATAAATTGTTTCCGACCATTGAACAATAGATTCTTGTAGTCTGGTGGATTGAAGTGATGTAGCGTTATTTGTAGGGTAGATGGTGAATCCTCAAAATTCGACCTTGAGTTCTGGTATAATGTATTCCTTTCTCCTGGGGTTTAGAACTTGTCTAGTACCTGCTTTTGGATTAATTGTAGTTTGCTGACTGGATAGTCTGATATAGAGCTCATTCGAGTAATCTACATGTAACGTCACTAATGCTTATATTGCCTGTATGCTACGAGAGGGGCCTATGTAAAGGAACATAGGGACATATTATCAAGCACGGCGTTAACATTATCGCCGCTTTAGCGAAGGAAAACTGCAGCTAAAACAGCGATGATAGGCTTGATAATACCCCGTAGAGAATTCCCATAGAAGCCCATGTTCACACCAGAACATGGGCTTCGCAAGGGCATATTATCAAGCCCATTATCGCCGCTGTAGCGGCAGTTTTCTGTCGCTAAGGCGGCGATAATGTTAACGCCTTTTCTTGATAATATGCCCCCTGGTTTGTCATATTATTATCATGGAGAATGGGCTCTTTACACTTTGTTGACAGGAGTTAGGAGGGAGAGATTGGAATCCACAGCACACCTAGGTTTATCACCTCTGTAGATGCAGTAGGGGTCTCTCCAGAGAAGGGGGATATTGGGTCATGATTCTGCAAGGATCCAAGATTGAGTATTTCAATTTTAGAGGAGTTAAGTTTTGAATTATTCCTTAGCATCCACTATTTTACTACCTGAATCCTGATATCTTTAGCACCTATGATCTTTTCATCTACAAGATGATATTTGGGACATCAGCATAGTTGCAACAGGCAAGATTCAATGAGTTCACCAGATTAGGAAGAGAGTATAGGAACGCATTGAACAGCAGGGGGAAAATTGTTAGCCCTGTGGTTGACTGGTGAAAAGTACAGCCTTGTACATTAGTAAGGTGATCATTTGTGATCCATCATGAAGATTGGATTGTATCCAGTTTGGAATAGTACCATAGACCCATGTGTCATATAGTCTATAGTTGGAAGCTTAAAAAGTCAAATGCTGATGACAGGTGGAGTAGGATAAATATATCAACTCCATTAGCCTTCACTCGGTTCTTTAAATCATCCCCTATGGATTCAGTGCTTCCAGCCCGTCTGACACCTGTTTGTCTAATAATAGTTTATTTTGTTCACTGAAGACTGAGATCTGGGAGAAAGCTGCCTTTTAATACAGTTACTTTTGAATGGTCCACTGGTTACTGGTCTGTAGCTTGTGGAGTAAATATGGCCAAGTCCCTTCTTATTTAGGATCAGTTTGATATGAGATGTTCACTTTGGTTTAGAATTCTCCAGTTGTAATTGGGGAATTACACAGCAGAAGATCATTCTAGAAATAAGTGTCTGCTGGAGAGCCTCCCATTGAGTAGATTACTGGTTTATTTTTCTGTTAGCAGCCTAAAGGAGCAGCGTTTATGTGTGGTGGACATGTCCCGCACAGGTGTGGATGGTAGTGAAACAATTTTGTTGCTTTTTTAAGAGAGGAAGTGAGTTTCAAGGTTATATGAGGTGGCATGTCAGAAAGGCAACATGGGGTAGAGTCATTCTGTCAAGGAATTATAAGACCTATCATAGTCTTTAAGAAGATGGAATAGCATGTCAGGAAAAAGTGAGGCTTGCAGACAGTCTAAGGAGGAACCACACACTATATTTGCAAGTACTGTTAGCGAGGGTCAAACTGGAAATATGCAATATAGAAATGCCATTCAAGGTTGGCTTCCGTCAGAGTTTTACCTGTACCTGGTGATTGGAAGAGATGGGATATAAGGTTTTTTACCCCTTTTGTAGGAGATAGAGCTCCATCCTCCCTCCCTCTGCCTCGGGTAGAAGCAAAATTAGACTATTTGTCCATCATGCATCCTAACACCCCTTTCACCTGAGCAATCAAGCATGGAATTGGGGTTAGGAAAAGACAGACCTCTGAAGAACAAGAGCAATACAATCTAGTGAAATCAAATATATATAGAACTCCCATTTCAGATTGATCAATGGCAGGTAAGCTAAACATGTAAGTGCCTTTCAGTCCACAAGCATATAACTCAAGCTTTGACAATTCATCATATTGTGTCTTTTGAAGAAAGTATGTGGGTGAGGATGTAACATTAGTTTGGTGAAGAGCTCCTTTGTGCTGGTATTAAACCCTGCATGGCATTTATATATGTATATTTATGTGAAAAATTTCAACAGCGCAAGCCTAGCTACAAGGACAATGGAGCATTTTACAATTAACCCAGGTAACATAAGTAACTCTGATTGACAGTACAAATGATTGGTAAAATAAGATGGAAGGGACAACGTGAGTTTTTAAACATCATCTAAATGAAAGAACAATTTTGCTGTTTTGCCTCTTCTAGTTTTATGGATGTTTGGGTTTGCATTGTTTCTTTTTCTGGTGTTTTTTTTACTACCTGTAAATTGATGTTTATCTTTTGAGTAGTTTTGTTGGCCAGGTAGGTTTGCTTTATGTTTTATACACGATATCCCCCATTGATATGTACTTTTTAGGAGGAACCATCGAGGTGTCTTAAGCTGGTCAGATTATACTCTAATTTCCTAGCCCTTGCAATTTGTGGCAGTGTGAAGGATAACATTTAGAGGCACAAGGGTGGATCTGAGAAGTCCCAAAAATGTTCTACTTCTATTTCTTTCATCAAGGTGGATGAGTATAGGTTATGTTATGTTAATTTACTCTTGTATAGCGCATGTACACCGGCAGGTCTCTTAGTGCTTTTGAAAGATGAGAAAACACAGTCAAAAAAGAGACGGTGAGGTCTCCAGGTACTGAAAGGACTTTAAACCATTCTAATGCTTCCCTAAAGAGGAAAGTTTTTAGTTGTTTCCGGAAGGGGAGAAGTCTAGGTTCTTTCTGGAGATTAACAGGCAGCTGATTCCAAAGTTGTGGCAGAAGGACCGAAAACGCTCTCCCTCCTTTGGATATGGTGTTAAAATGTAAGCTGCTAAGCCGGACGGCTTCCGCTGAGCGCAGCACGTGCCCTGGCACATATGTGAGTGGGCGTTCTTTTATGTACCCTGGGGCGGGTCCGTATCGAACTTTGTGGGATGCACAATCCCTTCAACTTCGCTCTTTGCTTAATGGGCAGCCAGTGCAGTTTGCTCAGCAAGGGAGTGACATGATTCTTCTGAGTAGCCTAAAGATGGGCCTGGCTGCGTCATTCATCACTACCTGTAGTTTGTTAATAAGTTTCTGGTGTAGCCCGACATAAAGCACATTGCCATAGTCCAGTCTCGAAACAATAGTTGTTGATACTATCGTTTTCAGTGATGAGACCAAGAGAAGAGGGACCAATTTCCTCTGCAGTCTTAGTAGACCTAGACATGTTCCGACCACGGAATTGACTTGATTGGTCATAAAGAGCTCAGAGTCGATCTTAATGCCCAGACTTTTCACAACGGGTGCTGGGTTAGGGGTAGTCCCCAGCTCCTGGGGCCAAAACTGTTTGCTCCAGGGGTTGTTTTTAGTTGAGATAGCTAGGACTTCAATGTTGTCTGGATTGATTTTTAAAGAAGTCGCAGCCATCCAGTTAACTGTAAATCTGAATATGCTCAGGGCTGACTGTCGGACGTGGGCCGAATTATCGATCCTTAGGATGAGTTGGGTGTCATCCGCCTAGTTGAATACTCAGAGTCCATTTTGTCTCGTGCAGTCACCAGAGGCTGTAGGTATATATTGAAGAGGAGAGGGGACAGTGCGGAGCCTTGAGTGACCCCACATAAGATGTTACCCTTTTTCAATACCTGTTCGCCCAGTTGGATCCTCTGCACTCGTCCTGATAAAAAGGATTCTAAACATTTATGGACCTGTCCCCGAATGCCCAAGTCCGCCAGCCGGGTCAAAAATGTTGTATGGCAGACAGTATCAAACGCCACTGACAGGTCTAATAAAATCCGGACGCTCGATTCTTTGTTGTCGGCCTTAATCCTGAGTCCTTCCAGAACTGATAACAATACCAGCTCCGTACTGTGGTGGGCTTTGAAACCTGCCTGGTAGGATTGGAGAAGCTTGTGTTCCTCCAGGAAGGCCGAGATGGTCTCCACAACCTTCGCTAGGAAAGGGAGCTGGGAGATACGCCTGTAATTCTTTAATATGGTCCTGTCTGCCCCTGGTTTTTTTAATAGAGGAGTAACTCTCGACTCCTTCAGGTTTACGGGGACCTGGCCAGTCACCAAGGAATTATTCAGGAGGGCGAGAATCTGACTTTCCAAGGCAGGCAGTGCCATCTTGAAGACCCGTGGCGGGCATGGGTTGGCGGGGGAGCCTGACTTGGTGCCATTAGCCAGGAGTGTTAAAGACCTTGAGTCTAGTTGAGGGAAGCTGGTAAGAAGATGACCTGTGAGGGGTGGGGATGTGGAAAGTTCCAGGGGGCTCATGGTGATGCAGGTGTTTTCAATCTCTAGAAGGATGTCTGCTACTTTCTGGGGAAAAAATTATAAGACATTACAGTCAGTGGGTGCTACTGCGAGGTTTTCATCTGACTTGCTGAGTTCTTTCAAGATCTTAAAAAACCTCCTTTTGTATATTTGGCGCGTCGGTGATTTGTGCTGCATAGTACTTTGCTTTCCTTGATATGATGGATTTTTTATAAAGTGTGAGAAGAGATTTATAGGTTGTTAGTTCCGCTGGGGCATAAGCTTTCCGCCACCGTCTTTTGGCTTGATGGAGGTTTTGTTTCCTTTCCCTCAGTTGCTCATTAAACCCTGCCTTCATGTCTAATTCTTTCGCTACGTTCTGGAGCTAGCCGGTCAATGGCAGTTTGCAGGGTGTTAGTAAAAGTTTCGCATTTTGAGTCAA
Source organism: Lissotriton vulgaris (assembly GCF_964263255.1). Classification (NCBI taxonomy): domain Eukaryota; kingdom Metazoa; phylum Chordata; class Amphibia; order Caudata; family Salamandridae; genus Lissotriton; species Lissotriton vulgaris. The sequence continues at coordinate 19,241 of NW_028251501.1, forward strand.
TGTTACCTTCCACAAATTTGGGTGAGGGTAACCTCTGTAATGTATCCACTAAATTATCTGCCTGTATTTTATTCCAGCTCCGCGCTTTCCTCCATTCGCAAGGAGTTTGTGAGAGCTGGCTATCCATTTGCACTCAGCACGAGATCAACGAATGGTCCAACCAGGCACAGGACCGAATGTCCGTTAGCCTGTCCCGAGGGTCAGAGGACCAGACCAGGCCTAAAGTGTGCCCTTTAATGTGGGTTGTGCCAACCAATTGATGGAGCCCCATGCAGGACAATGCCATGTCAAGCTGTTTGGCATGTGGCTTTCAAGGTTTTTTTTCCCAGTGGTGGTTGAAGTCTCCAACCACCACAAGTCGCTGGTACCGTGTACTAAGATCAGACACGGTCTCAGCTAAATGGTTGTTGAACCCAGGGGTTGCCTCCGGAGGCAGTAGACTACCAGGAGAAGGAGGCAGGAGGATTTAAAGGAGATTTTAACTCTTAGCATATCTGTGTTATCTACACTCTCTGCTAATATCTTGGTGGCCATGAACCTGGTGTTGAAAAGGATCGCCACTCCCCCTCCTCTCCTGTTATCTTGCCTGTTGTGCCAGAGGACATCAAAGTCACCTGGGAGGGCAGCAATGATATCTGGGAGAGATGTGTCGCCCAACCATGTTTCCGTGAGAGCCAGTATATCAATGTCCTCTTCCTGGAGAAGCTTGAAGATCTCCAGATGATGTTTCTGTAGAGATTGCGTATTTAAAACTGCTATTTTTAAGCCAAGAGGGTGCCCCGGCCTGATGCTATTACGAGGTGCTGGCCCCAGGCTAGTATGGCTAACTGTCCCATAGTGCTTTAGAATGTTTTCAGTTCTCAATTTGATTATGACATTGTTATCAAGTACATAGTTATCTGTGGCTAGGGATTGCAGTTCTAATGCAGAGTAACTCCTCTTTGGACCAGGTGTTCTGGCCCTGGCCGGACGTGGACGGGCGCACATGGGCTTGCCTTAGGCACGCCAGCGGCACCCCAGCTGCGCGTGTTCGCTACAGCGTCGCAGTTAAGGCTGACCCCTTCCGCCCAGCGTCCAATCAGTTCTGCTGTGCAGCAGCTGTATTCCTCCAAGCACTAGACCAAGTTTTAGAAAAGCGGAAGTGCTCCAAAAATGGGTGTGCAGCGGAAAGAATCATGGCCTTAGGTAGAACCAATAAAATTCTCCCTGTGCTACCCCGAAGTACAATTGGTATTCAAAACAGAAAGTATGTTCTTTTAAAACAATTGTGTCAATTTAAAAATCACGTTAGTAAAATTAAATATCAGTAAAATAATAGCTCCTTTCCCCCCCAAGTGCAAGCAGTGGTTGTAACATTCCCAAAAAAGTCACAGTTCAAAAGACAGTTATTATCTGTACCACGAGGACCGCCCGAGCTCCTTGGCGTGTCTCGTTTTCTATTTTTCTACAAGTGCTTCTACAGCTGTTCTGAAATCTTTGTGAGAGGTGGAGGTTTAAACTTTGCACTTCAGCCCACCAAGAAGGAAACAGATACTGCAAAGGTTCTTGGTATTCTACAATTCAAGAAGCAGCTCTTTCGTGGGGCAAGAGGACGTGTGTCGACCTCCTTTCGTGGAGATTACAGCCTGTACAAGCAGTACCAGCCATATCAGGGTCAATCAAGGTATCCATCATCACAACAGCAACAGTCGTTTATACAGCCTCCTGCCGCTTCCTACAAACACTACATGGGAAAAACGGCCTTCAGAGGCAGGGATACCTCCAAGAAGCAGTGACAGACGCAAACTACCAGCCACAGTTCCCATCAACTCTGTCAAAGTTGGTGGAAGAATTTCCTTTTTCCTTCCCGAATGGTCTATAATAACAATGGACTGATGGGTTTTATATATAGTTCCAACTGTCACACTTTGGAATTTCTAAAGATTCCTCCCAACTGTCCTCCCAGAGGTCCCCCTCCTGCTCATCTGAAAGAGCTTTTGTCTCAAATAAAGATAATGTTAAGAAAGGGAGTGATCGAAGTGGTACCAGCTGTACAGCGAGGGACAGGGTTCTATTTAAAGATTTTCCTCATAAGGAAGAAATCAGGAGAGTTGTTTCCCATCTTGGACCTTTGTTGTCTCAACGAATTTCTAAAAAAGCAATCCTTCCGGATAGTGTCACTTCAGGAGGTGCTTCAATTGAAAAATCAGGAGGATTTCATGACGACCCTGGACCTTCAAGACGCATATTTTCATATCCCTATCCACCCCAGGCACAGGAAATTCTTACGCTTCAGAGTGGCTTGCAGGGATTCCCAATTCCAAGTTCTACCATTTGGACTTTGTTCAGCGCCCCGAGTGCTAACCAAGGTCCTAGCACCGGTGACAGCTCACCTTCGACAAGCAGGAATTCAAATCTTCTATTATCTGGACGATTGCCTCATAAAGGCAAAATCCTTCGCAGTGGCAAATACTCATACTCAAAAATGTTTCTCTCTCTTCCAATCATTGGGCCTCCATACATTTTCGAAAGACTCAGTTAATTCCCTCAAAGGTGAAAATATTCTTAGGAGCAACTTCAGACACTCATCAGGCAAAGGCCTTTGGCTCACAGGAAAGACAACAAAAGATCGGCACGCTGGCAACTTTACTTATCACAAGAAAGTCCACTTCAGTCCGCAAGTACAAATCGCTTCTGGGAACGTTGCTCTCTTGCAGTCCCCTCGTTCTCAACTATTGCTTCTGGATGAGACACTTCCAATAGTAATTGTACAGTCAGTGGTTGCAAATTTCAGGATCCTTCGATGATATTATCAGGATAACACCTCAAATGAAAGTAGCGCTCCAATGGTGGACTCACATCCCAAACATAGCCGCAGGCCTATTGTTCCTTGTGATTTTGCCAGGTTAAACAATAACAACCGATGCATCCCTCGATGGGTGGGGAGCACATCTAGAAGGACTAACAGTGAAAGGAAAATGGGACACTCATCAACGGACATTACACATAAACCTTTTAGAGTTAAAAGCAATATTCCTGGCCCTGAAATCTTTCCTCTCGATAATATTAGGAGCTTCAATATTATTTCAGACAGACAACACAACAAGCATGCACTATTTAAACAAACAATATCTCTACAGGCCCAGCAGATTTGAAATTATGCTGTTCAACACCAAATAACACTAATAGTAGAACATGTTTCAGGAGTAGCAAACATCCTAGTGGATTCCTTGAGCAGGTTGATTACAACCAACCACGAATGGGAACTTCCCCCACCCAACGCTGAATCACATTTTTCGGTTGTGGGGCATTCCGAAGTTTGACTTATTTTCGACCAGTCTGAACCGCAAATGCCAATTCTTTGCCAGTTGGCTACCCCAACAGGGATCGTATGGGAATGCGCTTTCGATAAACTGGTCAAAGATTTATGCTTACGCTTTTCCTCCCAGTCCTTTAGTCCCACGGGTGCTTCGGAAGATGAGAAAGGAACCCTGTCGAATACTTCTCATAGCTTCCAGGTGGCCTCACCAGTTCTGGTTCACAGAGATTCTGCTCCTATCAGAGTGCAGACCCAGATTGTTACGCCCATTACAGAACTTGCTGACAATGAATTGCGGCCAGGTCTGCCATCCGGACCCAACATCGCAACAATTAGCAGCTTGGCTCCTGAACACTATGAGTTTGATGACTTAGTAATTCCGGTGGACTGTCGGGAGGTCCTGGCTATTGCTAGAGCTCCTTCCACTATTAAGACTTACAACCTCAAGTGGAAGATATTCTGTCATTGGTGCGTAAGCTCTGAGGTGCACCCTATTCAGTCTTCACCGGAACAATTGCTGCCTTTTATCCTGCAGTTGGCCAAATCTGGCCTTTCTCATTGTACTATTAAGGAATTCCTTGCCGCGATCTCTAGATTTCGGCAGCAAAATGGGTCACAGTTGCTTTGTCATAAAGAATAATGAAACAATTTCTTAAAGGACTGTTTCGAATGTTCCCTCCAATTAGGCGTCCACCTCCGCCTTGGCATCTCAACATTTTTCTAATGCAGCTTATGAAGGCCACATTTGAGCCTATTCATAGGGCTGATTTAAAATACATTACATGGAAAACGTCTCTTGTGCTAGCGCTTACATCAGCCAGACGTGGCTTTCACTACCAGTCATCCTTTCCTCCAGTTTACTAAAGACTCCGTTATACTTCGGACAAAACCTACCTTTATAACCAAGGTCCCATCAGATTTTCACCTACACGAGCCAGTCATATTGAAAACTTTCTTCACAAATCCTCAGTCACCTACGGAAAGATCTTTGCATTCCCTGGATCTAAAAAGGTGCATAAAATTCTACTTACAGAAAACAGCCAGCATACGTAAGGCTGACCAGCTTGTTGTGGCTTATGGAAAAATCAGAAAGACATATCCTGTCACTAAACAGACTATAGCATGTTGGATATCTTCTGCGATCCAGTTTTGCCATCAACAAGCAGGCAAACCTTGACATTCAACAGTGAACGCTCACTCTATGGGAGCAGTTTCCTCCTCAACGGCTCTCTTTGGTGGTGTGCCTAGTCAACAGATTTTCTGAGCAGCAACCTGGTCCAGCAGGCACACTTTCACCAAGCGTTACTGTTTGGAAGCTGCAAGAAATACTGATTCAGCTGTGGGGCAGGCGGTGCTACGTGATCTTTTTAAATTAGGTGAGCCTCTACTCCTTCCACCTTCCCTTGTGTTTGACAATTGTTGTGATGATAATTGATACTATTGTTATTCTATTCATATGCATTGTCAGATTCTAATGTATGTAGAAATATTTTGTATATACTTGTGTAGGTATATATATATATATATATATATATATATATATATATATATCAATCACAAGGTTTGCCTGCAGTGAAGGAGCCCAAACAGGTGAGTCGCTTTTCCCTTCAGTTTTATTCAAGGGAAACAACATGAACAGGCTAGGTGCTTCGTCAATTACAGGCCCTGCCCAACGCGTTTCATGTCTGAGGACACTTCATCAAGGGCACATGGCTTTGGTTCAAATACCTTCACCAGCAGTTTTGGCAGTCCATTTAACAGTGATGTTCCTGCCCTTGCTCACTTTGCCACTGGATTCAAGCAAGCCTGGCTGAAGACGGCTGTAATGCCAGAAACCGGTCCTAGGAAGCTTATTTCCGGTCCAGGGAAGGCATGGCTTGGCAGTTCGGGCTGGACTGTTCCCATGAGGCACAGGGTCAGACTGATTTGCATATGGCCATGTCTGAACTGGGGTGTCAGAGTGGGCTAAAGAATGGTGATGGATTAAACCCAGAGTGTGAGTGTTTGATTGGTTCAGATGATCCGTCCATCACCACCCCCTTTTGTACAGCGGTCTCCAACCGACCATAGATGAACGGCCAGATGGGCAGCTGCACCGTGTCAGTGAGCAGGCGTTGAGGAGACAGGCTATCGATGAAAGCAGGGCAGGGGCAAGCTGCCTAATGCATCAGGCTATTGCCATGCCAAAAGAAGGAGAAGAATACCAGGTAGCGAAGTCCCAGCAGGTTCTAGTCTTCATCGGGTGCCAGTGTCAGGAAGGTCAGGACGTGATGTAGGCCTTAGGCATGTAATGGTGTGCCCGGGCAGAGGCAGTGCTGTCTGAACAGATCTGTGGAGGCAGACAGGGTGTATGTTGGTTGCAGGCATTCACCACAGGGTCGTGCAGCACAGCCGTGGTATCACAGGTTGTACCACAATCGGAGCTGCTTCAATAATGCCGTTTGTATGGGGAGCCTTTACTCCCCCGCAGATCAGAGAGTTCGGGCCGATGGCAGTAGAGAGCCTTTCCAAAGGACAGGGATGCCCCAATCAGGAGCTCGCCATGACGGTGTGCTGGTCAGATACGAAGTGCTAGGCGGCGGCAACCAGGGACACAGAGCGGCGCACCGAGCAGCCCACAGCAGGCCCGCGACCGTGCATCGGCGGGCTGCAAAGTCCAGAGATGCGGCACAGCCCACTGCTAAACCCGCCGCCGATAGGTCGAGGCCCCGGGGGCAGCGCGGCCCTCCAGCCAGTGAGGTGCATGTAGGCTGCATGCCCACCGGCCCTCCATGAATCAACACACAGCCTACCCCAACATCCCCGGCACCCCAGCCCTCCCCCAGCTACAGCCACGGCCTACCTTAAGCGCCCGGTACGAGCACGCCCGGAGTCGCCATGCTGTCAGCACGGGCTTTGATTCTCACATGCCAGTATCTCTGCAATGGCGCTGTCGTCGTCCCCAAGAATCAGCCACAACAGTTCACCGATGTTTTGGGAGCCGTTGCAGTAGGTTGGGATGGATAGCGGGCCTGGATTACAAGGGTTATTGTCGGATGTTAAGCTCGGCCTGCGTAGCAGCTCTACAGAGCGGCCATTTCGCAGTGCGCCCTCCAACGCCCCCCCATATACTTGGTGATGTATAAGATTCTGGACATTATGTAAAAACATGCATACCTACATTACAACTGCTATCTATTCAGATTCAAGCATGTGAATCTATGAAAGATACCCCAATATTGGAGAAGAAAATAAGTTACTTACCTGTAAACTGTGGTTCTCCAGTATTGTTATCTTGCATAAATTCACATGTTACCCACCCTCCTCCCCATAGAGGCTCCTGGTTTTTTATTAGGTTTATACTACACTTGTGCTCGAAAATCTGAGAGCCTGGAGCCTCTCTGTAGAGGGTTCTAGAGGGTGCTGTCGCCTGATTGGCTGGAGTTTGGACCATCCTAATGACTAGGACGAGATTTTAAAGTAAATGTTTTTTCTCTATTAACTTTAAAGTTAAAGTAATTCTTACTGCTTTTTATGTACTGTGGGACTCCCACTTCAATGACAAAGAATGATTCAAGCATGTAACTCTATGAAAGATACCGATACTAGAGAACCACAGTTTACAGGTAAGTACCTATTTTTCTTCTTCACATACTGGCCCACCCCAGATGGAGACTCACCTTATGCAAATCAGTACTGATTCTGGTCCTCATGGGAACAGTCCATCATGAATCTGGCTCCGACCACAACCACTCACCAATGTATACACTTTCCCCTGTGTTTTTTAGATTGCTGTTAGACTAGTAAATCTGACCCCTCCGAATGTATGCACTTTCTCCAATGTTTGTTAGCCAGTAGTTAAAATAGATTATTAGCACACCACCAATACATGCATTTTTACTGTTTGTTAGATTGGAGTTATAATAGAAATCTTTCAATGCCACCACCCCATGAAAAAACTTTCCCAAAGTGTGTTAGACTGAAATTAGAATAGTAATTTAAAACCCCCAATATATGCACTTTCCTCAGTGGAAGCAAATCTGCCCCCCCCCCCTCCCTCCAGTATAAACTCTTTCTCCAATGATTGTTTGATTGGTGCTAGAACAGTAAATCTAGACCTCTTCCCACCCCAATGCATGCCATTTGATCAATATTTGATAGATTGTAGTCGAAGTAGTAAATCAACCTGCCCCTGCCCTCACGTGAACTTTTTACCTGATGCTTGTTAGACTGGAGTATCGCACACATGTATGCACTTTCCCCAATGCCTGATTGTTTATTAGATAGGACTCGGAGATAGAATATTAACCTCCAACCCCCCCCCTCATTTTGGAACTTCCCACAACTAAATCCCAATGTATGCACTTTACTGAATGCTTGTGAACTGGAGCAAGAATCGTAAACCTGACCGTTCCAATGTATGCAGGTTCACAAATGTTTGCGAGATAGGAGTTAGAATAGTAATCTGACCCTTCCACAAAGTATGCATATGTTATGCTGTTTGTAGAATTGTAATTAGAATAGCATAGTTGGAGTGATTTTAATACGTTTTTTTATGCATAGTTTGAAAAATCATTTATAATGGTTTAATAAATGTAAAATGTTATATATTTTTTAATGTATTAATAATTATACTTGTTTCTGTTGGTTTTATTACTTAATAACAATGATAATATTACAGTTTTAAGGGGAAATATGTTATAGCAATGTGTTATGTAATATACATTTATTAATTTTCAAAATTATTTTGAACTATATTTATTTTTCTGAAATGTTTTTAAATTTAATATATTATAATTTCGCTGTTTTTAAAAGTAGTAATTCTTAAAAAATCAGGAACTCATAAATTATAATAATTTAAACCACAATTAAATACAAATAATTACAAGTATCTGGTGGATTTATGGATCACAATTTTGGCTGACAGTATTTTTGAACTTTGCAACATAAGTATGTAAACTAGATAATTAGACAACAATGTTGTTGTTTTTGAGGTCGATATTCTGTCATATAACTTCTATAGAAGCCCTGACTAGAGAAACTCAGATAAGTTTAATAGCAGACTAGTACTGAAGCCGGAGAGGCCTACCAACTTGAAATGCGCGTTTTTATCATTAACATTCGGTGTGATTTGATGCAAGTCGAATATTTGAAAATGTATTGAAATGGATTACAAAAATAATCTTATTTACTCATGAAATGCACACAAGAATACTTCTAATTCATTACATGTTTTGATGATCTTGAGTCAAATGAGACTGATTGTTAAACAATTCTTGAGAGTCGGGGGCTTGGGATTGTTTGGTTTAGGGACATTTCCAAGTTAAATGCGGTATTCCTAATTATAAATCTTGATACACCTTTAAAAAGAGATTGAGCGCAGCTCCGAACATTTTACAGTATATTGATTAGTCCCTTGGTAAACAAAGTGAAACATTCTTTCATACAAGCTGGGTGACAGCAAGCGCTGCCAAAGGGAATGGAAAAAGCTGAAACTGGATACGGCATTTATTGAAAATGACCTTTTTTGAGTAACCGCAGTGCTTTAGACTTGCATCAATAGGCAGGTGCAGCTTTACAAGAGAAGCCTATAGGCAGGCCTGAAATCATTATTATTTAGGGTAGGGAGGGCAGAGAGTGTGTGTTTATTTATCGAGGCTTTCTGTGCGGCACAATGGGTCTGGTATTTATTTATTTGCTGTTCTTCTGTATTGCTGCTGCATGGCCTCCGTGAAGTTAAGTGTTAAATCCAGGGGACGTTTCCTTTCCGTGTAAGCACTGCTAGATAATTTAATAAAATGTGCTTGGGAAGTTGCCAGGCAACCTAATAAGCTTTTTATTCCTAAGCCTTCTTAGGAGTTCATTTATTTGTTTAAATCTGATAGGTTTTACATTAATCTGCATTATATGAATCAACAGAGAAATATACACTGAACAATAGACCAGAATGTGTCAAAACACTGTTGTAGCTTTTATGTATTTTTTGTTATTGAAATAAGTTCATTGTGAGGCAGAAAACCACCTATTCACTGAAATATGTTCAGCTTCAACAGATTATCGAGCCAGAGAGGGCAACAAAGAGAAAAATTAAGCAAGTTTGTCATATGGTATGTGTTTATCTTAACCTCTTTTCTTCAAAAACCCTATCTTCCAAGTACTTTTTTTTATCCGACACTAATTATACTCTTTCTGAAAAGGATTTCTCTAACACCCTTCAGTGCCTACACTCTTTAATCATATCTCATTACATCTACCTAATCCAACCCTATTTCACATTGCCATGTCTCATTAACAGTTGTGAAAGCCAGACCGGGACATTATAATCACAGCGAGAAAACGTGGCCTTAGTATTTACCCCTTAAAGAAATATGTATGCACTCTTTGCAGATCAACCTGGAACCGAGAGAGGCTACAATAGACGGATATAAAATCTGTCTCTGTACCTTCTTAGCATATGTTGTGTCCGTGCAGAAGGTTTGCATCTGCACAGGACCTGTACTCCAGAAGTCAGGTGATCTAAGCTCCTTTAAGATGGGCTCAACAAGCTGTTTGATGAGACATGATCCTTGACTGACCTCTAGCTCTTTTACTCCACAGGTATTTAGTATGGGCAGAAACGAAATTCAACCGCAATCTAAAACGGTACCAGCAATGAGAATCAGAAGATGGCCTCGAATTGTGTATGCCTAAAGTTGTGCATTGAAGGTCAACTGTAATGCTAACTTCACTGAAAGAGGCAGCCCTCAAATCGATGCTGATTTCTTTCCTGTGATAATTTAATGTTCCTTTAATATTATTCTCTGTTTTTCACTTGTGTTTTATAGCCCATCTAGATATATTTAATGATTGATGTCGACAATAATTGTTGATTTGCTAAAGACATTTAAAATATGTTTTGTTTTTTTTGCTACAATTTTAAATGGTATATCTTGGTAAATACTATCAGGTAGCTTAAGGAACGCCTGCGTTCTTTAAACTGTCTTTACTAAATCTATACATTCATGCACTCATTTGCTGGGTTTGCGCAAATCGTTTTGCAGAATTTAAAGACCTCTATTTCAGAATGAACATAGAAAACCCTTTTTCTCCAACTCAATTGCTTTCATGACAAAAATAGCCGCTGTCATTGTTAGTAAAAATTTCCTGTGAACATTGCAAGTCATTATGCATTCAAATTACCTTAACTGTAGTTGATGGCACCAGCAGGGAAAATATCATCTCCTTCTACCAGCTGCATTATTGTTGTTCACAAAAAGCTAGGGAGATAGTGTGGCTCCTGAATGCATCAGCGAGGTCTGCGGAAGTAAAAGGTCACTGGTTCAGGTCTCAACAAGGCCAGACTCACCCCCTCATTACTCCCAGGCAGGTAATTAACGTCAGTTGACAAAAAGTGACGCGACGTGTTTTCGAAAACAGACAGGAATCTGAATTATGCATTATACGATTTTTATTTTACATACAATTTTACCTAATGGGTGCTATACGGAACCGTTCTCTAATTCTCTTATGAGTGAACATCTGAATATGTGGGTTCTAGAAGACCTCCAATGTATGTCTATTTATAAATAAGATTCCGCTGCAGCTGACCTTTTCTTTTGCTGCTTCACAGATGCAGCAACTCGCATAGGTTGACATTGATGAACAGATTCGGCTCACTCCTGGTCAACCAGGTACGGAATCCTGGTTCACTGTTTGGCCACAGCCCAGGCTTGTTTGCCTTTTGGGGCTTTTCTGATTAAGGCTCACAGTTTTCCGTTTTTACGGATAAATACAGACAGAAAACAATGTGTTTCCTGTCTATATTTATTTTTAAAAGCGGAAAAATACAAAAATTGTGCTTCTTGCAAGCAGCTCTCTGTGCTGTTTTTCATGAACTTCAGGTCAACAGCCGAGCAGCTAAACAACATGGGGAGTAAAAAATAGGATGAGATTGTTGTGTTCTATCTAGGGCCCGATCAATATTGTGACCTCATGCCCCTATACTGCCATAATCAATAGATATCCCTATAATGGCATAAACAATCAGAGCCATATTTCAGTAACTCGTCTCTGCAGCTCATTACAGTAAATGACACAGCAGAAGCCACTTCCTTAGATTCCTAGATAACACACCGAGTTCTTTCGACAGCTCAAACCCCCCAGCAACCTGGGAAAGCCTCGCTTGCTTTGTTTTGATTAGTAATAGAACTCTTGCAAGCACTGTAAGAACTACCAGTTCTTAGTGACATCTTTATTGACGTCTTATGTCCAAAATCTTACGTCAAACTCGGCACCTTTCAGGTATAAATATACCAACGTTGCCTTAAGCAAACACGGTGGTGGTGAATACTGGAGAACAGCTGTCCCCTTGCAGAGAGCCCAGCAGATGCGAGAAGCCCACGGACGCTGCCCCTCCTCCTTGACGCGCTGGGAAAGACACTGTCTTTTCTCCTGCGAGAAAATCCAGCTCCGGTTTTTCCAGCCTACCCTTGCGGGTAACTGGAATATCGAGTCCTGAGAGGAGATACCAGACCTCCAACATTCTATTCCAGAGGTACGGTGCTGACTAAACCCTTAGAGAGAATTCTTGAAGCAAACCCTTGGCAAAACCAACTTAACTTAAACTGCTACTTACTTACTCCCTCCCACGTATTAGGCTTAGGTCAGGTACACTGGGGTAGGCGTAGTTAGAAGCACCAGTTGAGGACGTTAGCCAAATGTATATATGAATGTATATATTTTATTCATTTTAACCATCGTATGGCTAAGAAACCCTATCAATGTTTTTACAGTATTATTTCGCAATACTCCTTTTACTGTACGCACTTTTTATAATAACAAGTCTGCATTGTGGCAATTCATTTCTTTTGCATGAGAAGGAAGACTGTTCAATAAATAATACCTTTTATTGAAAACGCCCGTCTCTCTATTCTCTGCATAACTGGTGAAAGTAATTCTGCACAACTGACTGAGTGAAATAGCTGTCTATTGTTTCACACGACTCTAGAGATTGACTCTTATTCTGAGGAGCAAAGTTGTCATGTTAATGCGGTTGTTGGAAAACTGAATCCCTTCTTGTCTCAGCCAGGGAAGCTGGTCACTTCCTATTCAGTCAAGAAAGTTTCCAGTGACCTCTGAGCTAGCTGGTACAAACCCAATTAAGTCTAACATAGTCAGTAGAGACCTAGAAGACCGCACTCCTATGTCTACACTGCTGTTTATGTTATTCCAATGCGCAGGGTCTATAGGGAAAATAGGAACTACACTACATGTTAACCTATATTTGTATGTAATGGTTATATTTACCTATCATTCACTCATTCAGGGTTTGTAAAGCGTAGTTACTCACCCGCGATGGTCACAAGGCACTGTGGGGGAGAGGGAGGGCAGCAGGGGGCACAGCGAATCAGAGTAAGTGCTGAGTTCATCCAAAGAGCCAGGTCTGAGGTCCTTCCTGAATTGAGTCAGCGAGTGCGATTTCCTGAGGTGGATGGGCAGGGTGTTGCTTGTCTTGGAGGTGAGGTAGGAGGACATTCCTCCGGTTCTGGTCTTAAAAATTCTTGGGACTGTATCCAGTGAAAGTTGGGTGGAGAAGATATGTCCGTTGGATATGTGGAATGTGAGGCGGTGATTCAAGTATGGGGGTATGGCACTGTGAAGGGCCTTGTATCTGTGGGTGAGGAGTTTGAAGGTTATTCTGTCGACTGGGAGGCAATGCAGGTCGCGGAGGTGTTAAGTGATGTGGCTGCGATGCAGGATGTTGAAGATAAGTCTTGCTGCTGCATTCTGGTCATTCTGGAGTCTTCAGAGGAATTTCTGGGTGACGCCGGCATAGAGTGTGTTGCCATAGTCGAGTCTGTTGCTGACGAGGGCAGGGGTCACTGTCTTCGTGGATTCAGTGGGGATCTACCTGAGGTCTTTCAAAGCCGAAAGAGTGTGTTGAAGCAGGCCGAGGAGACAGTGTTTATCTGGTGGTCCATTGTGAGCGAGGAATCCAGTACAATGCCGAGGTTTCGTACGTGGTTCGTGTATTTGGGGGACTTTCTAGAGAAGAGAGCCACCAGGAGTCGTGCCAAGCAGCAGGATGAGGACTTCTTTCTTGTCCAAGTTGAGCTCCAGGCAGCTGTCCTTCATCTAGGTGGCGACGGCTTTCATTCCTTCGTGGAAGTTGTTTCAGGTGACAGTGGGTTCCTTGGTAAGGGAGAGGATCAGCTGGGTGTAGGAGACGATGTTCAGCCCATGGTTCCTGATGACGCTGTGAGGGGGCCATGAAGACTTTGAAGAGGGTGGGGCTTAGGAATGAGCCCTAGGATACTCAACAGCTGATCTCTGTTGCTTTCGAGAGGTATGGTGAGAGTCTAACCCGTTGTGTTCTTCCGGTGGAGAAAGGAGAGAACCCAGTTGAGGGTCTTATCTTGGATACCAGCGTCGTGGAGTCTTGTGGCTACGGTGTGGTGGGAGACGGTGTAGAAGGCCACTGAAAGGTCCAATTGGACGAGGGCCGCGGTTTCGCCCTGGTCGAGGAGTGAGCGGATGTCATTGGTGCCGGTGAGGAGGCAGTCTTGGTGCTATGATTGATTCTGAATCCGGATTGGGAGGTCTCAAGGACATGGTTGTTTTTGATGAAGTCGGCTAGCTGGACGTTGATGACTTTTTCGATGAACATTCAATAATGACGGTAAGGGTTAAGACCAAGTATGCACAAGGGGATATTCCACAAAAAATGTCAAAAAAGAAAGTGCAAGTTCCAGCGCTCTTCTTCCTGTGGTTAACCGTCAAAGCCACAAAGTTATCCGTAGATATGTATATGAAGGGAAGCAGCGCCAAATTCAAGAAAAATCTTTCAGTCCAATGCTGTAGTACAACAATTTTTATTGCAATCTTATTCCAAGATCCAAGGTTATCCAACAGAAAAAGATATATCCAATCCAGTGTAGTATGCTCCACACAAAATTCAATATCTCAATGTTCATGAAGTAAAAATCACTTTTAACACAGCCTACGCGTTTCATCTTACTTGGACATCATCAGGGCTGCGAAATAATAACACAAAAAATAACAATCAAAAATCCATCTTAGTTAAAGCATGATGTCAATCAGTAATAATATACAATACATTGTCCTATCATAGTACACACTTATTTCTAATTAACATCTATTACACAAACCGTCATTCATCCTGTCTATATTCCATTCTATCATGAATAATTTTAGAAGAAATCCTGACAGTTGCCCAATAAGGATCCACCTTCTCCCTGAGAAGAACCTATATATATCTACAGAACCTACATCTCTGATCCCCTTAATAAGGTCAAAATGCAATGAAAACATACCTTCACTCTTAAGTGATCCGAATTTATATAAGGCTCAATCATACCATAAAAAACATGAGGTTCAATCATCAACACCTGTTAATATCAAGTTAACACAGAGAAAAAAGTAAAGTCAAACAGGTGAAAAAAAGGATATTTTTTTTATAAAAATGAAATCCAAGGAAAATCCTAACCACATCCCCTATATGACAAACGCTCACCATTGAACAACAGAATCCAGTTCACAATGGTGTCGCTTAGCTCCAAATGATTCCGCTTCAATCCAATAGATAATCTGGAAAAAACACAAAACCCCCTCTCAGAATCTAGAGTTACAACCTATATCTAAAAAAGACTCGAAATAAATCAATAGCTATCTAAAGGCCATAAACCACCCTAAAAAACCTCAAGCCATTCTCAATGTCTCACCTTATTTATATCACAAAGATGGAAGATCGTAATCCTGTACCGGCGACACGTCCGATCCTGATAAATCCGAAGTGTGCTTGTCCTCGACCACGCACAAGTTTAAATACCCTGCCCTACCAATCAAAATCCAAATTTCGACCGCCAATTCTGACATAAGCGGCTTCCTCCCTGGTCCTCTCTAAATTTCTACCAATCCTGTGAGGGTTATTGAGTCTGTCCTATTACTCACTCTCGGCCAATCGCATAAGGGTTACTACTTTCATTTCCTCCTCACAGCCAGTCCCTACGATGCATAGGCTTTCAACATTTGGTTCTCTATCGGGTCTGCTATCTAGAGCCTCCGTGACTGCCGTTCTTACTGGAAGTACTATAATCAACCAATCAGATTCACCCGTCCGCTGTCTGAAGTCTTCATGACTGCCGTTCTTACCATAAGTACTACAATCAACCAATCAAATTCGGCCATATAGATGAACATATCCCGTTATCTGAATGGCGTAGAGACGCTCTAAATTGTAACCCTTAATGAACTCTAATTACAACTGTATAATCACTAAATACAATTCAAAATAAAAGCAACGATGTGCACACCAATATATTGAGGCTCCCTTAGATTCGGCAATAACCTTGACGGGAAGATGTTCCCAATAGCACCCACCCACTGACAAATACATATTACCGCAATTCTGCGAGAATTAACTGGACATCTCAGTTCTTATTAAAATTCACCAATAATCCACAAAGATGTGGGGCAAGTCAAAAATTCGTATCTTAGGGGCACATGCATCAAGCGATTTTGGAATCGCAAATGGTGCGAATCGCAAAATTCGGCCGTTTGCGATTCCAAAATCACTTTTTGGGATGCATCGTTATTTTTCTATTATCGCAATTTAAGAAATCGCAATTTTTTGCGATTTCTCAAATTGTGATAGCATTTAAGAAATCGCAAATTTTGCGAATGTCTTAAATGCTATGCATGATTATTTTTAATTTGCGAATTCGCAATTTTTAAGGGAAAAATTACCATGAAGTGAACCTTCATGGTAATTTGCGAAAAGTTTAAAAAATGCAAAAAAATGCATTTTTGGAACTTACATGTTACACACACACATGCCCTTGGGGCATGTGTGTGAGTAAAATGTACTCACATGACATTCCAGGGGTGCAGGGGGGTCCTTTGGACCCCCCCTGCACCCTTGAAATTGCATTCTCATTTTGCGATTCCTTAATTGCGAATTCGCAAAATGAGAATGCTTTCCCATTGAATCCTATGGGCCTCTAGGCCCATAGGAATCAATGTAAAGCGTTTCCTTATTTGCGATTTGCAATTAAGGAATCGCAAATAAGGAAAATTAGGGAATCGCAAAAAAAATTGCGATTTTTTGATGCATAGGAATTTGGGATTCCTAAATTGCGATTCCTTAATTTTCGCAATTTAGGAATCGCAAATTCCTACAATGATGCATGTGGGCCTAAATTCTAAAAGTCAATAGGTAAAATAAATCGTAAATATGAAGATGTAAGTTGCGAAAAAAAAGAAGGAGGTGAAATTCAAAATATCTACGAAGTGAAAGAATATCACATAAATAATTTTGGCTGCTGGACATCAACAGCGCAAATGATTCCACAGCAAGAGTCATCAAAGTAACTCTTGAAACAAATGGCAGACAATAACGCTGATCTCCTAAGTGAGAGAATGATTACTACTCAGACATTGAGAACTATACAGCATCAGCAATATATACTGTAAAATATAAGTAACCAATGTCGGCTCAATAACCCTGTAATCAGATTTCTATTCAGTATACACAAATCTACACCCTGGTATTAGTATCAAAAACTGGTATCAATCCACATTACAAAAAGTAATGTAATTCATTATCACAATTCAATCCTGCCCATACTGTCCTGCACCTGCTGATCCATCTGGCCTCATGTTGCCTGATACTCAATTCCCAATCACCCCCTCGTTTATTGGGAGCTATCTTCTGTATACCATGAAACCTAGTTTTATTCTGCATATCATGATTGCCTCTAATATGCCAGTATAATGGTGTTTTATTATCCTGATTCATAATGGATCTTCTGTGCTCCTGAATTCTAAGCTTCAGTAAACACTTCGTACTTCCAATGTAAACTTTGTTACATTCACAAATAATAGCATACACAACACCTGTACTGTTACAATTAATGAATTCCTTGATCTCGTATGTGTGTTGTGTATTGTAGGAGAAAGTCTTGATCTTATTCAATCCTAGGCCACACATATTGCATGAGCCACACACGTAAAATCCATTGGGAGGTCGTGGAAGCCAGTTGGAATCATTAGAAACCACAGGTTCCACGTAATTTCTAGAGACCATCTGTTTGATGGTAGGACTTCTCTTATAGTAACCTCAGGTTTATTACTGATTAAATTTAGAGCGTCTCTACGCCATTCACATAACGGGGTATGTTCATCTAGATGGGTGATTCTGATTGGTTGATCATAACACTTTCGGAAAGAACGTTAGTCACAGAGAATTTAGATAGTGGATGAGTGAATTTGTTGATTTATAGTAGTATTTCGCGCATCGTTGCTTTCATTTAGAATTGCACATAGTGATTATACAATCACAACTATATTTTGTTTCGGGTTACAATTTAGAGCGTCTCTACAAAATTCAAATAACGGGGTATGTTCATCTAGATGGCCGAATTTGATTGGTTGATTGTAGTACTTACGGTAAGAATAGCAGTCATGAAGACTTCAGACAGGGGATGGGTGAATCTGATTGGTTGATTATAGTACTTCCGGTAAGAACGGCAGTCATGGAGGTTCTAGACAGCGGACCAGATAGAGAACCAAATGTTGAAAGCCTATGCATCGTACGGATTGGCTGTGATGAGGAAATGGAAGTAGTAACCCTTGGTAGTAACCATTGGTCGAGAACGAGTTATAGGACAGACTCAATAACCCTCACGGGATTGGTAGAAATTTAGAGAGGACCAGAGAGGAATCCGCTTATGTCAAAATTGGCAGTAGAAATTTGGATTTTGATTGGTGGGGCAGGGTATTTAAACTTGTGCGCGGTCGAGGACAAGCATACTTCGGATTTATCAGGATCGGACGTGTCGCCGGTACAGGATTACGATCGACATACTTTGTGATATAAATAAGGTGAGACATTGAGAATGGCTTGAGTTTTTTTAGGGTGGTTTATGGCCTTTAGATAGCAATTGATTTATTTCGAGTCTTTTTTAGATATAGGTTGTAACTCTAGATTCTGAGAGGGTGTTTTGTGTTTTTTCCAGATTATCTATTGGATTGAAGCAGTATCATTTGGAGCTAAGCGACACCATTGTGAACTGGATTCTGTTGTTCAATGGTGAGCGTTCGTCATATAGGGGATGCGGTTAGGATTTTCCTTGGATTTAATTTTTATAAAAAATATCCTTTTTTCACCTGTTTGACTTCACTTTTTTTTTTTTAACTTGATATTAACAGGTGTTGATGATTAAACCTTGAGTTTTTTATGGTATGATTGAGCCTTATATAAATTCGGATCACTTAAGAGTGAAGGTATGTTTTCATTGCATTTTGACCTTATTAAGGGGATCAGAGATGTAGGTTCTGTATATATGTATAGGTTCTTCTCAGGGAAGAGAAGGTGGATCCTTAATGGGCAACTGTCAAGATTTGTTCTAAAATTATGCATGATAGAATGGAATATAGGCAGGATGAAAGGGTTTGTGTAATATATGTTAATTAAAAATAAGTGTGTACTATGACAGGACAATGTATTGTATATTATTACTGATTGACATCATGCTTTAACTAAGATGGATTTTTGATTCTTCTTTTTTGTTTTATTATTTCGTAGCCCTGATGATGTCCAAGTAGGATGAAACGCGTAGGCTGTGTTAAAGTGATTTTCTCTTCATGAACATTGAGATATTGAATTTTGTGTGGAGCATACTACACTGGATTGGATATGACTTTTTCGATGACTTTGGCTGGGAATGGGAGCAGGGAGGGTCTGAAGTTCTTGAGGTCCGTCGAGTCCGCAAAGGGTTTCTTCAGTAGGGGGGTTGATCTCGGCGTGTTTCCAGTCATCGGCGATGGTGGCAGTCTCGAGGGTGCAGTTGATGGTTCGGCATAGATCAGGTGTGATAGCGTAGGCAGCTCTGTGGAAGATGCGGTGCGAGGATGGGGCAGAAGGTTGTCCGGAGTGGATGCTTTTCATGATAAATTATGGTGTTGTCCATGGTAAGTGGGGACCAGCTGTGCAAAGTTGGTCGGGGGAGGGGTCAGCGTTAGTTGTTGTGATTTCTGACGCACTGGGTTGGTCCTGGGTGTCAAAGTTGTTATAGATAGTCTTGATGTTGTGATTGAAGAAGGTGCTGAGTCTGTTGCAGAGGTCTTTAGAGGGTGGGAAATCTGTTGTCTCGCTGCTGATGCTGAAGAGTTCTTTTGTGTGCATTGTTGGTGATTCTATCCTTGAGAGCCTTCTTCCTTTTGGTTTTGATGAGGTGGTGGTGAACGGTTTTGGCTGCTTTGAATTTGGCATGGGCTTCCGGGGTTTTGTTGTTCCTACATGTCTGCTTAAACCTCCTACATGTGCGTCTGGACTCTTGAAGTGTGGGGGTGAACCAGCTTGCTTTCTTGACGTGTTGTCTGCCAGTGGCTTCCTTGAAGGGGTCACAGTTTGCGATCCATTGGTGGAGGTTGTGTGCTCTGGTGTTGACATCTGAGGATGTCAGTGGTGATGTGTTGTTGAGGAACTTGTTGAGTTGATCTTCTGTGACTCTGTTCCAGCTTCTGCGGGTTAAACGGTGGGCGTGATGGTGTGCGGGGGTTTGTTGAAAGAGAAGTGGATGCAATGGTGGTCGGTTCAGAAGAATTTGGGGGTGTGGCTGTAGGAGATGCTGTTTCCTGCCGCAAAGACAGGGTTGAGTGTGTTCCCTGCTGTGTGCATGTGAGAGGACTAGCTGTTTAAGTTTTACATTGACGATGTTCTCAAGGAGGGAGAAGGTGTTGGGATCTTTTGGTTGTTCTGGTAGAAGTTCAGGTCTCCGAGTATTTTTTTTATTTTGAAAAGTTTTATGTAGCACAAACACGACCCGCTAGGGTATCAGATCGCTGTACATCAAATCATAGACATTAAGCAAGTACAAAAGGAAATGATACACCAAATAAGAAGTTACAAATGCACAAAATGCTTAGTAGTGCGGTTGGATAGAGTTGTACACAAGGCGTTAGAGTTACTAAGGGAGGCAATTGGTTTATTGTCGCACTTGGTTCATTAAGAGTAATCCTTTGACTTATGTTTTTTAATGCTGTGGTGGAGGGGTTCGTTCTGACTTCAGGAGAGAGATCATTCCCTATTCTTGGAGCCAGACCAGAGGAGGTGCGGGTGCAGGTTTTCTTCTTCTTTTTTAACTTTTTTGTTTTTAGCAGTTGAGTATTGGAACTTCTAAGGGCTTAGTTCATGCCTGAAATTTCAAGTTTTTTTGTCAAATAAGAAGGAGTGTTATGATGTAGTGTGTTGTGCGTTAAGCAAGCTATCCTGTAACGGACCCTTGCATTGAGAGAGAGAGACAGTTGAGTTGGATTACATCTGGAGTGATGTGGTCACGTTTACTTGATCCTGTGATGAGTCTGGCAGCAGAGTTCAAATTAGCCCTTAGGGTGCCAGTTTAGCTTGGGTAGCCCAGCCAGGGTCCCAATTCCATAGTCTGAACGGGAGATGACCAGTGATTGGACAGCTAGTTCCATGTCTTCAGGTAGTAGGGACGGTTTGACTTTCCTTTGCGTTGATTTGATGATTGGCTCCTCTTGTTGTTGCACTGATGTGGTCTTGCATATTTAGACATTTGTTCATGGTTATGTACAGGAATTTACTAGAGTCTACAACAGGTGGGATGCAATTTAGGGCCGTTAGTTGTTTGAGCTAATCCTTAATGGGGGATAAGCGACTGGGGGGGGCAATTAGGAGGAACTCTGTCTTGAGTGCTTTGAACGTAAGATGGTTTTGAGATAACAATTGTTGGGTTTTCCGAAGTTCACTTTAATGAGATTTGATGTCATCCAGAGTAGAAATTCTCATGTACAGTTGAGTATCATCTGCATACTTGTGGTAGTTTATGTTTGAATTGTTCAGAATTTTGGTGAGAGGTTCCATGTAAAAGTTGAAGAGTGTGGGAGAGAGTGCGAATCCTTGAGGTACTCCAAACGAGATCAGTTTACTGTTAGAAAGGTCATGGTTGACTTTGATTCTTTGTGTTCTATTATGAAGGAAAGAAGCAACCCAGTCTAAAGCTGGGCCCGATAAACCCATCCTTTTTTCAAGTGCTTCAATCAAGATAAAATGGTTGACCATGACAAAGGCCGAGGAGAGATCATGCAATATGAGCAGGCATGGCTCCTTCTGGCCGAGTAGTTTTAGAGCATCATCAACAATGTGTTTTAGTGTTGTTTCTGTACTATGACCTGATCTGAAGCTTGATTGGTATTGGTTAAGGAGCTGAAACTGTTCAATGTAACCCTGGGCGTAGTGGGCGTAGTGGGGCTTCGCGGAGCTACGTGAAGTGGGCGAGAAACTACGCCCACCTCCGCACTCCGCGTAGCCCCACTATGCACCACAGGCCTCCCTCCCGCCCTCCCTAAATACTTTAAATTAGGAGTGTAAAAGTATTAAAAAGCACTTACCTTGCCCGCCGCTGCCCGCAGCTGCCCGCCGCGTCCCCGGGGCTCGCGCTATCTCCATTCTTCTGTCTTGTGTACTAATGCGCATGCGTGGGCGGCCGCGCATGCGCATTTTTTCGTGAGAAATGCGCATGCGCGGCCGCCCGCGCATGCGCATTAGTACACAAGACGGAAGAATGGAGATAGCGCGAGCCCCGGGGCAGCGGCGGGCAGCGGCGGGCAAGGTAAGTGCCTATTAATTCTTTTACACTCCTAATTTAAAGTATTTAGGGAGGGCGGGAGGGAGGCGGGTGGCGGCCAGCTGCGCTCCGTCTGCGGAGCGTGCGTAGTGCCGGATTCTACGCCTGCTACGCAAAATGCGTAGAAGCCGGCACTACGCACACTCCGTGCACGGAGCGTAGCCGATGTGCTTTCATAGTTGTGTGTGTATGTACACATTTCTGAAGTAGTTTGGCTAGACTCAGGATATTGGTGATAGGTCGGAAGTTGTTAGGTTTGGATAAATCAGCATTTGGTTTCTTCTGGATGGGGATGACTTGTCCAATCTTGAGGAAGTCTGGAATTGTGCCCTGAATGAGAGATTCATGAACAATCTTAGACCAGAGCGGGGAAATGGAATTTGGAAGCTCTTTAAAGAACTTGGTAGGCATAGGATCTTTGAAATGGTTTGAGGGTTTTATTGCATTTAAGTTGTTGCAGAGCTCTGCATCGTTTGGAAGTATAAAGGAATTCCATGATGCACCATTTTTTGGAGTAAAGTCTGGTAGGCCAGGAAGAGGTGGATTCTCAGGACATCGTCGTGTTCAGGAAGTGGACAGAGACTGGTGTTGCATGCCCTGAAGGGTAGTTGCAGTTCTAGTTCAATCTTATTTGTTTTTCCAACAAAGTGTGCTGAGGTCTCCTTACCGTTGGGCAGTGAATCATTGAGTGATGATTCTTGCATGACCAAATGGTTCGTTTGATGATTTCGAATAGTTTTTTAGGTTTGTTTTTGACATTGTTCAGTTGTGACCTAAAGTAATCTGTTTTGGCATTAAGGATATGTTTGTTATACGCATTCCTTGTTCTCCTTAGTTGTTAAGGTTGGTTATATTTGGGGAGTTTCTCCAAGATCTCTCTACAATTCGTAGTTTACGTCGTTCCTCGTTAAGGGACCCATTGAACCAAGGTTTTGAATGTTTGCTAGCCAATATTTTGAGCTGCAAAGGGGCAAGTGAATCAAGTATGTCCGACATGGAATGAATGTAGTGTTCAGTGAGGCCATCCAGTTTTGTCACTACTCTGCCCCAGAGAGACGTACCATGGATGGTGCGTGGGTATTCGCATGCAACACCCAGAGATGTTGATGTAGTACCAAATTTACCATTAATGATAGACATGGGATTGCACAAAATGCTATACCTTCCCAAGACAGGCGTAACAAGGAGAAATATCTTTAATTCTGCAAATGTTTTCCTCTTTCTATGTGTGCTGCATTGTACAGCAAATACAGATTAAATTGTCTCAGAGTATTGTGTTTGTGCAAGACGTTACCCTTTCTGCACAAAAACAATCCTCCTTGCAACGCAGGCACCTTTGCACCATGGTGCAAGAGTGCCTGCATTGGCGCTAGGCAACACATCATGCACCAGCATTGAGAAAAGGCAGGAATGCACCATATTGTGATAAATACAACACATTCATGCCCTTTCTCCGTAATGCAGATTGGCACAGCATGGTGACTGCTTTACATATACATAAATATTTCCCTGGGTGTTTAGTTCCACTCAAGGCCACCTATCACTTTTGACACAAAGATACATCGTTGTGGATGTTCACCAGATTTGCAAAGGCCACTGATCTGGTAACACCCATTTTTTTCTCCTCCACCCCTTGTGTACGACTGCAGTAAATGCAATCCATGCCTGTTAATATCTATAGAATATTGTGTGATTCAGGAGCGATAGTTTGCTCCACACGGATTACGTTTTATCCACGCCTAGTTATCATTTAGGTAGACAATTTTGGGAATCAGGCCCTGCGTTCTTAGGTGGTCACAGGCTGTGCATCTCCTCAGTCCTCTGTCACTAAACCCACCATTAGGTGAATGAGAATTCTTGAGTGCAGCTCATGAAATCTATGTTCTGGTTCTTGAAATCTTTCTTTAAGATCTTTTTCCCCATGACTCCCCCACCCTCATGGTTTGAATTTGGTTTTATTTGCACGTATTTCGTATGTAGATTATGCCGACCTCTCTATTGAGTGTTGGGGGTGTTTAGCTCAAATAACTATGATGATAGCGATTGTTTGAGTACAATACAAATGCTCATGTGCTATTTTGTAACATGAACAGTACTTTTCTCCTTCTATATTCCTAAAGATTTCAATTACAATAATGGGCACTTTGATGGACTGTGTACTGATAATTCTGATAGTGACTATTAACCACAGATTTCTTTCCTTTTGAATAGATTCCTTATGTTTAATATCTTTAGGCGTCAGACTGGATCCGTCACATTTTCCATAGCAATTCCTTCTAGTGCCGACAGATGGTGTTGTCCGGCATTATATGTATTCTGCCACTTCGTCCCATGCATGCATGACTTCTGGACCGGTACACATGGACCAACTGCGCATTCTGGCATCAGTTCCTTTCTTTCTGCACCAACCTACGCTGATCTGGAGCTTCAACTGTCATTTGGCCAAATGTCACCAAAACTGTCAGGCTTCAAGCCTTGTATGACATGTAACAGACAGATGTTGGTTACAGATCCACTTAACATTTTTGGTATCTTGGTGCAAAGGTGAATAAGAATGCCATTCAGGACCATGAAAAGAAGTTAGGGGAGTTGAGGGAGTCAAATACCAATTCTGGATCAAAATCTGCAGTGCAACAGTTACAATCAAGTTCAACAATGAGGGCTCACTCTTGTTCCGGAGGTTGTTCTCATGACGGACTTCGTCCAAGTCAGGTAAGTTGGGAAAGAGCCATAAAACCATAGGAATTCAAAGCATGGTTCACCTGCAATGTGAGCATGCCTTTTGAAGTCACACAATGCATCTTTCACCTCTAGGGCACATAGCTGATACCCATTGCTGAACAGGCAACAACACTGTTCCCTTTCCAGATTCTTTATGATCAGGTGGTGATACCAGATCAGCTCCATCAGCTGAAGTTAGCTATGGAAAAGATGTTGGTGCCATACAGGATCCCTTTGAGGACCACACAGTTTAAAAATGGTCAGACAGCACAATGTTCATAATCGAGTATGAGCACTTGGCTTTTCTTATTACTGTGTTTTACAACATTGCAATAATGTACTGAGTCAAAATGTCATAATGAATGCTAAAACCCAATTAAAAAAATGTAAACAAAAAAAAAAATACAGGATTCCTTTGGTGTGTCTTCAGACCCTGTGGATCTGATGGGGCCTCCAGTTGGTCAGCTGTTGACAGAACCAACCTCATCCCAAGGGTGATACCAGCGCTGACTCAAGTTCCACTGCATCGGGTACTGGCGACACCTTTGGCTTCATCCTCCTGCCACGTTCTGAGTTGCTGTTACTTCTCCTGGTGCCACAATCAATCAATCAATCACGGCATTTGTATAGCGCGCTACTCACCCGGGAGGGTCTCAAGGCGCTGGGGGAGGGGTAAGTTACTGCTCGAACAGCCAGGTCTTGAGCTGCTTCCTGAAGGGTAGATGGTCTTGGGTTCGCCGAAGGTGGGTGGGGAGGGAGTTCCAAGTCTTGGCAGCCAGGTAGGAGAAGGATCTTCTTCCGGCGGTGGCTCTGCGGATGCGTGGTACGGTGGCGAGTGCGTGGCTGGTCGATCGTAGCTGGTGGGTGGGCGTGTAGAAGGTCATGCGGTCGTTGAGGTACTTGGGGCCCAGGTTGTGGAGAGCCTTGTGTGCGTGGGTGAGGAGTCTGAACGTGATTCTCTTGCTGACGGGGAGCCAGTGCAGGTCTCTCAGGTGTCCGGTGATGTGGCTGTGTCGGGGG
This sequence comes from Lissotriton vulgaris, assembly GCF_964263255.1. NCBI lineage: Eukaryota > Metazoa > Chordata > Amphibia > Caudata > Salamandridae > Lissotriton > Lissotriton vulgaris. The sequence goes on from NW_028251501.1 coordinate 44,906, forward strand.
ATGTCGAGGATGAGTCATGCGGAGGCGTTCTGGATGCGTTGGAGTCTTTTTTGAAGTTTGGCTGTGGTTCCGGCGTAGAGGGTGTTCCCGTAGTCTAGTCGGCTGGTGACGAGTGCCTGGGTGACAGTCTTCCTGGTTTCCGTGGGGATCCATCTGAAGATCTTGAGGAGCATGCGCAGGGTGTTGAAGCACGAGGCTGAGATGGCGTTGACTTGTCTGGTCATTGACAGGGAGGAGTCCAGGATGAAGCCCAGGTTTCGTACGGTGTCCGTAGGTTTGGAAGCGGTGCCCAGGGCCAGGGGCCACCAGGAGTCATCCCAGGCAGAGGGTGATGATCCCAGGATGAGGACTTCCGTCTTGTCTGAGTTCAGTTTAAGGCAGCTGTTTCTCATCCAGTCGGCGATGTCTTTCATCCCTTCGTGTAGGTTGGCTCTGGCGGTGGTGGGGTCATTGGTGAGGGAGAGGATGAGCTGGGTGTCGTTGGCGTAGGAGATGATGTTGAGGTTGTGCTGGCGTGCGATGGCAGCGAGGGGGCTCATGTAGACGTTGAAGAGGGTTGGGCTGAGTGAAGATCCTTGTGGCACGCCGCAGATGACTTTGGTGGCCTCGGATCTGAACGGAGGGAGGCGGACTCTCTGTGTTCTTCTGGTGAGGAACGAGATGATCCACTCCAGCGCTTTCTCTCGGATCCCGACGTTGCTGAGGCGCTTCACTAGGGTGCGGTGGCAGACGGTGTCGAATGCTGCAGAGAGGTCCAGGAGGATGAGGGCCGCTGTTTCCCCATTTTCGATCAGGGTTCTGATGTCGTCGGTGGCTGCGATAAGGGCGGTCTCGGTGCTGTGGTTGGCCCGAAACCCGGACTGCGAGGGGTCGAGGGATCCGTTTGTCTCGAGGAAAGCGGCAAGCTGTTTGTTGACGGTCTTCTCGATGACTTTGGCTGAAAAAGGGAGGAGCGAGATGGGACGGTAGTTCTTGAGGTCGGTGGGGTCCGCCGTTCGTTTCTTCAGGAGGGCGGTCAGCTCGGCGTGCTTCCAGCTCTCCGGGAAGGTGGCGGTGTGGAAGGAGGAGTTGATGGTGTCTTGGAGATGGGGTGCGATGGTGGCGTCGGCTTTGTTGAAGATGTGGTGTGGGCACGGGTCAGTTGGTGATCCAGAGTGGATGGAGTTCATCGTGCGGGTGGTGTCTTCGGTGCTGATCGGGGTCCAGTTGCAGAGGGTGGTGGTGGCGGGCACTGGTTCGGTGGTAGGGTGCGTGGTCTGTGCGTCGAAGCTGTTGTGTATGTCGGCGATCTTGCTGTGGAAGAACGAGGCGAGTGAGTTGCAAAGGTCTTGCGAGGGAGTGATGTCGTTGTTTCCGGCGCTGGGGTTGGAGAACTCTTTGACGATGCTGAAGAGTTCCTTGCTGTTGTGTGTGTTGTTGTCCAGTCGTTCTTTGAGTGCCGTCTTCTTGGTGGCGCGGATCAGCTGATGGTGTTTGCGGATGGCGTGCTTGAGGACGGCCCTGTTTTCTGTGGTGTGGTGGAGCCGCAAGGCTTTCTCGAGGGTGCGGCAGATCTTCTTGGACTCTTTGAGTTCGTCGGTGAACCAGGGGGTTTTCTTGCTGCCGGGTCTGCTGGGAGGGTTCTTAAGTGGTGCGAGGTCATCGGCGCAGGCGGTCAGCCACTTGGTGAGGTTGTTGGCTGCTTCGTTGGGGTCCGTTGTGCAGGTCGGAGTGTTGTGGCTGAGGGAGGTGGTGAGCTGCTCGGAGGTGATCTTGCTCCAGCTTCGGCGGGGGACCTGTTGCGGGTGGTGGTGGGTCGTAGTTCTTCTGAAGCTGAAGTGGACGCAGCTGTGGTCGGTCCAGTGGAGTCCGGTGACACGGCTGAAGGAGATGTGCTTGCTGGATGAGAAGACGGGGTCAAGCGTGTGGCCGGCGTAGTGGCTGGAGGTGGTCACCAGTTGCTTGAGTCCGAGGTTGGCGAGGTTGTCCAGGTGAAAGTTGAGGTCTCCTATGAGGATGTAGTCGGCGGAAGGAAGGGCGTGCGGGCTCATGAAGTCTGCGATGTCTTCGCTGAATTGTATGCGTGGTCCCGGTGGTCTGTAGATGAGGGTGCCGCGGAGGGTGGTCTTGGGGTCAGTGTGTATCTGGAAGTGCAGGTGTTCGGCGGCGGTGAAGGTTTCGTCAGAGTTAGTTGAGATGCGGATGGTGTTCTTGTGTACGATGGCGATGCCTCCTCCCGTCTGGTTGACGTGGTCCTTCCGGGTGATCTTGTATCCGTCCGGGATGGCTATGGCGATGTTGGGCGCTGAGGAGGCGTTCATCCAGGTTTTGGTGAGGAAGGCGACGTCCGGTGCTGTTGTGTCGAGCAGGTCCCAGAGTTCCACGGCGTGCCTCTGGACGGAGCGGGTGTTGAGCAGGATGCACTTCAGGTGGTTGCTGCTGGTGTTGGGCTTGGTGGGTGCGGGGCAGGTCCGGTAGCCGGTGAAGCGGCAGGCTAGGCAGGCGAAGGGTCCGTGGGTGCGTTTCGGGGTGGCTCGGTACCAGGCAGGGTTCCCGCCGGCATTGAGTGCGTTGAGAGTGGCGGCGTCGTAGGTCCGTCGGGTAGTCTTGCATCGGCGGGGGCCAGGTGTCCTGGCGCTGGGCGCGGTCCAGGCACTGACGGGCGCAGACGGGCTTGCCTTTGGCGCACAATCGGCACTCCCGCTGCGCGTGACCGCTGCGCGTATGCATGGGCGTCATAAGAAGGAGCCGGGAGGGAGGAGCAGCTGGGTGGCGGGAGCGGGGCGGCGAATGGGCAGGAGGGGGGCGGGGCGCAGGGAGGCAGCGGCGGGAAAGGAGGGCAGGGGGCGGCTCAGCGGCAGCTGGGTCGTCCTGTCCTGTGGGAAGTAAAAAAATAAGACAAGGCAGCAGAGATCGGAAATGAGGTCAGACAGCAGAAGAGATAGGCGAGGCAGCAAAAACGAGGGCACTACAGAATGAAACGGGTCAGCAGAAACGAGGGTACAGCACTAACAAAAACGAGGCAGCACACGAGGCAGAAGAACGAGGGCACAGCAGGCAGCAAGGCAATTGAGGCAGTAGCAGGGGTGTGTGGGGGCGACCTCGCCTGGTTACAGGCTCAGCAGGCGCTATTACTGACACCATTACCTACGTCCTAGTCAAAGATCGGAATGTTTTATCAGACTCAGAACATACTCCCCCACATAGGCCAAGAATGTATGCCCAGTCAGAGCCAGATACAAGCAGGGCGCAATTTTCCTTTGTGAAGAATGTCAACCCTTTAGTACACAATGTGTTATTTTGATGGCCTAAGAGATGCTAGTGTATTGAATACCTCATCTAATATTGGACTGGCATCCCTGCGGTGGCCACGGAGTATATCAATTATTTAGCCACAGTGATGCGGAGGACGGCAGAGGTCTCAGACTTTGTCCTGCCTATTCAGGTAAAAACAACACTACTGATAGCAGTTTTAAACTGGGCTCAGTCCTACCGGGAGTAATTGTTTCCCTTAAATGAGGCATTAACAGATTTTCTTGTGGGCACCTAGGCAAACCAGGATCTTGCACATCAACTAATAGGCAGGTTGCAAGATGCCATAGGCCAACTTTTGGATATCAGGACATTTTGAGGCAACATTCAACTCTGGAAAGCGCTGTCGTAAAGGCTTCTACAAGTCGTACCAACTGAAATGTATTTCCAACTACTTCTGCTGATAAGGAGTTGAAGAGAATGGAAGTACATTCAAAGTAGGTCTTTTCATCAACTAGTCTGGACCTTATGTTTGGTTCACAAATCGTGTCTTTTTGGGACATACTCCCATGCTTTATGCAATAGCATGGCTGATGTTCTATCAGCAGTTTCTGAAGACGTCAGGCAGGTGTTGCAGCTTCTGGTCAATGATGGGCAGGATGCTGCGAACTGTTTTATTAAATCAGGCTTCGACATCACTGATTGTCATAGTAGAGCAATTGGTACCAGCATAGTGCTGAGACACCACTCTTGGATTCACTCTACAGGCTTTTCCACAGACGAGCAGCAGTTAAATGATGGTCTAAACATTTTGGTGCGAAGGTAGTCTCAACCCCTAAAAATGTTCAAGGATAGTAAAACTACTGCAGACCCTTGGGCCTAGCAACACAAACTTGTCAGTTTCCCCGACAACAGTGCCCTTTTCAAGGCTTCAGAAAGGACTTCATGCAATGACAGAGGCAATATTAGTCTCAGCAACAGAAGACCGCCTAATCCTTTAGAGGAAAAGGTCAGAGATCAGGCTATCAATGTTCAGGAACCCAAGGACAATGTTCCTGCCAGTCCTTAGCTCCTCCGCCGCCAAACCAATTAAATTTGGTGTTGACTACCTACGCTCAGCTGGTTGTAGTTCCAATCACCATTTACCTGCCCGGATGGAGGAGCATCACTTCGGATCATTGGGTGCTCCATATCAAGAAACAAGGTTACTCCTTACTGAGCCTTTCTTATCTTCCAGACATGCCACCCACACCACAACATTTCCTGGCAAACCTCTTTTCTATACTCCAAGAAGTTACATCTCTCTTGGCTAAGAGTGCTATAGAGAGGGTGCTGATTTAAAAAAGCGGGACTGGTTATTACTCCCATTACATTCTGATTCTGAGAAAGGACTGAAGCTTTCGTCCAAACCTAGATCTATGCCCTCTGAACTTCTTAAGGAAAGAGAAGTTCAAGATGCTCACCCTGGCCCAAGTTCCACTGCCTTCGATCCGGGAGACTGGATGGTAGCGCTGGACTTGTTGGATAATACTTCCACATTCCCATTCAGCAGTCACACAGGCACTACCTGCGGTTTTAGGTAGGCAAGGAGCATTTTCATTTTTTTTGTGCTCTCCTGTTGCCTGACTAGCTCACCTTGGGTATTAACAGAGGTGATTGTGGTTGTTTCAGGCCTTCTGAGGAGGTTGGGAATACTAGTCTTATCATACTGCAACAACTGGCTACTGAAGGCGGGTTTGCCTCAAACAATTGCAAATCATTGCCAGACAACGGCCAACCTGTTGACATCTTGGGGTTCCACAACATGCCAAAGTCAAACCTGACTCCTTCACAGCAGCTCCCGTTCATCAGAGCCATGGATATGGTGTTCTTCTGAGCTATCCCTCCACCTCAAGGAATCTAGGGTATTTGGGCAATGACCCCGATATTTTAGCCTGGGTCTCAGTGAGAACAACTCTGAGGGTTCTGGGCATTTTGACCTCCTGCATCCTGCTTGAGGACCACAGTAGGTTGCACACGCAAGCACTGCAGTGTGATCTGAAGTCTTTGTGGGCTCAGCACATAGGAAATCTGTCAGATTTCATCCAGGTGTTGGAGAAGACTGGAAAGACCTGCAGTACTGCTCGACCGCAGTTGTTCCAGCAGCATACTCCTCTCCCTACTCCATCCAGAGCTAACAGTCATGAGGGATACATTGTTACTGTATTGGGGAGGTCACCTGGAAGAAGTGGAGATCAGAGAACTGTGCTCTCCTGTGGAGACTCACTACATGAACTTTGTGGAGTTGCAAGCGATTTGTTTGTCAATTAAGGCGTTCCGCTCATCCGTCAAAGGGGAAAGGGTATAGGTGCTCATGGATAACACACCCGTAATGTAGTGTTGTGACAAACAGGGCGGCATGGGTTCACAGGCACTGTGCCATGAAGCTCTACATCTCCAGAAGTTGCTAAATGCTCATGGCATCTCCCTGATAACACCTGGTGGGATCTTTAAACGTCAGGCTGACAAAATCAGGCAACGCTGCCTAGTGGATCATAAATGGTGATTACACTCGGAGGTGGCACAGGGACTTTTTCAACATTGGGAAGAACCCTGCATCGATCTGTTAGAAATTAATTTTTTGGTTGGCAGAGGTATGCACCCTGTCCAAATAGGAACCACAATCCTAGTCGGGGTAACTCAGAAACACACTTTAAATTAACCTGTGCACACCGTCTGGTAGCCTGGCACAGAGCAGTCAAACTTAACTTAAGAGGCAGTGTGTAAAGTATTTGTGCAATACTTCAAACAGTATTACAAAAAAAAACACAAAAAGACTTCACAACAGTTTAGAGAAATAGCTTATATTTTTATGAGTACAAAAAGACCGAAAATATGAAAATCCAATACATAGAAGTTAAGATATGCATTTTTAAAGAATACGTAGTTTTGTAGTGCTTAGAAACAAATAGCCCCAACCAGGGCTATCTGGTCTCTTTTGACCGGGTCAAATCCAAATGTTGAGACTGATAGCAATGAAGCGCAGGCCGGACACAGGGACTAGTCTTGGCCCTCTGTACAGAACGTTGGATGCGTCAAGGACAATGGGTTACTGTAGATCTCTCAGAAGTAGGCAATGCGTGGGTTCTGAGATGTGCAAAGTAGAATATGCATTGAGAGTCAATAATGATGTGATAAACATCAGGGTGATGCATTGTAGAATTGCTGATCTATAGGCAATGGGAGCAACACAAAGCGATGCGTTGGCACGGAGCTGCACAAAGTCGGAAATGTGTCGGAAACAAGGGACGATACATCACACAGTCAGCGATGTGGTTCGTGCAACACCGGTGATGCATCACTGTCAAGGGAAATGTGCCTGTTCCGATTGCCGCAACTTTGTCGATACGTGGATTTTCTTAGTTACAGCACTTGGTTCTCAGTCCAAGAGCCCAGGACTGGATCGACACCACTTGGCTGAGCAGGCCTCACAGCAGACAGCATCCTGGTGCTAGTTTCAGGATGAAGAAAGAAGTGTTTGATATCCCTGAGGCTGCCAAAAACAGGATGCAAGCCAATATGCCCTTTGAGATACTTTGGTTTTGGAATGTAGCAATGCAGGTCAAGTCCTTCTCACTCCCAGCCAAGAGGCAGCAGGCAGCTGCATAACACATCATAGCAGTTCAGAAACGTGGCAGTTCCACCAGCAGCACAGCAGTCCTTCCTGGTAAAATGCCCTCAGTTCCAGAAGTGTTCTGATTTTGTGGTTTCAGAGGTCCAGTACTTTTGCCCAGTTGAGCCTCTGTAGTGGGGAGACTTTAAAGAGATGCTTTGAAGTGCATAGAGTCCCCTTATTTCCTGCCCTGGCTCCAGAATCACTGCGGGGGGTATGCAACCCTTTGTGTGTGGATAGTGAGGAAATAGAAATTTTTAGGTAGTTAATGTGTCCCCCACTCGCACCCTATACAAACATACGTGTCCCCTGTATGTCATGTAATTCCTTTTCCGTGCCTGCTAGAAAGACGCATATGTATTTGCGTCCCACGTTAACATGTCAGTCATACAGTTCTCCAAGAATATCACGTTAATTAGGCCTCTAGGTCTATGGTGCCAACGTCTTTACATGGTACACTTTTTAGTAAAGCATACGTTTTCTCCATGTTTTCTGGCCTAGTCGAGCCAGACCCTTAATCGAGACTCTGAGTTCTTTTCTGCCTCTGAAAGCTGCAGTTTAGGTATGCATCCCTGACCTCTGCCTTACTTCCTGCTCAGACGAGCGGTGCCCGGCTCGGCCTGGTCTGCTTGCCAAGACGATGTTTTACCTACAAGTTATCTGCTCAGCCTCCTCGAAAACACATTCCAGTCTAGTGAAATAGGTAAACATATTCCCGGCTGCAGAGCAAAAGCCCTGCCTTCCTGTCTCCATGCAAGTAATTCACTGCTCCCGTTACCATGGTAGGCCCATGGCCCCCGCACTTCACATGAAGATCCATATGCACGCACTAGCATTCAGTGATGAACGGCCTCTGCCCGAGAGACCTTTTACTTCAGACACTACATCCTCCAAACATAAGATATCAGATATGTTTTAAGTGCAGGTCGTTCTGACATCCCAGACATTAGTCTCCTCTACTAGTGCTAAAGTCAAAGCCCCCAGCTCTCCCCAGTTACACGTCATGCTCGGTTGCGCGCGCATGTAGACCAAAAGTTTCTGCTGATTCTGCAAACTTTCTCTAAAGCATCCACCCACATGTGACGTTTCTTGTGACGTTTCTCTGACATGTCGGGTACACGCCCATGTGTACGCCTTCTTGCACGCCTCCTGTTACGCACATGTGTTCTTATCTCTCTCTTTTCACCTGTTACGCCTACTGTATTCATTTCAATTATACTGTTTTACTATATATAATGTGTGATGTTAATAAAATGTTGAATGTCCCTTCCTGAACCTTAGTGGTGATGGAACCCGATGTCCCATGCCTCGAGGCATTTCATTAAAGCCCGTATGACTCCGATACCACGGACTCTGCCTCTCATTTGACTGAGCTATCCATATTGTTATTTCATGTAATCAAAAATTGTACGGTAAAATTATTTACCACATAATTCTGGCGCCCGAATAGGGTGCACCCCCTTCCCCACTCGCCGGCGATGTAACGCAGGCCCCTGACCCCTTCTACAGCTGCGACGGAACCAGTGCACTCCTGCGGGTTTTCCTGCTATCTCCCTCGGGCCTACGGAGGAGACGGAGACTGCGGTCCGGCATCCAGACGAGGCGGTGAGGAATGCGGAGGATCCCGACCAGAGCCCCAAGTCGAGAGAGCAAGGTCCGAGGTATCCGGAGGCCCACCTGTTCCGAAGCGCATGCGTAGTAGCAGCCAGACGTCGTAGTCCAGTCCAGTCCAGTTTCCGAGGCCTTCAGTTTTGCTTCCCGGTGAGTACCGTTGTTGGGAACGCATCTAGACGGGTTCATTAATTTGTGCCCGGTCAAGACGGGTCTGGGTACACAGATCCGGTCCAGTTCAGACGTGTTCACTTAGGTGAATACGGTAAAGACGTGTCTCTTTTATGGGACCGGTATTGTCTGTACTGTTTAGCAGTGCATCTAGTGATTCAGTATTCTAGTATTGTATCTCGAGATTTCAGTACCAGGTAATATCAGTCTTAAATGTTTTAATGTATTTAATGTCGTGGTGTGAGAAATTGTTTGCTATTCATTACTGTGTTTATTGTGTTCACGTTTAAATCAGTCCGAAAATGCCACTGTTCTCGAAATTACGCCAGATAGGAACTAGGAAAGGGATACTCGAAGAAGCAGTTCCCGTCTCGCCTAGGGACACTCCAGGACATTTTATGTACCACAAGCATGGCTTAGATGCCATACTGTATCTAGATTTGTGGGTAGAGTATACTAAAGATCTGGAAGAGAAGTATAGATGGCCTGTCACAGGGACATGGGATGCTGATTGCATCATGAGAGTAGAAGAAGCATTATGGAAAAAGAAAGCCAGACAATCACAGAAAGATGCCATAGAATTATGGCGTAAAGAAGCGCATAGAAGAACAGAGAAAGAAATCAGGAAAGCAGAGAGAAGTAGAGAAGAATCTGAAAAAGCTAGAGAAAAAGAGTTACTAGAAGAAGGAGAACGAGTCAGAATAGAACAACAAGACAGACAAAGAAATGCCCTTATCACAGGCATGTATCCTGTTCTCGCCGAGGGCCTGCCCAAGGCGACCCCGGAAGTACCCCGTAACTTGCCACCACCATTGGTTCCGACTAAATTACGTCATAAACAGACCGCAGCAGACATTTTTCTTTCTTCCTATTTAGATGATGTAGCTCCAGGATATACCAATGTACGTGTACCTGTACCACCTGCTAATAATGTTCCTAATAATGTTCCTGCTAATACTGTTCCACAACAGTATGTTCAGGATGACACGACCCCTCCCACTGTCCCACCTGCTACTGTTCCTCCTGCCACTGGTCCTAACAATCCTTTTGGGACAGCAACACATGGCCAACTTACATTACCTGCACCTATTACTACTTCACCTACTCGACCAGTTCCGTTACTACCACCGATAGCACAGTTAGTTGATGGTTACGCTTCCACTTCAGGAGGCGCAGCAGGAGGTCAACCTGTCACCCCACCTCAAGTAAAACGAATGACACTTAGAGAAATAGCATTACAACGTACCCCAAAAGCGGCGTCATTCTCAACCCTTAGACAGTACCTTACAGATTGCAGATATGATCCAGTACCAGGCGAAGACGAGATGATGCTATTCTCAATACGTTTACGACGAGTCACAAACTATCTGTTTCTTCTACCACATATGAAACAACATTTAGATAACATATATAATTTCATTAGAACAGGGGAGAAACCAGAATGCATTCACAAGGCCATGGCACACAATAAGGTTGAGACACAGAGAATGATCTTACAGTTTTTGATAAATTGTTTGATAAGGGAACGAGATCGACCAGGTACAAGCCAGGAAGAGATGGACATCCTGATTAATTGGAGTAACAATATAGCTGATGGTAAACATAATAAACAAAGTTGTGTAGAATCCATGTACAGAAAGATCCGTAAAGAAATTGTAGTAATACACGAAAAAGAGAAAGCAGCTAGGGAAGCCGAAAAAGAGGACGATGAAATCACAGAGGATGAAGATGTAGATGATACAGAAGCAGACACAGGTAGAATAGCGTACGTAGGTAGAGCAAGACCTTTTGACAGACCCATTCGCATAGAAAGCAAGAAACGTTTTCTTTCTCCTATACCAGAAAAATGTTCCCTTGAACATTTATTTCAAGACACTGATAAAGTACTAAAACAACGAATAGGTTACACTGAACTTAGCACCATGTGTGAACAAGAATTAGCCCGATCAGCAGTACAATGGGCTGGAAATAACAGTGTATATAAAGATGATTCAGTAGCTCAAACATTTTTGACTCTTTCCCCAGACGAACAGCGACTAGCTGGTATGTACATGATCCAGCATCTCATTACATTATATGAGAGTCAGCATTCTGATCCAGGTCCCCTATATAATATATTGGAAGAATTACTCCTAAAAAGATGGAGAGGCCTAGGTACCGATTTAATTAACATCATTCTAGAACAACGCCATAAATACAGAACTTTCCTGACTCCACATTTCGTTCCTGTTCCACCTCCAGTAAGACAACCATTTTACATAGACAGACAGAATCCCTTACGAGAAGTTCATCCCGTCCAGACCCCAGGGGGTGAGCTTCGTCGAGTATTCGTATACACACCCCTGACTAAAATGGAACTATTGGAAATGAAGAAATTAGTGCCCTGTCATGACAAAGATCCAGCAGGGTTTCACTGTGAATTAAAAGACATGTTACTCATGGGAGATTACACATATCCCGATATTCTTAAAATGTTAAAAGTACTGTTGCCAGCCGGTATCTACGAAAAACTTAAAGAAAAGGAATGGGAGGTGGGAGATAAAAAGATTATTTGGACTGAATTAGAAAACGAAGAAAATACACGAATCCCAGGTACTGGTCTCGGGGACAAAGCTAAAGCATTACCAGGATTATTAGTTCAGGTCTTGCCGAGGTTATTGGCAATTAAAAAGGAAGACTGGGATGCAATCTCAGCCTGCAAACAGAAACAAGATGAAGACACTAGTGATTTTTATTCCAGATTCGAGAAATGTTTTATTATTAATAGCGGTTTGAAAACGAGTAGTGAATCATATCCACATCTTTTTGTAACCAAATTAGTTGAGAATTCCTTACCACAAGTTAGAAATAGAGTACTGAAAGTCGAGAGTACGTGGCAAGCAAATACCCCTTCTCAAATGTTACAAATGCTACAGTACCACCAGAACCGAATTAGAGAGGAACATGATCACGAACAGAGACGTATTAAAGACACGAAAATGAAAGTACTAGTTGCTCAGTCTGTTCCAGCTGACGGTCAGATAAAGGGTACAGCACCGCCAGGTCATTCTGCAGCTCCTGTTAAAGGGAATAGCAACTATTGTAAACAGCCAGGTCACTATATCAACGAATGTACCGTTCTGAAATATAATACTGCTACAGGCAGGACGAAAGAAAGACCGCGTCCTCCCAGACAAGAACATGTTCCACAGAATATATCACAGAATACGCAACCCCCACAAAATACACAGCAAACAGTAGCTGTACCCCAACCCCAACCTATTGCTGCCACGCAACATGTCACACAGCAAATGTACCAGTATGCACAGTCAGATTACCCTGATTATCAACAGTACTCATGAAACAGCCTAGAGAGGGAGGTTGGCTTGCCTCTTATCGAGGTTCCTGTAGATCAAGAGGGTCCCTATGTACATAGTCAGGTATTAGGGAAAGACAGAAATTTTTTGATTGACACAGGGGCGAGCAGAATTACCATCAGTCATGACGAGGTTCCAGGGGCACCCCTCTCAGGCTCACAGAATGTTTCCCTGGGTTTTTCATGAAAGCCTATTGTTAACGAAGTGTCAACGCCAGTTTCCCTAGAAGTTGGTCCATTGTCCCGTACTACAGACTTGTTACTTACGAAAGCATGTCCTGAAAATCTGCTTGGTATTAAAACATTGAAAGCTCTAGGAGCAGTAATATGTTGTTCTCTGGAAGGAGTGAGATTGTTTTTACGTGATTTCAAAGGTCATTATGTGTTGAGAGATTTTGATCCAAGATTGCAAAATGTACCACAGCATTTATGGGCACAAGGTCCGACTGATGTAGGTTGTATGCACATTACACCTTATCGTGTTACACTCAAGCAAGGAGTTGTACTACCCAGAATCCGACAATATAAATTGCCACCCGAGGCTGTAGCAGCCTTACTGAAAATTATTGACGAACTGATTGCCCAAGGAGTAGTTATAGAAACTGACTCCAATGTATGTAATTCTCCAATCATTCCGATTCTTAAACGAACTGACCCAAATGCACCACCCGTCTACCGATTGGTGATTGACCTTCGCGAATTAAATAAATGCATCATTCCTCAGTACCCAGTAGTGCCAGACATTTCTTCCTTATTGACTGCCATTGATTCTGAAGCTGCGTTCTTTACTGTAATCGACCTCAAGAACGCCTTCTTTAGTGTCCCATTTCATCCGGAAAGCCAGTATCTTTTCGGATTCTCTTTAAATGGCCGAAGCTTTAAATTTGCACGTGCACCTCAAGGGTTCACGGAAAGTCCTAGTATTTACAGTCAAGCCCTGAAACGACAACTAGATGGTATTCACATGCCTACTGATACTGCTCTGCTGCAACACGTTGATGACTTGTTAGTAACAGCACGGACCGAACGTGACTGCGAGCGAGCATCACTGACTGTCTTGTTTTTCTTGGCCGAAAAGGGGCATAAAGTATCCCCTTCGAAGCTACAATTCTGTGCCCAGCAAGTGGTTTACCTTGGGCACTTGCTGTCCAAGTGGGGGAGGCAGTTGACACCAGAACGCATCCAGTTAATTGCACATTTGCCACAACCCAAGACACAAAAGGAGGTACGGTCCTTCATTGGCCTCACTTCTTACTGTAGACAATGGATCCCTCAGTACGCATATCTAGCTAAACCACTCATACAGTTGACAACACAGGAGGCAGCGACTTCGACTGTCCTCCCTTGGACTCAGGAACACACACAAGCTTTTGAAGAATTGAAGAAAGCCTTATGTCAAGCACCTGTTTTAGCGACACCATGTTACAGCAAACCTTTTACACTTTTTGTCACAGAACGCGATGGCACAGCATTATCTGTACTCACACAAGATCAAGCAGGACACAATAAGCCTTGTGCTTATTTTTCTAGTACATTGGATCCAGTGGCCCAGGCTCTGCCTGCGTGCCTCAAATCAGTTGCAGCAACAGCTCTAGCAATCAGACAAAGCGACTCAATAGTGTTAGGACATCCCCTGACAGTACAAGTTCCACACTCCGTGGAAGTTCTTTTGAACCGAACCCAGACACAACACTTGACCATAGCAAGACTGACAGGATATGAATTGACATTTTTCAGCCACACATAGAGATCAGACGTTGCAATACATTAAACCCTGCCACATTGTTACCCTCGAGCACAATTGACCCGACACCACATGACTGCGTGGAAGTCATCAATACTGTAACGAAACCCAGACAAGACTTGACAGACATTGCATTACCCGACCCAGACCTGACACTTTATGTGGATGGTTCATGTATGAGAGCAAGTACAGGAGAGTTAGTGGCCGCCTATGCAGTGACCACTGAGACTGAAGTCATAGAAACACATCGTATTGACACATTGTATGCTCAAGCAGCAGAACTCATTGCTCTGACCCAAGCCTGCATCCGAGCCAAGAACCTGAAAGTAAACATATATACAGATTCACAGTATGCATTCGGAGTCGTTCACGACTTCGGCGTCCTCTGGCAAGAGAGAGGTTTTTTAACTTCTCATGGAGCTAAGATACAGCATGGTCCCCTCATTCAAGCTCTATTAGAAGCGATACACTTACCTGCATCCATTGCTATCATGAAGTGCAAGGCACATAAGAAAGTCACTGACACCATTTCCCAGGGTAACGACCTGGCAGATCGAACAGCTAAACTCACAGCACAGACTCAAACAGACATTCCAACGGACACGACAAAGACTGAAATATCATCACAGACACATTGTATGACAGTGAAGGATCCCACTCTAGATGTACTCGACATACAGACACATGCCACTCCAGACGAAATCAAGAAATGGACTGAACAAGGAGGGATCCAGACAGATCAGGGATGGATGACGAAGGGAAGAGCCACATGGTTCCTCCCCGACTCTATGGTTCAAGTTATCATTAATACAGCACATAGTCCAGCACATTTAGGAGAAAAAGCCATGTTAGACAGCATTCAGAACCTCTGGTTCAACAAGCATTTGCGTGCAGCAGCAAAGCAGAAAGTGCGTACCTGTATGATCTGTTGTCAGTTCAATCCAGGCAAAGGCATTCCCGTGGAACAAGGTGGATTCCATCCTCCTGACCATCCTTTTGAAGTCCTCCAGATGGATTATATCCAGATGAACCGATGTAGAGGATTTAAATATGTCCTCGTAGTTGTATGTGCCCTTTCCAGATGGACCGAAGCATATCCAGTCCCAGATTACACTGCCGCGACCACTGCCAAGCAGTTGGTTCGTGAATTCTTCCCGCGATACGGTTTGCCCCGTGTTGTGTACTCAGATAATGGACAGCCATTCTCGTCCGAGCTTATGAAACAGGTATCACTCCTGTTAGGTTACCAGTGGAAATTTCACTCTGTCCGACACCCCGAAGCAGCAGGTCTAGTCGAGCGTCACAACCAAACTCTGAAAACACGATTAGCAAAGGTCTGTGCAGAAAAAGGTGTAGATTGGATAGTAGCCTTGCCAGTTGCCCTCTTCTATATGCGCATGGTAGCTCATTCTAGAACCGGACTATCTCCTTATGAGGTA
Organism: Lissotriton vulgaris; assembly: GCF_964263255.1. Lineage (NCBI taxonomy): Eukaryota > Metazoa > Chordata > Amphibia > Caudata > Salamandridae > Lissotriton > Lissotriton vulgaris. Next base: position 60,109 of record NW_028251501.1, read on the forward strand.
GTCTTCGGCCGACCTCCCAATATGTGGGGAACGCCTATGCCTCGTAGAATAACCGATGTCGACAGTACTATGCTGACAGATTACCTAGCTTCCTTGATGTCTGCACTACTATCTTGTCGTTCACAGGTCGGGGCTGCCTTCCCGGACAACACCCAAGTAAAACCGCATGAAATCGTTCCTGGGAATTTTAGTTTACGTCCGCAACTTCGACCGCACAAGCCCTCTGGAGCCAAGGTGGAAGCAGCCAAAGCTGGTGTTGATGACGACGAGGACCGCAGTAAAGCTGGAAGGTCGCAAGGGGTGGCTCCACTCTAGCCACGTGAAGCGGTTCTACGGACCGTGTCCAGAGACTGAAATAAAGGACTGCCCCCTTTCAGACTCTGACTCTAAACTCCCCCTGATAGAAAAAACTCCCCAACAGGAGTACCGAGAAAAGTTTAGGTCTAGTAAGTCAGACAGCGTTTAATTGTTTAAGTCCCCCTCGGGTGAAGCGGTTAGACAGGTTTCTGACATGAATAAAATAGACCCAAGTAGTCAGAGAGATAGGCGAATCGAAAAGAGAGAACAATATTGCAAAAACTTGCACAGCCGATGTATCATAACGTTAATTTTCATGTTTATTCTGAGCATTTCGATTATATGTATAAGCTTCATGTTACATGAATTCTTTCCTTCTTTTGGTTCACATGCACATAATTCCTCTAATGACTCTGTAGAGCACACTTTCAGTGACCTACCCCCTCATGAATTATCCTATCGATTAGCAATGCGCAACAATACATTCATTCGTATGTTACACCACACTCACCAGACCAGCAATGCCACCAATTGCTGGGTATGTGGCCGACTCCCACCTTATCAGAAATACAAGGGAGCTCTGCCTCTCTTTCCCTACCCGTTTACACATAATGGTTCATGTGGAGCATGGTTTGCTTTAATGTCTTCTTTAGACAGTAAGTCCAAAGTTTCCCAAGGCAATTGGATATGGGGGAACCTGAATACAGTCATGAATAAAGCATGTTTCCCAGACGCAGACGGTCTTCCTCAAAGGAGAGGGACCGACCTAGAAAATGAAGTGTATGAATTAGGTAACTTTTCCCTCAATCTCATGATCCTGAAAGTCCAGTCCGAGACTAATTCGAACTTGCCGTTTATAACAGTTTTGCCAGTGAAAGTCGAACTATGTGTTAGAAAGAATGGTTCAGTACATCTAGGACACAGTGATTGTAATACTGTGGTCGAATTCAGCGATAAAGGAAGGTCTACTTTCAAAGCCTCTCGCCATTCTTATTTTATTTGTGGTCACACCGCTTATGTACATCTGCCCCCTGATTGGGATGGGACGTGCTATATTGCATTCCTATTACCACCTGTTTTCCTAGCCCCACCTGATTATCATCGAAATTCACGCCTTGTGCATGTAAGACACAGAAGGGAGATCAAGTCCCCAATAGTCGATCAGACTGAGACAACGTGGGAACAATATACAGATTTCAATAAAGGATTCTTTTTCTTTGTAGGTCCTGTTCAAAACAGTAAACTGATACGCAAATTAACTAGAACACTGGAAGCGGTAGTGAATGAAACTACGTCTGCTTTAGGTAACCTGACCGAAGAGCAATCTGCTATGAGACTTGTTGTTCTTCAAAATCGTCTTGTCCTTGACGTCATCCTGGCCGATAGGGGCGGGGCTTGTAGAGTGATCGGATCCAGTTGTTGCGTGTTTATTCCAAATAACGCGCCATCCGTGTATAAGGCCATAACACGGCTCCATGAAATTGCTCACCTGATACACCAGAATCCAGGCACCTGGACTTGGTCCGGTTGGCTCTGAAGTGTAATGTCCGCCTGGGGATGGAAATTATTATCATTCCTAGGAATAATACCACTCATCCTATTCAGTTGTTGTCTCTGTCTGCAATGTGGGCCAGCGATTTGCGGCTTGTGCGCCACAGCTTGTATTCCAAGTCCAAGTTCCCGTTCCCGAATGATAAAAGATGAACAAATGATGTTATATGAACAGATAGATGGTCTCATGAAAATAGATATATCCTAATGGGTGTAGTAGGGGCCAAGGAGGGAATGAGGAAATAGAAATTTTTAGGTAGTTAATGTGTCCCCCACTCGCACCCTATACAAACATACGTGTCCCCTGTATGTCATGTAATTCCTTTTCCGTGCCTGCTAGAAAGACGCATATGTATTTGCGTCCCACGTTAACATGTCAGTCATACAGTTCTCCAAGAATATCACGTTAATTAGGCCCCTAGGTCTATGGTGCCAACGTCTTTACATGGTACACTTTTTAGTAAAGCATACGTTTTCTCCATGTTTTCTGGCCTAGTCGAGCCAGACCCTTAATCGAGACTCTGAGTTCTTTTCTGCCTCTGAAAGCTGCAGTTTAGGTATGCATCCCTGACCTCTGCCTTACTTCCTGCTCAGACGAGCGGTGCCCGGCTCGGCCTGGTCTGCTTGCCAAGACGATGTTTTACCTACAAGTTATCTGCTCAGCCTCCTCGAAAACACATTCCAGTCTAGTGAAATAGGTAAACATATTCCCGGCTGCAGAGCAAAGGCCCTGCCTTCCTGTCTCAATGCAAGTAATTCCCTGCTCCCGTTACCATGGTAGGCCCATGGCCCCCGCACTTCACATGAAGATCCATATGCACGCACTAGCATTCAGTGATGAGCGGCCTCTGCCCGAGAGACCTTTTACTTCAGACACTACATCCTCCAAACATAAGATATCAGATATGTTTTAAGTGCAGGTCGTTCTGACATCCCAGACATTAGTCTCCTCTACTAGTGCTAAAGTCAAAGCCCCCAGCTCTCCCCAGTTACACGTCATGCTCAGTTGCGCGCGCATGTAGACCAAACGTTTCTGCTGATTCTGCAAATTTTCTCTAAAGCATCCACCCACATGTGACGTTTCTTGTGACGTTTCTCTGACATGTCGGGTACACGCCCATGTGTACACCTTCTTGCACGCCTCCTGTTACGCACATGTGTTCTTATCTCTCTCTTTTCACCTGTTACGCCTACTGTATTCATTTCAATTATACTGTTTTACTATATATAATGTGTGATGTTAATAAAATGTTGAATGTCCCTTCCTGAACCTTAGTGGTGATGGAACCCGATGTCCCATGCCTCGAGACATTTCATTAAAGCCCGTAGGACTCCGATACCACGGACTCTGCCTCTCATTTGACTGAGCTATTTCATGTAATCAAAAATTGTACAGTAAAATTATTTACCACAATAGGACACTGCCCTTTCAGATGTGTCAGCTGCTCCTTCCCATCCTGTTCCAGATTACCCATCAGCATGCAGATGGCCACTCTGTCACACCTACCCCTCTTTTGTATGTGGCTGCCCAGAGGGATTGCAGGAAGCCAGCTGTCACCCACCCCAGACGTATATTCCAGAGATTGGCAGAAAGCACCAAACGGTTAAGGTAAGAAAATGGCACCTTTCTAAAAGTGCCATTTTCAGAATTATAGTTTGAAAACCAACTTCACCAATAGTTGTGTTTTTAAATTGTGATTCTAGAGACACCAAATTTGGGAGTACCATCTTTCCCCAATTGGAAATTACACTTATTTAATAAGGCAATCCCAATGTTATCCTATGGCAGAACTAGTCCTTGCTGTAGTAAACAACTAATTTAAGAGTAGATTACTACCAGGACATGTAAACCTTAAAAGTACATGCCCTACTATTTAAATAAAGCGCATGCTGCCCTTGGGCTGTCCAGGGCCTAACTTAGGGGGTTACCTATATGTAATAAAAAGGAAGGTTTGGGCCTGGCAAGTAGATTAAGTTGCCAGGTCAACATGGCAGTTTAAACTGCACAAACAGGCTCTACAGTGGTAGGCCTGATACATGTTTAAGGGCCACTTAAGGGATTGGTACAAACAGTGCTGCAAGCCCACATGTTGCATTTGGGCTACAGTCCCTGTGCACATGTAGTGCACTTTAGTATGGACTTATAAGTAATTCAAATATGCCAATTGTGGATAACCCACTGTTAACATATTGTAAGTAAAGGCCACATGCACTTTAGCAATGGTTAGCAGTGGTAAAGAGCCCAGATGCCTAAATCCGGTAAAAATGAAGTCACCAGAAACAGGAGGTCAGATGGCAAGAAGTCAGAGGAACCCACGCCAAGTATGCCAGGTCTAACATAATTTACCACAGAGAATGTTCAGTGCCACTCCTATTGCACGTTGGAGTTCCCAAGGCAGTCTTTATTAGGAGATACTTTTCACCTGCATCTGGCATGAAACTCTCTTACACTTTTCTGCCTCTTTCTCTCCTAATGCCACAATGGGGTCTTGACTTAATCTTGATTTACTTCATTGCTTGACTTTCGAGTCTATGCAAAGTTGTTCTTTGTGACTGCTTACTCCTAAATCGGTGTTCCTCATTGCTGCAACATCGGCAAGGCGAGTGAGTGAACTTCAGGGCTTATCAGTGGTTCTTCCCTATGTCTCCTTCTTTCCAAAGAATTTGGGGGCATATTATCAAGAACGGCGATAAAATTATTGCTGCTTTAGATGCAGTTGGCGATAATGGGCTTGAAAATATACCCTTGTGAATTCCCATAGCAGCCCAGGTTCTGGTGTTAACCTGGGCTGCTATGGGAATTCACAAGGGCATATTATCAAGCCCATTATTGCCGCTTTAGCGGCAGTTTCCTGCCGCAAAAGTGGCAAATCTTTTATCGCTGTTCTTGATAATATGCCCCTTGGTCCTTTGCACGAAGGCAGAATTTGTTGCCAAAGTAATCTCACTGTTTCATGTAAGACAATCCATCACTTTGAAATCCATTTATGCATTGCCTCACCCCTCAAGTAAGGAAGAGTGACTACATTACCTTGATACTCAATGGGCTCTCAGTTGTTATATCACAAGAACAAGGGAACTCCAACTAGACATAACAGCTGTTTAAAGGGTTCTCTGTAGGAAAGAAGGACAAGGAGGTGCAGAAGAGGACCATCTCTAGATAGATTGTCGTACATATTAGGATCTCCTATGATTTAGCCAAGAACAAGTCTCCAGAAGGCTTCCATGCTCATTCTACCAGTAAAGCCTGCAACCACAGTGCTAGCGTGCAGTGTGCCAGTCCTGGACATTTGCCAGGCTGCTACGTGGGCTACGCTCCACACTTTCATTAAGCACTACTGCTTGGATGGCCAGGTTTGGTGGGACGGTTATTTTGCCTGTTTAGTCCTGCAGGATTTTCTAGTCTGAGCCATTCGACAGACACGCCACCTGAAGGGTACTGCTATGGTAGCTATAAAAAAAATTAGGAATTTGGGGGGCAGAGCCTAGCCAGGCACCAAGATGGGCGCTCGTTAGAATGCTCTGACAGACACCCTGCACCAGCAGGCTCCCACGTAGCCCACAACATGATGGCAGCCTGCTTGAGGTTGCTGTGAGGTCGCTAGTGTGCTTGGCGGGCATCCTTGTCAACTGGTAGACCTGCATGGCAGCAGACCAGCTTTCTGCCCACGCTGGCCCCTGGGTGATGCCTGATCCTCGCGGTCGTGCTTCGCACTGACTCTGTGCGAGCTGCACCCAACAGGGCCCCTTGCTGGCCGCTAGGGAGGCTTGCGCTGTGGTCTAGCCCAGGGCTGTTGGCTCTGTGGCTGTGCTGGGCTTGGGCCCTGGTGCCGCCGGCTTCCATGCCCGTTGCTGTGTGGCCTGGTGTGGTTGTGATGCCGCCAGGGCCTCGTGGTTTGCGGGCCTTCTGCCTGTGTCCTGTAGCTCCTATAATAGTTATACAGGATCTGCGCGATTTGAAAGCATACACTGGTGGCAGACTGACTCTGAACACCCCCACCAGTATGTTGGCCTCTTGTACGAAGGAGGGATTAGTTCTTGGCAACCATCGAACATGACAACCCTGATCCCTCAGGACCGTGGAAACAATATACTACTTTTCTCTCAGTCACTCGTGCTTACTTAGTCTGTCTCTGAGAGTTACACAGAATAAACAGGCTTGGCATTTTCAATAAGTATTTATTGAACAGTTGTTATTCTGTTGTAGAATAGATGATCTGTACCAACAATATAAGATATAGATCATTAGCAGTACAATAAAGTTAAATTGATGGTATTGCTCAACCATCTTATAATAATCATGAATACATATAAATACATTAAACACATGATAAAAAGATGCGCACTCCTACGATGCTTCCCTAACTAGATGTACCTACATGTACCTAGCATGTGTATAGGTATTAAGCCAAGAATGCCTCTAGGATTTAGTCCACCCCATTACCTGAAGTGAGAGACTGTGGGATCCCGTCCTGGTCTTGAGTTGGAACCCCGCAAGGGATATTTTAGACAACTGCGAGCTGGAGTGTCTGCATGCAGGAATCTCAGCATCTCTGGCCTGTGTGTCGGCCAGGAAGTCTTGGTCTCCTCTGCCCAATCTTAGCAAGATGTGATGTATTTATACCCTAAGATGTGATGTATTTATACCCATGGGTCAGCCTAAGGATGACATTGGGCATGAACTTTATACATAGATATTATACAGGAGATGGTCGTCCTGTTGTGCTGCCAAGAATCCTTATGCATAATATATGCAAATTCGAACTAGTGAAAACCCGCGTTCTGAATGCAGTGTCGTATCTAGGTAAAAGGTCAGTCCCTGTAAAACTGTTACTAGTGTAATGTAGGAAAGAATATAGGTGAAGGGTAATGAAGTTACCGGGGCCTATATTATGGTAACTATATGGAAGGTGCAGAATGCTGGGGCCCGCCTAATTCTGAACATTCCTAGACGGGCCTCGGTAGGAGAGGCTCTGAGGAAATTACACTGGCTCCCCATACAGGCCAGAGTTATCTTTAAGGCCTTATGTTTTACCCACCGGATTTTCAATAAGAAAGGTCCTAGCTTTTTGCTCCCCCTTCTTATCGTCTAGACCGGCACGCTGCCTAAGGTCCATGGGCATTGTGCCTAAGGTGCCGAGGGTAAGGGCGGGTGGGAGTTCCTTTGGCTTCCTTGCAGCGACAGCCTGGAATAACCTCCCTGTTGACCTAAGGATGTGCTAGTCGGAGACTGTGTTTAGGAAAAAACTTAAGACATGGCTATTCGGCTTTCCCTGGATGGTGGGAAATAGGCCCTATGTAGCTGTTCTTTAGGGAGTTCTGGTCGTAGGGTGTGAAGGTGGGCTTGGCCCAGCTGCTGGGTACTAATCTTGTGTTCTAGCGCAGGAACACTCTGTTTGAGTAGCCAGGCGCTGTTTATTAATAATAATAATAATAATATAACACTGACTCCTCTTCCAAATGGACTACATTGTTAAATTCTAAACGTACTTCTAGACTGACTAGATATTTGTACGCAAATAGTTAAAAACATTAGTTTCTTGTTGTGCTAAAAATAATGTTTAAAAAGTTCTAAAAAATATCTTAAAAAGGAAATTGCCACTCAAGCCATAGCCCTAATGTGTCCGAAGGTATAGTTCGAACTACTATAAGCATTTGAAAGCCATGCATGCTCAAAAGAATGTCAATTTTGCTTTGGAGTTCCAATTTTTCAGTTTGTCTCTCAAAGTAAAAGGTTGAATTTTTTACAGCACAGGATGGGCCAAATGAGTCAAATGTTTATGTGTCCTGGCTGGTAGATGCAACATCCACGTTACCTGCCTCTGCAGACGATGGTCCCAGTAACACCTCACAGATTATGTCATTTGAGCACAGATGATCTTTTGTGCTGCCCACAACCGATGCTGGGGTGGCCTGTGCGTCATCCAAGGCCTGGGTGTCAGAGGAGGAGCCAATGTCCATACCAACAGGAGCCAATACTATCAGTGGTGGCTCTAGGAATGCCGCCATCAACATTGGAATACGCTGGGGGCACTGCAGAACATGGGCTGGTATCGGGTACAGTAAAGCATCAACGTCCGGTTGCGCACATGATGGGAGTGTCAGACAAAGATCTAATACAAATTCTCTGTAAAACAGGCATCGGAGGACAGGTAAGATGCAGTCCATCCAGACTGGTCTAAATGACATGAACCAAGATGCACTTAGTTCTCTTAAGCAAGTTGTGCCTAGATGTTGTACCATGCGATCACGGCATTTTCGCTCCAGCAGTACTGTTTCCCTCTCCTTAGTGACTGGGACGTCCATTGCGTGCAGAAAAATGACAATCAGGATACCTGCTATTAGAAACAGGATCAGCGGCATCCCCCCAAATATGCTTCCAAATAAGGAGTGTATAACGTTTGGTATAACTGCGCGGACTATCTGAAATGTGCTTAATAGTCCAGGACCTATGGTCTTAAATAGGTGGACAATGCCTGTCGTATCAGACATGTTAAAGATACGGTTGACCATTTCTGCAAAATTGAATGGGCAGTGTGTACGCATAAGTGCCTGTATCTCTGCCGAAGGCCTTGCAATCGGAAGATCAAACGTCTCTCGAGCGGAGGTTAAGGGCATGGACTTCTATAAAAGTATGGCTTTCATTCTGCTCAAATCATCCAACCGTATTAATGAATTATTTAGAGACGGCGATAACGGCGCCTTTCTGACTGTATGTGTTGGTGGAAACAATACTTGGATACAGCAAGTAACCCAGGAGCTCACGGTTACCATATATGCGATGCCCAGAAGCATCTCGCAGCAGCCTTGATCGTTCACCATCAAGTAACTCCCATTCGAAAGTAGGCTGAACACTGGAGTGATTACGGCAGCTGGGGCATCCCTTAAGTGACAGGATAAGTTTGCTACCGAACCATTACAGGCCCCATGAAGCATTATATCCTGGCATATGAGTGTTCCCCTTAAAGTATTCTCACAGTTTGTACCACTTAGAAACACTTCTTTTTCCCCACGCCGGCATCAAAATCTGTGCAGTAATTCCCAAGATACCTTGATGAATTCTCTACCCATTTCTTCATATTTGCCTGCCTGCATTTGTTCAAGGCAATATTGGAATTCAAAAGTAGTGACTGGAAGAGTTATGTGGCCATGGATTAACCCTTCTGTGGCCAGTGACTCTGCCACTGTAAATGCTAATCGATCCAGTTTTTCATTACGCAGCATTGTATATGTTGCTCCCTTCCTTTCCATTTCTATCTGTTTCTCTGTTAGATTGAATGAAGAATACAGAGATGTGCTGTTTATGAAACGCCAAGGCACATCACCTGCACGCAAATATTGCAGCGTCCAGTTTAATAACATAATAGAATGCAATTGTTAGTGCCCGAGTTATAATATGGACAAATCCTGTTCTAGCACATCAATAGCAGAAGATACAATGTTGCCCAGTGAATATATCCTGGAGGTTAGTGTAGTTAACTCATTGTCGACCACTGCTAGAGCTTTCTTTAGGTTTATACAATCTATTTCTCTTAATCTTTCAGCAGCCTCTTGTTATATTTTCTAAATCTCATTATAGACAGCATAATCGAAATGTTTATGACATGGCTTCCTAGGATCTAATGAAAAATCCCGTAGGTCCACATCCTCTGTAAGTAAGGACAAGTGTTGTTTCACATGTGTAAGTTATTAGGTCTGTAGCCAATCGGGGCATAACTTCTAAACACTCTATGATGTCACTGCCCATGGGTGTTCTCTCTGTACATAGCATGGATCTGGCCTATTGATATTAAACCCTTTTGTTTTACCCATGAATCTTTCCTGACATCTATTAGTGTCTGTGGACAAAATCAACCATCCCTTTTAATCGGGGTCTGATCTATTGTATTGCATGATCTCATCTAGCGTAATCCCTTCTTGTGATGTTATGTTACCCCTAGTGTGTGATGGTCTGGGCATCTGAGGAGTATTCAAATCTTTGTTCTTGGCTAGTCCAAGGCAGGTCGTTTGTTGCACTGTTTCATTCAAAAACATGATTTGCTGAGGAATAAGGCTCTAAATAGTGCCTTTGTTCACTGGACCTGCCAGTCTCTAGTACCCCAGACAGATTTTAAGTCTATGGTGTCTTTCCAGAAGTTTAAACCTTGTTCAGAGAATTGGGCAATAAAGGAAGCAGAATAAATCAGTTTGGTTTTTGTCAACATATTTATCTGTGCTGGTGTTGGTGCAGCCTCATAATAATATGAGGCTGGGTCTGACGTGTTAAACCCTTAAAAATATGGAAATATCTGTGCAGATGTCTTTGAACTGCTTTTTGGAGGTGTCGGGCAATGGTCCCATCGGTGGTAGGGAAAAACATTTCTGAGATAAGCAGGTTTATGCAGAAAATGATGACCATAATGTGGATAGCATTGCATTGTTTCAAAGTCTTCCAATATTTAATTATTAGAAAAAGCAGCTGATTTTTCTAAATAAGACAACATATTATTTACAGTTTCATAATCCCAATCATCGTAAAATGTACTTGAGGTAATGAAATCACTTATTGAAATTTTAAATAAATGTGGTATTTTTAAACGTTCGATCAGGCCAAATATATCATTATCAACCTTGACCCACACTATACCGTCAGGTATAGGAACTGCTGTAATGTTCACTGATGATAGGTCTCTTTTTTCATGATGTGATGATAAATGTGGTTTGAGAATCACATTCACTTTTTGTGCTGCAGAGCTTTCTTGAAGATCAGTTCCATTTATAAGCATACTAAAGACAGTTACTAGGCTCAAACCGAAAAGAAAGAAAAGTATCCCAGTAGTTACCCAGAGTTCCACCCAAGGTGATACCAGGTAAGTGTTTTTAAGAAAGTTTAGGAAATCTTTAATTCGTTGTTGGCGAGTTTTTTGGGCTGGCATCGTTTCAGGTTTACTTGGATCCAATGAAAAAGTATCAAAGTTAATGAAATAGCCAGATGCAGTTCAATCAATTTTCGGTAGTTCTGCAGGTCTTGTGGAAACTGTAGCTTGCTCTTATTGGGCCATGTTGAGGTAGATATCTGTGTTTGGTCGAATTGAAATTTATCTTTCATTTAAGTTCTCAATTTGACCTTCAGTTTAAAGAGGAACGAGTTCCATGGCATTGTTGCGTAGTCCATCATTCAGTGCAGGTGACTCTTCAAACGTGATGAGTCTTTCTGTTTGAACTTCTTATATAGTTGAGAGAGGAGGGTGTCTGTTACTCCGGAGTCCACACGGCCTACTACTCAGTATCCGCCAAATAGTGTGGTTTGATTAGGGCTTTTGAGACAAATCTTTTCTCCTTTTTACGGCAAGAGGTGGCACAATTATTGTTCTTGTTCCTTCAACTGCCAGACAGGTACAGGCTTTCTGTATGATGTCCCAAATTATTTTCGTCTGCTATTTTTTCTCTGACCAGGTCCCCGACTTTAGGGATGCAGACAGGTCTTGCTGTGACAGACTTAACTTCCCCAGTGGCGGTCCGTTTCACCTGGACATTGCTTTGCAGTGCCCTGGATTCATTTACCTCCTGTAAAAAAGCCAAACATTTATTGATGTCAAAAGGTTTTTCATCCTCCACTGTACGTTCACAATCAAGATCAGGTACCCACATTCTTGTCCCAAATGGGACCTCATAAGGAGTGACACCCCCAAGAGAGCTTCTTGGCATGTTATTCAATGCCCTTTGAACTCCATACAGATGTTTTGCCCAACTTCCACCCAAGCCTAATACTCTAGCTGTTAAAGACTGCTTTAAGTCCCGGTTTTTCCTCTCCACAACCAAATTTCCCTCTGGATGGTTCGGAGAGGAGTACCCTGGTGCTACACCCAAACCTCCCTTGGCTTCCTTGTAAGCCCTAGAGTTAAATGTGGGGCACAGTCAGAATGTAATGTGCCCATTGAGTATGTCCCTATAAAGTCTTGCAGATCTTTTATAACAGTTCAGGCGTCAGCCAAACCCATAGGAATCTAGAGCAGAAATCCACTACAACCCTGATATACTTATAAGCCCCATCTGTTTGTAAGGGGCCACCGTAGTCCAAATAAACACACACAAGTGGTTTGTCTGATATTAACAATGGTGTCTGCATTGGACATGTTACAGTGGAGCCTTTCATCTGCTGACAGATGTCACATTTCAAGACATAGTCCTTAGATTGCTTTGTTAATCCTGGCCACCAGTAGTGCTGTTTCAGTAGAGAAACAGTTGCTGTAACTCCAACGTGTGCAGAACCTATACCCTAGTTTGCTGCTAGAATTAATCCTAACCTACTACCCATATTCGGTATTACTCTATACCCCACTCCAGGAATCTGAGCAAATGTAACGTTGTTTGCATCTAACTTGTAGGAGTACTCGAGTGGAAATCTTTTCGGTACTGCCGATATATTCTGTGTAGCAATAATCGCAACCATAATCTCACCGTCTATTCTTGTTTTTGAACAGGTGATTGCAGCTACGGAAGCCATGGGTACAGCCCCATTTGCGGCCTCTTCAGCCAATGAATTCCCTTCATTGTGAACGCCATCATGTTGATGACTCAGTGTGTGTATCACATGAGCCCTTGGTTGTTCGTTTTTCAACTTCACTACCTGTTCCCATAGCGTTTTGTGCTTAATTGTGCCACCTTATGCATCTTTAAACCCAATCTGTCCCCAGTGATGTAAATATTCATTGTCAGGCTGTACACAGTAAAAGCAATCACACATGATTAGTGTGGGGAATTCTCGATCCTTATTTACCAGTGCCAGTAACAGGGCTTTTAATTCTTCCAGCTGTGCTGTGCTTTCTCATAGAGACTGGGTTTTTGTACAACTCGGATGATACTTTCCATCCTGCATGCGTCCTTTAACAATAGCACATGCGGCGCTGTATTGCTGTTTACTTCCTATAGCCGGCTGAGCAGAACTGTCAGTGTAAATTATGTATTCATACTGATCCAGAGACATTATTTAATTTGGTAGAGGATATTCTTGTTCGTATTGCAGAAATGCATGTCTTTTTAGACCTGGGTCGTACCTGTATTCTACATCTGTTGCAGTGAGAGAATTAGCCCATTGTATCCATCATGGATGTAAGGCTTTAGCATTGGGAACGCTTGGCTTTGTCGCAGCTTCTAAGGCTGGAACAGGGGTACCTACAACTATACGCTTCCCTTGAACTAGTGCTGTTTCTCTCTCTACAGCAGTCTGTACTGTTGTTAGAATTTTTTCTGTTGATGCAAAGCATATCTCAGCATTCGTGTACAAATGTGATTTGTATGCTGAAAATAATGAGGTTGATACAAACAGTCTAACGTGCGCTCTACAACATGTAATCTGGGTATATTCAAAATAATATCACATTTGGTGCTTCAAGAGGGTGAATGCGTATCCAACTTCCACAATTCCTGCACATGCAGAAGCGAACAAAAACCAGTACCCTCTGAGCACACTGTATCTATTCACACTTTTCTTAGTAAGTTAAGTACTAGTCTTATTGGTGGATGCCACTATTCATTATGTCTTAAGAACAGTCCAAATCTCCTCCAATTAAGGTTTCACAGTTCCTTTGTGTTTATTCTCATGCCATCAGTCGTCTCTTGACATTAACTTGAACATGGTACATCAGCCAACACGTGTTTCGTCGTGTAATATATAACACATTGACTTCCTCAGGGCTGCAACCAAATAAATAACACCCATAAGATTGACACAACCACCGCATGGCTTTTAAATAAACATTATATAAACTCAGTACATCCAAGACAGAGTAAAGTAAGCTCCATAAGTGTATAGGTTTTTAGGGAGAGAAGATTGAAGTACAGTCATGCCACTCCAAGAATACAATACACCCATATTTAGTGAAAATAGGTGTCTAATTCTATTTCCAAAGAGTAGATACCACTAAATAGTATTACATGCATTCAAACAAAAAGAATCTTCACCTAAATATCCAAGGTACCTTCAGAATTGATAACTTCCTCTGTATACAACCAAGGTTCAAATCTAAGAAAATATAATATCCAAAAAAATCTGTTAATTCATTCTAGGGTTCCTCACTATGGTATTCGCAACCATTTATTTAAGTCATCCCTGCACTAACCAATCGAATAACACAACTAAAAGAACACATTTGGTTACCTCTTAATGTCAGTTCCTTGCATGTACATTTTTCTCCAAATGTTCGCTTCCAATAGAGTAATCACTAGAATAAATATAGGTACTCTTGTATTTTGGCTTAAAAAGTCTATCACCATATGCAATTAAAAAGTATCCCCACACTCACCATTAAAGAAGCGTTCTCTATCTACAATTCCAATTCTCGATTAATCAATCGTATTCACCGGCTGCAATAGAAAATGTATAATATCGCTATCAGACGAACCTCCCATGAATTTGCCTCAGCACCTATTCCTCTCATTGAATAACACTCCCCCTCGTCATGTAACAACTTGAGTTACGAGGTCCGCGGTCTCCTAGGCTAGTGAATATCCTCACCACTCCGTACAGCGTTCAGCATAGGCGCCATCTTGGAGTGACTATTTATGCTCAAAAACGCGGGCACCATCTTGTAGTAGGTTTGTATCTACTATCGTAAAATAGTTGCACCACTATGCACATAATGTAATTTATCTTATATAATCTCACCTCTCATGCCTTGTACCGGTGAGAATATACTCTCTAACAATTTCGAGTCAAAAAAGAAACATCGTTCCGGTATATACCCGTTCATTCTCCATAGTTATAGCTGGACGCCATCTTGGAGTGTATTTCGACTCTATTCGCCTATCTTACTCAAAACTAGTAATAATGACCGCTTATACCTTGACATATTCTTCAATATCCATAATTATATAATGAAACTATCATGCCCAAGATCATCATATTGCAAGAGAGGATGCAGTATCAAATTTAGTATTTGTGATGTTAATAGATTACCTCAGGTTAGTAGTGTGTTAATAGAGTATGAGGCAGAAAACATGCGTATATTAATCCAAAATTAGTCAGAAATTTCAAGTATATATATCTGCTTTGTAAATTCATTTCCCAAGGGATAGAAAGTAGGAGATTGAAAAAGTGTCTGTGTCTGTCGGTCCGCCATGGGTTACAATCATGACAATCGACCTATCTATTCAATTCATTTAAAATTTGAGTTGCAGATAAATTTCTTTGCTGTAGATTGTCATACTCCAATATGTTATCTACAAAGTCCTTATATAATCATTAATCAAATCTAAAATTGTTCATCATGAGTCATATATATCTATATCTCTAAATCTTATTATCAGTTAGTTGCATCTCTATATGTGGATACTAAATATGCTATACGTACTGTATACATATGGATACAAGACAGTTATTATACATTGATGCATATCTAGAATCTTAACATATGACATTCAATATATATTGGGTCAATTATAAGAATAACAGTTTCCATAATGGTATCTGATGAAGACCACTATGTAAATGAGCGACAAGGCTATGGATTCGTACATGTAAACTACCACATTTTACAAGCCAACCTGTAAATGAAATAGGTTATACTGCAATCTAACAGTGTACGAATCAACATCTTTAAAATATTAGTATTTGAGGCTCCATCTTCATCTTATATATAGGCTCACAAATCTCAACTGGTATACATTAATCCTATCCAAGAAAAAATTGATATTCATTATCAATATTCAATCCTTTTTCAACTGCTTTCAACTTCATAATCCAAATTATTTCCCTACGTCTGAGTTTCAGTACTCTATTCCCCCTCGAGGGTCCTGTGTCACAAAATCAATACCATGACAGCTAAATTGGTGTTCATGTCTCTTCTCGCTATTCTGTACACAGTGAGCAGCAATTGGATACCTGGTGTCTCCATTTTTCCAGGCACGAAAATGTTCTGACATTCTATCTCTCAACCTCCTGATTGTGCTGCCTACATATATTTGTCCACATGTGCATGATATTACATAAACCACGAAAGTGGTGTCACAATTTATAAAGGCATCAATCTGATAAACTTCTGAACCATTGTAACTGAAACTCATGACTTTTTTCTTGGCCCATCTACATGAGTTACAATGTCCACATTTGTGGAATCCCTTAATCTTATTCGTTAGCCAAGTACTGGTTCTAGCCGGGTAACTAGGACTCAAGTCATTCGCTAGTGTTTTACCCTTCTTAAAGGAAATGGAAGGCCTCTCTCCAATATATGGTGTTAAGTCTCTATCTGCTTTAAGCAGATACCAGTGTTTATTAATAATAGAGTACAATTTGTGGGACTCAGTATTATAATGAGTCACCAAACGTACCTTCTGTTCTCCAGTATTAGGGGTGTCTTTCATAGATTCACATGCTTGAATATTCCCCGTCGTCGAAGTGGGAGTCCCACGGTACATAAAATAGCAGTAACATATGCATGTATACATGAAAAATGTCATAAATAAAAATATACATACATATAATGTAATAAAAATGTAAATTTTAAAAGTTCCATAAAACATAATAGACCCATTGAAAAGCCTAAGGGATAACTCACTTTAGTAGCATATTAGTGTCATTATGTGTTGGTTCACATTCCAGCCAATCAGGCTGTAGCCTCCTCTAGAACCTTCTCCTCAGAAGCCCAAGTCCTCAGATTTTCTACCGCACGTCGCGTGAAGGGAGTCTCCCTGAGCTCTGCTCAGTTTTTCTTCAACTCTAGCTGTTTTTCTTCAGAAAATGTCTTCTAATAGGAAATCTTTATTTAAAGCCTGCCCTTCTTGTGGTAAACTGCGCCTTTTCCATGAGGATCCTCACAGTAAATGCATTTACTGTCTCTACCCAGACCACAAGGTGAAAAACTGTAAGTACTGTCGCACTTTTCCTCCCAAGACTCTAAGGGATAGAGAGGCCCGTCTCCTTCTGTGGCTACAGAAGTTGAAGACTTCAGAGTCTGTACTTTCTGAGGTAGAAAGTTTGTCATCTGGTGTTTTAAAATCCTCTCAGAAGCGTGGGTCTGAAACTGAGGTTCCATCTCCTTTTCTGAAGAAAAGTAGACTGTTGGAGTCCTCCAGGATTGTTTCCCCACAGGATTCGCTTCAGGGCAAGTCTACGGGACCTGGTTCTCTGACGTCTGCGCCCAAAGCCTTGCCTTCCTCTTTTAAATCTGGCACTGGCTCGTCGACGGGCTCGTCGACGCGTCCGTCGATGTCTTCAGCGACGACGAAGTCAGTGACTGTAGCCTCTATGTCGACGACGACATGTACTATGTCAACGAGTGATACGTCGACGACGATCACCTCGTCGACGACGGCCCAGGAGGTGAGACCCATTACTTCTATTGTGAAGATCTCGTCGACGAGTGACAAATCCAAACCGTCGACGGAGAAGTAATCGTTGACGCTTCCCTCGTCTACGCGAACCCAGTCGACGAAGATCAAGCCATCATCTAAAAGCAGCTCCTCGACGGGCCCATCATCGTCGACGGCGCCTCCGTCGACGTCCATCGTATCATCGTCGACGGCTGTCATCATGTCGACGTCTACATCATCGTCGATGAGTAAGGCTCCAATCTCGTCGACGGCTCTATCGACGGACAAGAAATCTTCGTCGACGAAGAAAAAGCCTTCAATTTCAGCGTCGATTACATCTATGGCGACGACGCAGACGCCTCACGTTGATTCTAAGACTGCCACATTTGCGTCCACGTGCTCGTTGACGTCTCATCGACCTTTGGCCACAGCTGCCACTTTTACAGCGGTTACTGCTTCTTTTTTAAAGACAGTTCCTCTTATTCAATTGAGTCCAGTGAGAAGTGGAACTCATCTTCCAGACCAATTGTTTCAGTCTGGTGAGGAAGAATCCGGAAACAATTCAGAGGTGGAACAACGATTCCAACAAGCATCTAGTCCATCTGATTTGCACATTAAGTGCCAGGAGTATAGTGATGAGGGTGATGAAGAGGAAAACGTTGAAGATGGGAACAAATTATTTCCTGTTGAGGAATCGGAACCAGTTACTTCGGAGCCGGTAAAGCAAATACCATTATCTTTGGTCATGAACTTGCAGCACATGCTTGATGACTATAACCGCAGGTTCCCTCCATCTACAGCTGCCTCTCCGGCACCACAACTTCCTCCACAGCCTCAACCTCAACTTCCTCAAGCACCTGCACCTGTTCCGCCAGCGTCACCGGGGGGTACTCGTCCTGACACCGACAACGAGGGTCCTGATCCTCGCAACACTGATGACGACGACAATGATGTCGATATGAATGAGTGGGACAATTACAGGGCTCAAACACCTTCCACTCACCTCTACCATCACCTTCAGTAGACATTGCAAATTTCCATAATTTGATGGTCCGTGCTGCAATGCGTTTTCATCTCACTATCGAAAAACAACAACATGAAAGTGCTTCTTGTATGATTTTAAGGACCTATCACAAAGGCAATCCCACACAATACCATTGATTATATTTGGCAGGAGGGCCTTAAATTAATGGAACATCCTAATTCGGTACCTGCGGTCTTGCCCATATTGGACAAGAAATATAAGGCTCCGGCGTCTGGCCCGGCCTGTTTGGTGTCACAACCGAAAGCAGATTCGGTTATCACTCAGGCAGCACAGAAGAGATCCCGCAATCCTGCTACACCACTCACGTCTCCTCCTGATCAGGAAGGCCGCAAGTTGGACTCTATAGGCAAAAAATGTACAACAATGACGGCTACTACTGTGAGGGCAGCTAATACCTTGGCTATTTTGGGCCGTTACGACCGCCAGATGTGGTCCGAGATTGCCGCACTGATTCTTCAAATACCCGATGCCATCCGTGCAGAAGCGCAGGCCATTATTCAGGAGGGAGAGATAATTTCATCCGAAATTATTGAATGCGCGCTTGACATTTCCTCCATGGACTTTCGTCAATTGGCTGGGGCTGCAGTCTTGAGGCGTCAAGGCTGGTTGAAGTCTACCATCTTCCGTCCAGAGGTACAAGCAAAAGTCCTGGACTTGCCATACAACGGGGAATCGTTGTTTGGCAAGCATATAGATGATGCCCTTGAGGCGATAAAAAAGGACACCGACACTGCAAATCATTGAGAATAGACAAGGGGAACCCAGTTAATGGCTCGGGACCATGTTAGTCCTGAAGATGATCCCCTAACAACCGAGCTTGGGATCGAAACGTCGGCTCCTCTAAGAGTGACCCATACTAATCAATTCAATATATCACTGTATGGCTGACTCACTCCAGGATACACTGTTAATTTAAATTTATATCAGTGACCTGAAAGCTCCCTATGTTTGCCTGATATTTCTTGCACCTACTGTATTCCTCACTCTTCTTTCACGTACGGCACAGGACTGTGTCCTTCAGTAACCTCTATTGTTTCTGGTTACTTGTTTTATTTCTACACTGTACTAACTTATCCAACAAATAAATACTCCCTGTCCGGCTGGACAAGGGAATGAGAACTATATATTAGCCCATTGTGGTTTATATATTATCTTTTGCCTATTTGTATTCCTATAAGCTAAGGACCACTTGTTCCCCTTAAAATACCGACACTGCAAAGTCCTTAGCTACTCCCCAGTACAAGAAACGGCCCTTTCGGGGGGGCACGAGGTAGAGGCGGAGGTTCCTCTACTTTTCGAGGATCAAGTCAATATGGTTCTTACAACACCTACATCGATAATCGGCAGAGGGGTTCCTACCAATCCCAGAGTCGTCAGTCCACCTCCAGACCATACCAACGAAAAACAACATATAGAGGTGGCTCAAACAATAAAAAGCAGTGACAGTCTCAGTTCCTTTCTTCTGCCGACTGTAAATCTTGGAGGTCGCATCTCAAAGTACTTTTGCAAATGATCCAAAATCACCTCCGACCAATGGGTCCTGGACGTTATCTCCAGGCATACCCTGGAGTTTACAAAACTCCCTCCCACTCGTCCACCTTTGGGGCCACCCTCTCCCCATCTCAAAGAAATTTTGGCCCAGGTAAAATTGATGATCAAAAAAGGAGCCATCAAGGCAGTGCCGCAAGGTCAACGCGGCAAGGGGTTTTAGTCCCGATTCTTCTTAGTCAAGAAAAAGTCGGGGGAATGGCGTCCAATTTTGGATTTACGGGCCCTGAACAAATTTATCATTTCGAAAACTTTTCAGATGTTAACTCTGCTTCAATTTCTGAATTATCTAAATCCAGGGGAATTCTTTTCAACGATCAACCTCCAAGATGCATATTTCCATGTGCCAATTCACCCCAGACACAGGAAGTATCTACGCTTCACAGTCGGACAGCTGCACTTCCAATTCAAAGTCCTACCATTCGGCCTTCGATCAGCGCCGAGGGTCTTTACCAAGATCTTGGCCCCGGTAGCTGCCTTCCTGCGTCTGCAAGGCGTCCAATTTTATCCATACCTGGACGACTGCCTCCTCAAGGCCAAGACTTTTCAACTGACGGAGCAGCACACTCAGCTCTGCGTCTCCCTTTTACAAACCTTGAGGCTATCAATCAATTGCCAGAAGTCACACTTTCATCCGTCACAAAGGTGAGATTTTCTCGGAGCCTCGCTAGATTCTCGGCGGGGGAAAGTGTTCATTTCCCAAGAAAGACAGGAACGCATGGTAAAGATGGTGCAATTCCTACAGTCAAAACTGTTCGAATGTTCAAATCATTCATTGGCATGGCTTCCTCGTGCATCCAACTCATCCCCAATTGCAGATTGCACATGAGGGCTCTACAGGAGGAATTAGACAAACAGTGGAAACAGGTGTCAGGGTCATTCGAGGACAAAGTCCTTCTAACACCTTGCATCCAGAAAGCACTGGAGTGGTGGGCTCACCCTCCAAACATATCTACGGGCCGTTCATTCCAAGACGAACCTCCGACTCTGCCGCTTACAAGAGACGCGTCTCTCGAGGGATGGGAAGCGCATCACGACAGCATGTCTGTAAAATGAAAGTGGACGGCGACCCAACGTACTTGGCATATCAATCGCCTGGAACTCTTGGCGATTTTCCTGGCCCTAAAGTCCTTCCAGAGGTTGGTGCAGGGACACACTCTGCTGGTGAGGACAGACAACACCACCAGCATGCACTACCTCAACAAACAGGGCGGCATGAGGTCTCTCCTACTTTCACAACTGGCACAAGAAATATGGGATTGGGCGATTCAACATCAAATTCATCTCACAGCCATCCATGTGCCGGGTGTGGCCAATGTTCTGGCGGACTCACTCAACCGGGCGTCGTCAGACAATCACGAGTGGGAACTCAACCAACCAACCGTCGATTTCATCTTCCGGCGGTGGGGCCAGCCGCAGATGGATCTTTTCGCGACTGCTACCAACAGGAAATGCCCACGCTTTGCAAGTCGGCATCCCCACAGAGAGTCGAGCGGAAATGCATTTTCGATCAATTGGTCGAACGACTTCATCTACGCTTTCCCTCCACTTCCTCTAATTCCTCGCCTGTTACACAGGATGAGGTTTCAACCTTGCCACACCATCCTGATTGCACCCAAATGGCCGAGACGTCCATGGTTCAAGGACCTGCTCCTTTTTTCACAGTCCGTCCGGATACCGCTTTATCCTCTACCTCACCTCTTCACGATGAAGCAGGGACAAATCTGTCACCCGGATCCGGCATACCTCCAACTCCATGCCTGGAACCTGAATACAATGAATTTGCACGTCTGAATATCGACGAGGACTGCAAGAGGTGTTAGCGCGCGCTCGCGCTCCATCCACCATTAAAACCTATCAATTAAAGTGGAAGCGTTTCTGTGTCTGGTGCCACACTAAAGATTTGGACCCCATGACTGCAAAACCTGAACAGATCTTGCCTTTCTTTTTATCCCTGGCAAGATCAGGACTTTCACACTCAACTCTTAAAGTGTTTCTGGCGGCGATTTCCCGCTTCCGCCATGATGGTTGTACAACTCTATGTTCTTCGAGAATCATTAAGCAATTTACAAGGGCCTTTTTAGGATGTTTCCACCTATCCATCGCCCTCCACCTGCTTGGCGCTTAAATTTGGTCTTGTCTCAACTGCTTCTTCCTCCATTTAAGCCTATCCACTCTGCAAGTCTAAAATTTCTCACATGGAAAGTTGCTCTCTTGCTCGCCTTGACATCCTCGAGGCGTGTCAGTGACATCCAGGCATTTACCATACAGCCTCCTTTTCTACAATTCTCCAATGAGGCTGTGACATTGCGAACTAATCCTATGTTCATCCCGAAGGTTCCCAGTGACTTTCATCTCAACGAACCTGTAATCCTGAAGACTGTCTTTCCTGCTCCGCAAACTCCAGCTGAGCGGTCATTGCACTCATTGGATGTGAAACTTTGTCTCAAATTTTACTTTCAGCGAACTGCAACTGTCAGAAAGTCGGATCAATTGTTTGTGGCGTATGGCCCAATTTGCAAAGGACAACCTGTTACCAAACAGACCATAACCAGGTGGATATCCTCTACCATATCCGTTTGCCACCAACGGGCTGGAAAGCCCCTTCCTGCTCCAGTTCGTGCCCACTCAACTAGAGCGGTGTCTACTTCTGCTGCCCTTTTTGCGGGGGTACCCCTGAGGCAGATCTGCAGAGCTGCTACTTGGTCGAGCAGCCATACTTTTACAAAACACTACTGCCTGCAATCAACAGATGCCGCGGATGCGGCAGTGGGTCAAGCGGTGCTGCGGAATCTTTTCCAATGAAGGTGAGCCTCTGTTGCTACCCGCCTCCAGTCATAAAGGTTTTTTCTAATAATATTTTGGTATTTATTGCATATTGACTGATATGTTTACCTTACTTGCTTTGGTATATCACCTTTATGACTTATGTGATGATTACTGCTTTCTACTCTCATTCAAGCATGTGAATCTATGAAAGACACCCCTAATACTGGAGAAGAACAAAAGTTACTTACCTGTAAACTGTGGTTCTCCAGTATTGGTGTCTTTCATAGATTCACATGCGACCCTCCCATCCTCCCCTCAGAGGCTCTCTTCTCCTCAGACACTTTTACTTACTTTGTGCTACGAACATCTAAGGACTTGGGCTTCTGAGGAGAAGGTTCTAGAGGAGGCTACAGCCTGATTGGCTGGAATGTGAACCAACACATAAGGACACTAATATGCTACTAAAGTGAGTTCTCCCTTAGGCTTTTCAATGGGCCTATTATGTTCTATGGTACTTTTAAAATTTTAATTTTTATTATATTATATGTATGTATATTTTTATTTATGATATTTTTCATGTATACATGCATATGTTACTGCTATTTTATGTACCGTGGGACTCCCACTTCGACGACGGGGAATATTCAAGCATGTGAATCTGTGAAAGACACCAATACTGGAGAACCACAGTTTACAGGTAAGTAACTTTTGTTCTTCTTTCTTATTGTCAGTTCTATCTCTCTTGGATATCAAAGTCTATGATTGCCTAAGTGAATATGCTCTCCTCCTAGCCTTGTCAACCACAGATGACTCATAACCCCTCGCCTGAAATCTCATTGTCATATCTGAAATATTCTTCTGAAATTCATCGTCCTCAGAACAGTTCCTCCTCGCCCTAACCATCTCACCGTAAGGTATTGATCTTTTCTGGCAATTAGGGTGACAGCTTGTCACATGTAAAATCGAATTACAACTTGTTTCTTTGCGATACATCCTGGAACAAAGCCTCATATCTTGAATATATAATTCTACATCCAGAAACGTAATTCTCTGCTTATCATATTGCGTGGTGAACCACAAGTTCACATCGTTATCATTTAAATATTCAAAGAAGTCCTTCAAGTTCTCAAGGGTCCCAGTCCAAATCATAAGACAGTCGTCTATAAACCGACCCCAATATTGGATATATTCGATCCATTTCTGGCCTCATCGGCCCCAGATCCACTCCGCCTCAAACCAACCCATAAAAAGGTTGGCAAAAGACGGAGCGAACCTGGAACCCATCGCGGTCCCAAAGCATTGTCTATACCATTTATGATTGAAAACAAATACATTGTTTTTAAGTACTATCTCTGTTATTTCAAACAGCATTTTAGTATGCTAAAACAGTTCCACAGGTCTCCTATTAAGAAAGGTTTCAACTGCTGTTATTCCTAAATGGTGTTCAATATTTGAGTACAAAGAAACCACATCTAGTGTGACCAAATACATACCATCTTCCCACCTGACATCTGACATAATATTGAGTACATGTTTTGTGTCTTGAATATGTGAGGGCAAGTTCTGCACTAGTGGTCTCAAGAATATATCTATATATTCTGAAAGTCTTTCAGTTGGGCCACCGATTCCAGAGATGATCGGTCTCCCTGGTGGATTTTCAGTATCTTTATGTACCTTTGGTAAGGTGTATAGACAAGGAGCTCTTGGTGTTGAGATCATCAAATAATTATATTCATCAACATCTAGAAGTGTAAGATCATACCATTCTCGAAGTTTCACATTAATAATATTCTTAAGGGGTCCAAGTGGGTTATCCCCTAAAGGTTCATAATAACTCTGATCATCAAGTTGTGACATAATCTCAGCATTATATTTTACTGTATCCATCACAACAATATTACCACCCTTGTCCGCCATCCGGATGGTGATATTGTCGTTGGTCTTTAAAGCTTTCAATGCTGCTCTCTCTCCTTGTGTTAAATTGTCGAATCTGTTAAATCGACCACCCTCTGACTGCCTGTCAATGAGTTTATCAATCTCTAGTTCGACTGACTTGTAAAAGGCATCAATAGTATTACCGGTTCCCAACTGTGGTGTCCATTTTGATTTAATTTAAGGCCACTACTTTCACTCAAATATCTGTTCTCCTCCAAATCATCCAATAATTTAGCAACTGTGATAGGATCCTCCTCATTCTCTGTCAAAGATAAAAGTAATTTGGTAGCATTAGCCTCTTCAATAGTCAAATCACTCATGTATTTAGTTTTCATCAAACGTTTATCTCTGTTAGGTGCATGCACAAAAAACTTCTTAATTTTCAGAAGTCTTACAAATTTATACACATCTATTTTGGTCATGTACCAATCAGGTACTACATTAGGACAAAATCCCAAACCTTTCTTAAGCAGTTTCACCATGTCAGTTGTAAGTACCATATTCGATACATTGATAATTTCAATCTCACGGTTCACCATATGGTCAATATTGTCTATTCTTTCCACGATCTCAATCTCATTCCTCGTCTTGTTCCTTGCTGTTCTCTTGCCCCTGGATCCTCTCCTTGTCTTACAATTCCTCCTCCACGGTCTCTGGTTGTAGAGTCCCGATTCCCTATTCTGAGCCTCTTCACCTCTTCTAAAAAAGGATTCTCAGCAACCCCTGCTACCGGCATGCCATCCACTTCCTTATTCTCACTACTGACAATAGATGAAGCTTCAGTATCACTAGCGCTTGGGCTCGGGGTGGTTGTAGCTCTCTGCTTGGAACCCCGGGTTTGCTTAACTAAATAGTCAAACCATCTAGCAAATGTAAAGATGCGTCCCGACTTATAGTCGTTCTCATCACGTTTCAGTTTTCTAGCCTTCCTACGCTTGATATCATCCTGTAAGTCATGTAAATAATTATCTAAAATAGTATAATTCTTAATTGTTGCCTCCGGAAGATTGAGCTCTTTTATTTCTTCCTCAAGTTTCTGGATCTCTTCCAGGAGTTTCTTGATCTTTCTTTCCACATTTTCAATCGATATATTCATTAAATTCCTGGAGGAGGTAGTCAACTCTTTTTCCCAGTTATCTAATATATCTGGTTCCAAATCCTCGTAGGTAGGCATAATCTGTGATCTCAAGCCTCTCTGTATTCTATTGAGGGTCAGATATTGCCTCAAAGTCATCGCATCCCACCATTTATTAAGTTATTGCTTTTTTAAGTTCTCTAGTTTTATAAACGTCTCCCTTAAACCTACTTCCTTAGCAGGCTTCTTGTTGTTAGCGGCAGAGCCAATATTTCCTCCTGATTGCAGATTACTATATAGATCCTGCGCTTCTTTATCCCTATTCATTCTTCCAACTAATATTCTAACCCCCTTTGTGGCTGCTCCTTACTGCACAACTGAAAATAATGAGGTGGATACAAACAGTCTAACGGGCGCTCTACAACATGTAATCAGGGTATATTCAAAATAATATCACAATTGGTGCTTCAAGAGGGTGAATGCGTATCCAACATCCACAATTCCTGCACATGCAGAAACGAACAAAAACCAGTACCCTCTGAGCACACTGTATCTATTCACACTTTTCTTAGTAAGTTAAGCACTAGTCTTATTGGTGGATGCCACTATTCATTATGTTTATTTTCATGCCATCAGTCGTCTCTTGACAATAACTTGAACATGGTACATCAGCCAACGCGTGTTTCGTTGTGTAATATATAACACATAAACACAAAGGAACTGTGAAACCTTAATTGGAGGAGATTTGGACTGTTCTTAAGACATAATGAATAGTGGCATCCACCAATAAGACTAGTGCTTAACTTACTAAGAAAAGTGTGAATAGATACAGTGTGCTCAGAGGGTACTGGTTTGTGATTTGTATGCTATTGGTACTGGTTCTCCTTAATTGTATGTTAGGTAGGTATACCCTGATTGACCCGCAACTATACGTATCACCAGGTTGCACAAGTTTACGCATGTCTGTAAGTGTTTGGAAGCTATCATATCAGCTTGTAGAGAACGAAGGATGTCTGTGTGTTCCTGTGTCCATTGTCTAACTGAAAAGACAGGTTTTATTAAATCGTAGCAAGGTTCTACTCTTTTTGCGTATTCCAAAATGTATGTTCTGCCAAAGTCCAGGAATCCCAGGATTGATTGTAAGTTTTTTTAATGATTTTGGAGGTTGGATCAGTGCACATTTTTCTAAAAAGTTAGCCGCTAGGCTTTTCCCTTCAATTGAAAGCGCATATCCCAGAAAAACGACATTGAGGTGTGCTATCTTTGATTTTTTAAATTAAATGTGTAACCCTTAGAGGCAAATCATAATATTATGGCATTTACTCTGGTCAAGTGTTCCTCCAGGTCATCGTCCATTAGATAAATATCATCTACATTGGACAATGCCTCTTCATCCAAATTTTGAAGTAATTCAGTTACTCTGGCTGAAAATGACACCGGGCTGTTCTTATACCCCTGGGGGAGTCTACAAAGTTGTCGCTGGAAGCCTAACGCGGAGAATGAGGTTAAATACCTGCTTTGACCTGGAGGAACACTTGACCAGAGAAAATGTGGAGAAGCGTGGCTCAATGGTTAGAGCGGCAGACCCTGATGCAGAGGTCTGGCCTGGGACCAGGGTTCAATACTTGCCTCGGCGGCTCTTGGACTCAATCTCCCCGGACTTGATAATTTTCGCCTCGGTGCCTAGTCTAATCATGGGTCCCACTCTGGGCAATAGCTTGCTTAATCTCCACAACGGCCCCAGCAGCGCTTGGATGCATGGCTTCACCTTGGGGGTGCCCAGGAGTGGACATCTCACAAGAATGCCAGGAAGGGTTCCACAGAGGTATGAATACAGCGCTAGGAGACCTCAGGGTAGAAGTGCGCTATATAAATACAAAACACATTCAGGCGCTATATTTTGGCAAATGAATCCATTTGAGATATCTAGGGTTGTTTTGTATTTTTTCCGCACAATGTTATTCATTAATGGGGCACTGTGTGCATTTTGAACAGCAGATGTCTTAGTGAAAGTGTTTAAATGTCTGTAATCCAAAACTAAATGATATGAATTGTCCAGTTTTGATACAGGAAACAAAGTGTTATTTATTTGAGAGGTGCAAGTTTTAATCACCCCTTGGTATTCAAGTTGATCTAAGATCTCCCTGCCCTATTGTTTAGCTTCTTGCCTTATTGAATACTGCCTCTGTGCAGTCGGAATATTATTTGATGCAATAATGTGGTGGGTTGAATCCTCATCCCACCCAACATGGTTTTTGTATAATGCTGGGGCTAGGGCTACTGGCCACTCCCGTGTATATGTATATTTTAGATATTTGGGAACAGGATCTGAAAATGCTGGTAAAATTACTGTTTCTCCCCTAGGGCAGTGCATGACGAATGCTGACGGCCAATCTCGTTCAGCTAACAAAATGTCATTGCCAAACGTCAGGTTCTCCCATAAGAGAACTCTAACTTGCCTGGGCTTGTCCCCATCCATTTGGAGTGTTATTTCATACAACTTATGTGGGACACTAACCCTAGTATCAGGTGTTTTCACCGTGATGTAATCATTCAAGTCCGCTGTCACCAGAAATTCCATCAGGTTCTGGCGACCTATTGTAACTTCTGCCACACTGTCTAGCATCATCAGAGCCGCTTCCCCATTGAACAGTCAAGTCCTCAGAATTCTGGGCATGTCTGTATTTTAGACCTGCAACCTTCTTTTTGAACTGTGGATTTGTTTATATTCTTGAGCATGTTGCTTGTCTCTGGACTTTATACGCTCTTCTTATCTGTCTGACCGTCCCTCCCTCTCTGAGTTTTTCGTTGAACCCTGAAAGCAACTGGAAGAATATGTTTCAGCATCCTGATACCTGTCAGGTTCTCTAATATTGTCCCTATTCCTAAGGTTATACCTCCTTATAGAGGGCTCCTGTATAGGAGATCTACCTCTGGATTGAGATCTGTTTTCTTTAACTTTTTGATTTTTGTTATTGTACCACTTCTTTTTTGATGAAGCAGGTGTCTGCTTGAAGGCGTCCTTTTTGGGACTACCAATCAGTTGTGGTTTTAATGCTATTTCACCCAAACTGTCCCTGCCTAATTATGCATATGCAGTTTCAATTATTTTAGGTAGTTTGTGCTCCTGTTGTAAAGGACTGAACTCCCTTAGGTGTTGGCAGAGAGCCACTGATGCTGCCTCCACTTTGATATTTGCTAATACTATAGCTGATACCTGGGCATAATCACCTAGTAATTTCATCCCTAAGTTCAGAGCAGGCTGTGCTCCGTACTTATTTTGGATTTGTCTTAATACATCTGGTATTACTGCTAATGATGAGATTCCATGAGTTGTATTGTATATGGCAGCTAAACCTGTACCCCAAGAGGTACACTCCTCTATATGTGGTGTTATCACCATGGGCAAGCAAATTGTCAGCATTCTGTGTTTTTCATAAGGGCTAGTATTCAGAAATACTGCTTCTAGCTATGTTATTTTCTGAGCTACCCAAAATGGCCTTTGTTCTCGTTTTGCAGGCATTTTACCCATTACTGCGTGTAACGTTTCTGGTATTATTTTAGTTGATGTATTTTGAACAGGAAATGTATTTGTTGTAACCGTTGCCGGTTGGACTATGAGTGTCCTAATGACAAACTGCATCATGTTTCTGTAACTTTTTATTCATTCTTTGTGAAGTATAAGTAAGTCTCCTCCTGGCATTTTTTTCAATGTCAGGATGTGGTGTATAGGCCGCCAATATTGCCCATGTCGCTCCTTCTCTTTCAAGTGGACTGAGCCTTACTCTATTTCTTGTATGGGGGAGGGTGCCTTTAAACCAGTATAAGTGTTCCCGGTACGTGAGTGGAACTTCAGTGTCCTCATACAGACAACATTCTGCTGGTGCTTTATCTTCTGTGTAGTAATGAAATGTTTTTGTTCTTGCATTTGCTGCTGGGAATGTAACCCACAAATAAAATACCTCTGTTCTGTATGATTTGTGTGCCTCAATCATGAAAGTTACTACACCGCGCCTAGGTGTTAGACCATCCGCAAGCAGTTTCAGGGTAACCGCATTCCTAACATTTGCCGCAATATGTATTTTGTTTGCATCTTCCTCGCCTTCTGAGAGGGTCAGTGGTTGCTCTAGTGGGTCTATGTCCTGGTTAGTCATTGTGTTTAGAACACGTAATAACGTTCTAAGGGAACTAAGATAAGGTGTTTTGCACAATTTAGGAACTAAGTGTCCTTCAAGCTTTATTAACCAACAGCTAATAAATAGGATTTTTTGCCTACTCAGCTGTGGCAGAGTTTGCGCCCACCCACTTCAGACGTGTCTGGGGTTTTGTGAGTAGGAATTTCTGAGAATAGCACAACTGAACTGCTCAGATTCAACTGTTAAATAAGTACCCAGCCAACATTGGCGGCGCCATGTCATGTAGATCCCATAATAGTTAGACAGGATCTGCGTGTTTGGACAGCATACACTGTAGGATTGGTGGCAGACTGACTCTGAACACCCCCACCGGGTATGTTGGCCTCATGTACCAACTAGCTCACAGTACTACTAGAATCTCCTCTTACCAAGGAGGGAATAGTTCTTGGCAACCATCGAACTTGACAACCTTGATCCCTAGAGACCGTGGAAACAATATACTACTTTTCGCTCAGTCACTCGTGCTTACTTAGTCTGTCTCCGAGAATTACACAGAATAAACAGGCTGGGCTTTTTCAATAAGTATTTATTGAACAGTTGTTATTCTGGTGTAGAACAGATGAGCTGTAACAACCATTAGGCAGTGTAAGATATAGTTGATTAGCAGGACTATAAAGGTAAATGGATGGTATAGCTCTACCATCTTACAATAATCATTAATACATACTAGTATATAAAATCCATGATAAAAAGATGCGTACTCCTACGATGCTTCCCTAACTAGATGTACCTACATGTACCTAGCATGTGTATAGGTTTTAAGCCAAGAATCCCTCTAGGATTTCGTCAACCCCATTACCTGATACCTGAAGTGAGAGACTGTGGAACCCCACTTGGTGCCGAGTGGGACACTCCGCAAGGGATGTTTTAGACCATTGCAAGCCGGAGTGTCTGCATGCAGGAACCTCCGTGTCTCTGATCAGTGTGTCGGCCGGGAAGTCTCGGTCTCCTCTTCCCTATCTTAGCAAGTTGTGATGTATATATACCCATAGGTCTTCCCAGGGGCCCTACCGTGCTGTATTACTGTGTCGGCCTAAGGATGACGTTGGGCATGAACTTTATACATAGATATTATACAGGATATGGTCGTCCTGCTGTGCTTCCAAGAATCCTCAAGCATAATATCACCTGGACCGACCACCACTGCGTCCACTTCACCGTCCAGAAACCCGTCTCACACCACCGCACCCTACAGATCCCTGGACGTCACTGGAGCAAAATCACCAAGGAACTACTACAAACTCACCTCGCACTCAACCCCCCGACCAACCTCACCAACCTCAAGGAGGGGGCCCGCACCCTCAGACTCTGAATGGAGGACTGCGCCAACACCTTAGCCCCGACAAAACAACACGCACACAGAGATACCAGTCAGAGAGCCAGCTGGTTCACCCCGGAGCTCCTAACCTCCAAGCGTACCTGTCGGAGACTGGAAAACACCTGGTACAAGGAGAAAACACCCGACAGCCACGAAGCACTCAAACACGCAACCCGCAACCACCACCACCTCATCAGGACCACCAAGAAAGACGCCTTCAAGAACCGCCTCGACAACAACGCACACAACAGCAAGGAGCTCTTCAATATCGTGAAGGAATTCTCCAACCCCAACTCCTGCACCAACAACATCCCCCCGTCACAAGCCCTGTGCGATGCCCTCGCTGCCTTCTTCCACCGCAAGATCACCGACATTCACAACAGCTTCAATCCTGAGACGGACCCCGCCAACCTCACCACCCCGGCCCCACCCATAACTACCGACCACAACCACCTCACCGCTTGGACCAGAGTAACCACCGAGGACACTAACAAAACAATGAGCTCCATCCACTCAGGTCCGACCCTCTTCCTCACCACATCGTCAACAAGGCCAACAGCTCCATCGCACCCCATCTGTGCAACATCATCAACCTCTCATTCATGACCGCGACCTTCCCTGAGAGCTGGAATCACGCCCTACTGAAGAAACCCAAGGCGGACCTGAGCGACCTTAAGAACTTCTGGCCCATCTCCCGTCTTCCGTTCGCAGCTAAGGTCATCGAAAAGATTGTCAACACCCAGCTCACACGTTACCTAGAAGACAACAACATCCTCGAATCCTCCCAGTTGGGCTTCCGCAAGAACCACAGCACCAAGACCGCCCTCATCGCCGCCACAGATGACATCAGACTCATGCTCGACAACGGTGAGACAGCGGCCCTCATCCTCCTAGACCTCTCCGCTGCCTTCGACACTGTCATCACACACTATGCACACGCCTCTACGATGCAGGGATCCACGACAAGGCCCTGGACTGGATCACCTCCTTCCTCTCCGACAGAACCCAAAGAGTCCGCCTCCCCCCGTTCCACTCCGAAGTCACCAAGACGATCTGCGGTGTCCCGCAAGGATCATCCCTCAGCCCGACGCTCTTCAAAATCTACATGGCCCCACTTGCACGCATCGCCAGACTCCACGACCTCAACATTATCTCCTATGCCGACGACTCCCAGCTGATCCTCTCCCTCACCAACAAAACCCTCACAGCCAAAGCCAACCTCCACCGCGGTATGAAGGCGGTCGCCGACTGGATGGAAGAAAGCCGGCTCAAACTCAACGCAGACAAGACAGAGATCCTCATCCTCGGCCCAACCCCTCAGCCTGGGATGACTCCTGGTGGCCCACCTCCCTGGGCACCGCCCCCACACCGACCATCCACGCGCGCAACCTGGGAGTCATCCTCGAATCGAAACTCACTATGACCAACCAGATCAACGCAGTCTCCTCAACCTGCTTCTACACCCTCTGCATGCTCTGCAAGATCTATAGATGGATCCCTATATACACACGAAATACCGTCACACATGCCCTCATCAGCAGCAGGCTTGACTAAGGCAACGCCCTCTACGCCGGAGCCCCAGCCAAACTTCTCAGCAGACTCCAAAGAATCCAGAACGCCTCTGCACGCCTGATCCTCGCCGTACCCTGCCAAGACCACATCACCCCCCACCTGAGAAACCTGCACTGGCTCCCCATCGACAGAAGAATCACCTTCAAGCTCCTTACCCACGCACACAAGGCACTCCACAACACCGGCCCAGCATACCTCAACAACCAACTGTCATTCTACGCACCCAACAGGAGACTCCGCTCCGCCGACCTCTCCCTGGCCGCCGTCCCACGCATCCACAGAACCACCTTCGGAGGCAGGTCCTTCTCCTACCGAGCCGCCAAGACATGGAACTCCCTCCCTCTCCACCTACGGCAGACAGAAGACCGTCAGACCTTCAGGAGACTTCTCAAGACCTGGCTCTTCGACCACTAGCTGCAGGCCCCCTCCCCCAGCGCCTTGGGATCCTCGCGGGTATGTAGCGCGCTTTATAATTTGCTTGATTGATTAATTGATTAATATATGAGAATTCGAACTGGGGAAAAAACGCATTCTTAATGCAGTGTCGTATCTAGGTAAAAGGTCAGTCCCTATAAAACCATTCCAAATGTAATGTAGGGAATAATATAGGTGAAGGGTAATTAAGTTATCAGGGCCGATATTATGGTACCTCTATGGAATCTAACACCTGAGGCCACCCGCAGCCCTCGGCCTGGCGATGCATCCAACAATCCAGTTCGGGGAGCGACAGCGGGGAACACATGAGAGGCCGCCACCCCCTTTTCTGTCACATTATCCTGCTAGGCCCGGTTTGGCCATTGGGGTATGAAAGGGCCTGAACTGGGGTATGGAGATGCCGTAATTGGGCAGCAACCTTCATCTGGACGAAACGCTGTAAGTAGGCATCAATCCGTGTCTTCAACCACCTCCCCCCCCCCCCCCCCCCCCCAAACTGTACTGCACTGACATGGCTCTCTCTAAAAAAAGACTGTGTCCAGCTGTCCCTGTGACACTGCCTGCACACCAGTGCCGTGAGTGTGAATACAACTAGGCTCCCCCATGGGTTATATGCCTTTCTGGAGCCTGATGCCTTCGCCACCCAGAGGGATCCCCTAGGGCTCGTGGGAACGTTCTACACCATGAAAGCAGAAATTCTCTGCAACCAGTGTGACCGTTTGGCCTGAGACTGCTCCCCTTCTAACTAGTTACACCCTGGTCCCAGGCTTGCTTATGCCCTTCCGCAGTGCGAGATCGCACCGGGTGAGGCAGGGCCCAGGGGGGTCTGTCCGGAGTCTTCTGCTACCGATTTACTTGGCCTGCTCCACATGATTAGCCCAGCGCCAGGACATCTATGGGGGCAATACAAGTATGTACACTGACAGCGTATGCCAGCCTTCTCCCCACAATGAGGGCCACCTGCCCATCCAACAATCTGGGCAGACATGGGGCAGCAAGATGCGCAGCAATTGAAGCTTACCTTTGATGGTAAATGACATACCCATCATACTGGTCAGCAAGCACCACCTGAGGATCTTCCAGACCGCCCCACAGTGACTTCCAGCATGACAACGACTTCAGAGAGCTCCTAGTAGAGGGTAAAACTAGCCTGCGAGCAATTGGTGAAAAACTTGACCTGATGAGCCGCTTAGGCCGCATGAAGAAGGGAGTTGACAAACATTAGGACTAACCCTGGGCGTATTGGGCGTAGTGGGGCTTCGCGGAGCTACGTGAAGTGGGCGAGAAACTACGCCCACCTCCGCACTCCACGTAGCCCCACTACGCACCACAGGCCTCCCTCCCGCCCTCCCTAAATACTTTAAATTAGGAGTGTAAAAGAATTAAAAAGCACTTACCTTGCCCGCCGCTGCCTGCCGCTGCCTGCCGTGTCCCCGGGGCTTGCGCTATCTTCATTCTTCCGTCTTGTGTACTAATGCGCATGCGTGGGCGGCCGCGCATGTGCATTTTTTCGTGAGACATGCGCATGCGCGGCCGCCCGCGCATGCGCATTAGTATACAAGACGGAAGAATGGAGATAGCGCGAGCCCCGGGGACGCGGCGGGCAGCGGCGGGCAAGGTAAGTGCCTTTTAATTCTTTTACACTCCTAATTTAAAGTATTTAGGGAGGGCGGGAGGGAGGCGGGTGGCGGCCAGCTACGCTCCGTCTGCGGAGCGTGCGTAATGCCGGATTCTACGCCTGCTACGCAAAATGTGTAGAAGCCGGCACTACGCACACTCCGTGCACGGAGCGTAGCCGCCCGCCCACCCCTAATTAGGACCAGCTGGACCACCTTGAATCCCGCGTGTCGGAGGCAGATGATGCTCATGCCGCCTCCAGGAAGCGCCTCCTACGAATGGATAAGGTCCTTGAACTCATCAGATTGAAGAATGAAATTCTAGAAGCGCACTCAATGCAATAATCTTCACATCCATTGACAAAATAGAGGAGTATGTCAAACATATGCTCGACACACTATTTGGGGAGGCCGTATCCCCGGTCTTCATTGTGGAGCACGTCCACTTCTCCCTTGGACTGAGACCCCGTTCCATTCCTGGGATTCCCGGATCGCCCCATAGTTGCCAGAATCCTTAACTACAGGGACTGGGACACCATCCTTTGCCTAGCCCAGGAGCACTTCTCTGTTCTATACCAGGGCAGTGCAATCTCCTTCTACCTGGACTTTACACTAACAGTACAATCTGCCCAGTGGCAGTTCCTACTGGCCAAGAGACCAACACACACACACAGAAGAAGAACACAGAAGAAGAGAAGAAGAGGAAGAGATTAATACAACAACATGGGATCTCAATGAACCAACAGGGGATTCATAAAAAGCAAGACCTGTCAAGCTTGTCATTCCTCTTTTTTTCTGCTAGTATCCTGATTTTAGCGCTGACTGATCCAACGTTTAGTTTGTACAATGGGTCTCACCCATGGCAAAACTTCTCTGCTTTCTACACACTGTCTTCACCATCACGTTGTCATTCTTTTTTTGCTTTGTTTCTTTTTCTTCTCTTCTTCTGTGTTAATCATAACGTCCCTCAGATGAGGAGGTTACAGCTTTTCATCACTGAACACATGTATCAATTGGACATCCGGCCTCATTCACAACCCATGACATTGGTGCTTTGTTATTCAGATCAGAGTGTATTTTGCATAGCCACAGTTTCTTGGCTCATTGATGTTTATCATGATAAACGGTCTCGTTTTCACAATTTGGTCATCCATTGTTTTTACCTTGAGTCAGAGAGTTGTTTTAGATGCATTAGTAGGTGGTTTCATTTCCATCTTGTTGACCTCAGCATGTAACATTCTTATACAGTAGAATCGTTTGTTGAGTTTGAACACCAGACATCCATTGGTGTCCTTTGCACTCATTGGTCACTTGTTCCACTTGACGTTGTGCCTTACTATCGTTGTCATCATTTCAACGCACTGAGCGGCTGCGTAACCCCGCCATGGTTTCTTGGATCTGGCATTTCATGTAAATATACATTGGGTTTACTTTATCCACGCTACAGGGCTCTGGTATTCTTTGAATAGGAGCCTTCTGCAGACAACCAGCGTTCACTACTGTTCTAAGTGAAATAGGAATTGCTACATTGTATACACTGAGCGTAACTCATCATCGGGTGCTTGGCATTTTGTCAGCAGACATTGGCATTTTCTTGACCACACACATTGGGTTCACTTTTTCCATGCCACGGGACGTCTGCTTGTTGTACACAGGAGTCTTCAAGAGTACGCCAGTCCTCATTTATGCCCTAAATTGGCGCCTACGCTGTTGGCGCTTTGAGCGTGGTATCATGTTAAATTGAGTCCATCATCAATTCAGACGACGATCATCAAGATTTAAAATACGGCGTCCGGCTTCTGGCTGCTTGAATTGGGCGGCAGTAGTTTCCCGGTAGATGTTGCTTCGGGACTCATATTAGCGGTAAGCGTGGTTATCTAGGAGTTTTCTGCTCAACTTGCACACTAGACTTTAGGATTGTAGAGTTCTGTCATTTTTTAGCAATTCATACAGGACTTCATGTTTTTTGTGCATAGATTTTTCGTATGATTCTTTGACCAGCCGAACATTGGACGATGTGGTGCATGTAATTGATCCTCATCTCATTTGCATGCTTGCAGGTACTTATATCAATATGTCCGGTAGGGACTGCTATTGTGGCATTGTCCACATAAAAAAAAGAAACTAAAAAAGAAATATTGACTTTTCTTAGGAAAATTAGACTCCAAGCCTTTTTCCTAGAAAGAGAAGCCAAAGAAACAACAAACATCAGTGGTTTGAAAAATAAATCTAAATTCCTACCAGAAAGTGTGTTACTTCCGCCAGATATCCTAGCATTTGAAGATGTAGTCTTGCGTGAACTTGATGAATTGCAGTCTAAAAAAACCTTTTATAATGCCAATTGCAGTAAAATGGAGAAAATAGCACTAAAAAATGTATCACAAAACGCGACTTTAATTATAAAGCCCGCGGATAAAGGAGGTGGAATTGTGTTGTGGGATGTGACTAAATATGACCAAGAAGTAAATATACAGTTGTCTAATCGGACACATTACAGAAAATTAGAGACCAATCCTTCAGTAGGGCTAAAAGAAAAAATCTTTGATATTACCAAAGAGGGCCTAGACCATGGTTGGCTGTGTAAAAAAGAATTTGACTTTCTAAATACAGAAGATAACAAAACACCTAACATTTATGTACTGCCAAAGGTGCATAAGTCAACAATAGACCCCCCGGGAAGACCCATTGTGTCGGCGTGTGGGTCTTTATTAGAACCCTTGGCCAAATATACAGATTTCTTTCTGATTCCAATTGTCAAACAAACAAAATCATACATAAGAAACACTATGGATTTTATATCTAAAATTTAAAAACTACCGTTCAACGAAGAAATCCAATTGTTAGTGTCTTTTGACATAGAATCGTTGTATACAAATATACCGCAATATGAAGCAATAGCGGTAATGGCAAGTGTACTAAATGCTAGAGAGAGACCACATCAAGTCCCTTCAGAATTCATTGTATCTTTGGCCACTATCTGTCTAAAAAATAATTTTTTTAATTTCAAAGGTCAACTTTATTTACAAACGTCAGGAGTGGCGATGGGATGCAGCTTCTCACCGGAAATAGCAAACCTTGTAATGGCCGAATTTGAAAATAAATTAATCTATAGTGACACCAATCCCTTCAAAAATTGCATAAAATTATGGTGTCGTTTTATAGACGACATTTTTTTAATTTGGGAGGGAAGTATCACCAGACTACAGGACTTTCATAATTGGCTCAATTCCCGTACAGCGGAATTTAACTTCACTATGGCATACCATCAAAAGAAATTGAACTTTCTAGATGTTTATGTACAGGCTGACGATGGAGAACTAGAAGTTAGCTTGTACACAAAACCGACAGATCGCAATACATTACTACACTTCTCCAGCTGCCATCCCAGAACCTTAAAAGAAAATTTGCCGTATGGCCAATTCCTAAGAATAAAAAGAAACTCCAGCAAGAAAGAAGATTATTTTGCGAGTGCGGAACTCCTGAAAGAAAAATTGGTTAACAGAGGTTATCCAAGGAGGTTAGTAAAAAACGCTCTAGAAAGAGCGTGGTTTACTCCAAGAGAAAATTTAATAACACCAAAAACAACAGAAAAAGAGTCACCTTTAACATGCGTCTTGACATCTGACCCAAAAGCTCACAAAATCAAAAAGATTATCCAGAAACACTGGAAAATCATAGAACATCTAGGAATCCAAAAACCACTATTCGCCTTTAAAAAAGGCAAAAATATAAGACAAATGCTTGTGAGAGCCGAGAGAAAAGAGGACAAAAAAGTAACTGATCTAAGAGGAATGTTGAAATTACCCCCTATAATTGGCCATTATAGGTGTTTAAATTGTGTGGCCTGTACTTTGACATCTGACTCAAAAGAAATTGAGATCAATGGATCTATGCACCAACAAAGAAGCTTTTCCAATTGCAACACAAGAAACACAATTTATTGTATTACTTGTCCTTGCAAAAAGACTTATATTGGGCAAACCACCCAGTTGGTCAAGAAACGCATCCTGCAACACAAGTCACGCATCAAATGTAAAACTTCAGGGGCTCCTTTAGTACAACATTTTGAAACTCATCAACATTCAGAGGAGGATATAACCTGGTCAGTACTTTGTGTACTAGACAAAACGAGACCAGAAGAGATTGAATCCAAACTGAATAGATTAGAAGCGAGACTGATTGAAAAATACAAAACAGCAACCACAGGGTTAAATGAAAAAGATGAAATCTGGTCCTTACTGTAAAGATGTGATGAATTTGAAATGTAATACACTGTAGTTCTGTTCCTTGATGTAACATGCAATGATACTACTAAAATATAATAATGAAAACACTATTTAGAATGTGAGGAGCGACTGACTTTAAAAGATTGTAAATATGTAATCACCTGTGACTTTAGAATTATTAATATCAAGGGCATAATACCACTAATAAGAAGCTCCATTTTATAGAGGAGAAACTTTGTCAAAATATAGTCTTTCTCCTGTATCAATTCCGTCAGCTAGTAAGTTTATGGAACCTATAGTCCGGTTTCTATGTCAGCTTTGAGCATCCCAGTAAGGGTAGTCGTCTGGTAACGTCTCTGTAATAGAGAATTGAAATAGTCCCTCGTTTGTGGCAATACCTGTAGTCAGGAAGTACAACAGTCCCTTTTCATTGTCTGTACAAACGAACCCGGAAAAGGTAGTCCCTTGTTAATGTCGCCTGAATATAGAGGCGGGTATTTTCAAACATAGTCACCAGAGCGACGATTAACTTGAAAGGAAGAGACACATTAAAAACGTAAGTGCCGTTTAAACTACCTATATATTG
Organism: Lissotriton vulgaris; assembly: GCF_964263255.1. NCBI lineage: Eukaryota > Metazoa > Chordata > Amphibia > Caudata > Salamandridae > Lissotriton > Lissotriton vulgaris. The sequence goes on from NW_028251501.1 coordinate 99,566, forward strand.
GCCAGCATTGCACTGCTATATCGTGAGGCTGACGAGTGCGGGGTATTGTTATATTTTACAGACCCCGGGAAGAGAGCAACAAGCTGGGCCGGCTTTCGTTAGCACACGCGAGCTAGTAAAACGAAGAGGCGTTTTGCGTGATAGCAAAGTAAGTTTGTTCCCCATTTGCCTTGAGCGCGTGTCAGGAACACCGGGCCACTGATATAACGTACTGACAGAGGTGTTTTTTATGCCCTCTTTATCCAGATGCTGTAGAAGGGAGATATATTTCACCCAAGCACCGGCAGCACATTAATTAATTCTATTAACTGGATATATACCAAGCTCAGTGAAAGAGAGAGCTCCTGATACAACTTGAGAATGACTCCCAACCCCAGATGACTCTATAACCCGGTAAATATTATGCCATTGCGATAACCTACACTAGGATATTTTTGTATAATATAAATTTGTTTAAAAATAAAAAAATAAAAAAAGATATAGAACCTCAGGAAACAACTGGAGTACAACATATTAGGAAGGTGTAAACTGGTCACCCGTGTTATAAAATCATGCCCTTGTCTATTTAATCAATTAATTGTGTGTCACAATGGTCAGTCTGCTCACAGGAGTAATATCCAGAAAAATTATGCTCAATCTAATGTTGATATGTAGATATGTAGATAGGTACCTATGTTATTAGTCTATGGGATCTATAAGTGATGTCTGTTCCCCTTCTTTTTAATTTTTATTTGTACAGATGGATTTCGAATAGCCCTAGTCCTGAAGAGGCCAGAATTGATTGGCTGAAACGCGTTGACTGTAAAGAGACAGCAGATATATAAAAAACATTTTTGATTAATTTAAATAATTTGTTGAGGGACTGAAAAAACATTGGGTTTAAATAATTTTTACCTATTTGTTTTCCTCACATTAGTCTGTTTGATCTCGATAGGAATGTCCTGTTTATTTTTTCATTGAGACATCCTAGCTTGGAAACGAAGGGCTTCTATTGTATATATGTAAAAACTACTTGTATATACAAATGTGTTTGAAATTGAAAACGAAAAATATTTAAAAATCTCTTTATTTGATAAAATAAAAAATCATTCAGTAATATTCTAAGGCGTGTTTGCGGTTCATGACGAGACATGAGATTGTAAAAGGTAAAAATAGATAAAGTGTGGTCATAGTAATATAAATACTAAATAGGGAATACTTTTGCTTTATTCCTTAATATTTCAATTCAGAATATATACCGTAGAACCAAAGTACCAATTTCTTATTAATTTAGTCCATGTATCAGCAGTCACATAGGTGTGCTACCTACACACTCACAGTCTGCTGGTTTCCCTGGAATTTTGTGATCATGGTGTGAGTGAGGTACTTATTGATCTCATCTCATGATCCTCAAGTTAATGCCTGTAAGGAGACAAACGCGTGACTGTTTAGCTTTGTGCATACACAGCTCATGGATTTTTAATTTTGACTCCATGGTTAGATCAGTTTTCAAAATTTTCTTTTTGGTACGTTATAGCTAACTAATTTCATGAGCTGGGGTTCAAGTGTTAATTGGCTATTTGGCAAACTTACACTACTACTCCCACCTGTCCCAACCAGGCCACCAGTAAGAGTGTTGTCCAGACAATGATGGGAAGTATGCTTGCGAGATGGCTGTCACTGGTGCCGGGTGTTTGAAGCACATGGCCCAGTAGGTAGTAATTATTCAGGCAGACACCATTCATCATTGTCAACTATTTTGCAAGTACAGTTCCCCTTACTGTCAGGAAAACAGAGTTCCAGGTGGACTGGTGGGGCTAGATGTAAGGAGGAGTGTTTAATATCACTGCATTTCCCATCAGGCACTGTCCTGCACACACCTTCCCACCCATCCCAGCCACACACCTTCCCACCCATCCCAGCCAGCTCCCCTGGTACTGTGCTTTCCTGAGAGTGAGTGGAAATGTACTGACAAGATGGATGACATTTGTGCCTGGTGTTTGTAGCACAAGGCCTTGATGAGAGTTGTGGCCAAGTCAGACACCAGGCCCATGTGTCAGCCATCTTGCTAGATCATTTCCACTCACTGTCAGGAGAGCAGAGTTACTGGTCGGTTGTTTGGGCTGGGTGGGAAGAGGGTGTTGGGGACTGAGCATGATTGGAGTTGTAGTAATAGCAACCACTCCTCCTGCCACCCATCCAAACACGGCCACCTGGAACCATTCCTAACAAAAATGTATGCGTCCTTCTGTAACAAAACAGGTGCTCATGTAAAGCGCTCCGATACCCTTGGGTCAAGTTTGCGCTATATAAAACTCAGAGAGACAAAAAACGTGCTTTCCTGAGAGTGAGTGGAAATGTACTGGAAACAAAGCTGACACTGGTGCCTGGTGTTTGTAGCACAAGCCTTGATGGAGTTGTGGTCAAGTGACAGACACCAGGCCCCTGTGCCAGTCATCTTAATAGTCCATTTCCTTTCACTGTCAGGTAAGTATGGTTCCAGGTGGGCTGTTTGGGCTGGTGGGAGAGGGGTGTTTGCAATGACTTCATCTCCCATCAGACTCTGTCCTACATACACTACTCCCTTGTGTCTGGACAAAGCTATACCTCTCTGAAGAGCTCCAACAAGAGCAACACATGTGTCAGGGGTTGCTATTATTCATTTGGTGTCAGCGGTGTTGTAGGGTACTCTATATAAAGGAGCTGTTCTCCACCTAAAACGTGGGCACTACCAAGGCCGGACTGGCCAGCCAGGCAAGCAGGCAATTCCCTGGGAGGCTGGAGCCCCAGGAGGCCGGTTTTAACCCTTGGAGGCCGGGTTCAGCCTCTAGGAATTGTGGTGCTCATTACTGATCCCGGCCGCAACTTGAAAGAGTTGCTTTTATTCTAGCGCACATTAATTAGGACGTCTGCCCATGCCGGCGGAATTTTTTTTTTTTCAAATCTCTTTATTCGCATCAGGTTGGTACATAGGAGCAAACAGTCACTTAGCGTGTAGAGAAAATCAGCGACACTATTAACAGGAATGCAAAATGAAACATGGTTAGATGTGACCAACAATATGATGAGCGGAGCAACACATTCTAGAAACTCCATTTTTCCGTTTTCCAGTTTGCCAATAATACGTACATGTACACATGCGATGCAAAGAGATAAATAAGATGCAAAAAAAAAAAACAACAACTAGAGAGATGCCTACAAGGGAGAGAAAGCGGACAACAACACATCGATCATGACAAGATGGTAATATCGGTTGCATGGGTGACCATAGGATGTCGGGGTAACCAAGAATTGAGTGCAAGCAGAACAGGCACGGCAAACAGTAGCCAATTGCAGCACAGTAGACAATGCAGACTAGCCGGGGGAAGAACAGCTAACCCACCCCCTCCGGAACCAGAGAGCTCGCCGCCTGGGACTGTGCCGCCTGTGTTAGCTTGCTAATGTACTGTCTGTAGGGGCCCCATATGTCGACTGGGCGCGAAGCGGTTGGAAGCTGTGCGGAGTATTCTGCATTATTTATGTTACACTGGGCCAGACTGCGGAGCCATGTCTTCGAGGTGGGAATGCGCCTAGAACCCCAGAGCATAGCAATTTCCCTTTTTGCGAGCAGAAAACCAATGGCAGCCAGTTTCCTCGTGGAGCGGGGAAACTCAACAACATACCCCATTAATGCAATCTCGGGCAGGGGACTCAGGACACACTCTAAAATGTTACCCAGTATGTGGTGTACCTGCAACCAGTAGTCCTGCAGTTTGGGACACGTCCATGCAAGGTGGGCAAAGTCGGCGTGTGGGGCATTGCATTTGGGACAATGATGCGGCCTTGACGGGTCGAGTCTGTGAGCCAAGGCAGGTGTGAAGTACAGCCTCCGTAAAAACTTGAAGTGAATTAGTTTGTGTCTGGTGTTGATGGAGACGTCTTTGGTGGCCCGGCAGCAAGCGGACCATTGGTCGTCAGTAATGGGTCCGCCCAGATCCGCCTCCCACGCTGCACGTACCCGTGTGTCTGGGGCAGGAAGTGCGGCCACACATATTTTGTACAATTTTGACACAACGTGCGCACTACTGGGGGACTGTATCAAGAAGGTCAGGGCCTCCAAGTTGTCGGGAGGGAGCGGGAAAGAAGGAAACTGTGTTCTGAGCATGGACCTCAACCGGGTAAGAACGAATGAGTCCATGAACGTTCGATCGGTAAAACGGTGGTCCTCTGAGACCGAAAAGACGTGTCCATCCGGGAACAAATCTCCTACGGTGTTAAGCTGGTACTTGGAAAGAGTACGACAGACCACCGCTTCAGAAGTGATAGGGAGCCAGTGGGGGTTCGGGAGTGGGAGGGCCGGCGAGTATAACACATCCTTCCGGAGCAGTCGACACAGCTGCATCCAAGCCCAGGAAGTAGTGGAGGCAGTCTGAATATCCTGAGGGTCACGGGGCAGGCCCTTGGGCAATAGCATCCCGAGGGCAACAGGCCACGCCATGTCCGCCTCCGGACGCAAATGGGGTATCCGGGCATCCGGGTGAAACCAGGGGTGTGCGTAAGCGCACTGGGCAATAAGATAGTAAAGGTGAAAGTCTGGGACTCCAAAACCGCCCCGTTCATAGGGCAGAGTCAGGGTTCACCAGGAGACTCTCGGGTTCTTGTCCCCCCAAACTAGCCGCAGCAACAATGAGCGCAGCTGGGTGAAGAAAATCTTGGTCAGTGGGATCGGCAAATTGTGGAACAGGTATAGGAAACGGGGAAGCACCACCATCTTAATGATAGCTACGCGTCCTGCCATGGAAAGAGGAAGGCGAAGCCAGTGGGCGAGGCTATCTTCCAGAAAGTCCAAGGCCCGACCGTAGTTCAGGCGGACCATGGAGACTGTATCCAGGTGTATGTGGATACCGAGATACTTCACCGAGTCCGTGTTCCAGTCGAGTGGGAATGGACTGTCCCAACGAACTGTGGCGGGCGTAAGGGGGAAGATATCAGACTTGCGCCAGTTGATCCGAAGGGCAGAGTACTCCCCAAACCGGGTTATCTTGAGGAGAAGGGGTTCCAGGTTCGTCTCAGGGAACCGGACATAAAGTATGGTATCGTCCGCATATAAAGAGACGAGGAGCGGACCAGTACGAAACTGGAGGCCACGATGTAAATGCCGCTCCTGAAGGTGCCTAACCAAGGGGTCCATGGCTAGGATGTACAACAGCGGGGAGAGAGGGCAGCCCTGTCGGGTGCCCCTCGAGAGGGGGAAGCTATCGGAGATGGTGCCATTAAGGCGTAGTCTCGCCCGAGGGGCGGTGTAGAGCAGTTCTACAGTGGCAATGAACATTGCGGGCATGCCCATCCGCCGCATGACGGACAGAAAGAGAGCCACTCCAGGGAGTCAAAGGCCTTCTCGGCGTCCAAAAACACAGCCGCCGCCAGGGTGTCAGGGTCTATTCTGTGCAGGACAGAAAAGAGAGTTCTAAGGTTAAGGGAGGTGGAGCGGTGGGGGACGAACCCAGACTGGGCAGGGGAAATAATCTGTTCCATCAGGAGCGACAAACGAATTGCGAGAACCTTGGCCAAGATCTTGTAGTCAAGGTTGAGCAGCGATAGGGGCCTGTAAGAGCCACAGAGGGACGGGTCACGACCAGGCTTGGGCAGCAGCACGATCACCGCCTCTCGAAGTGTGGGAGGCAAGATGCCGGTCTCTAATGCCTCTGAGTACATTTCCACAAGGTGGGGCACCAGTTCGTCTTTGAACTCCTTATAGAAGTCGGCTGAAAAGCCGTCCAGCCCAGGAGCCGAGGAGTCCTTCAAGGCGTCGATAGCCTCAACAACGTACTCGGGCGTGATGGGATCGGCAAGGAAATCCTGCATGCCCTTCTCCAAAAACACCATGGCGATCTCATCAATGTACGGGCCAGGATCACGACGGTCATCAGGCAAGGAGGAGGTGTATAACGTTTTATAGTAGGACAGGAAAGTAGCACATATGGAAGGAGTGGTCTGGTGGCGAACGCCAGAGTCATCGAGCAAGTCGGTAATATAGGAGGCCTGCCGGGGGGGCCGTAGTAGCTGTGCTAGGAGTCTACCAGGTCTGTCACCCTCTCCGTGTTGTCTAGCTGCGTGTTGAGTATGCAAGTAGTGCAATTCCCTGTCTGCGGCGTCCCTGAAATCCTGCAGCAATCCCAGACGTTTGGTCTCCAAGGCGCCATCAGGGTCCGGGAGGCCAGAACTATCCAACGCCGCAATGTCATCTTCGATACGAGACATTGTGGCGCGGATCTCGCGCAATGACCCAACGTATTTCGTGATGCAAACCCCCCGGATGGTGGCCTTGAAACCCTCCCACAGTGTGGCCCATGTGTCGACAGTGCCTGAGTTAAGCTCAAAATAGTCCTCAATCGCCTTGCGAATGTCCTCTTTAAAAACCGGGTCAGCCAATGCCTTGCCAGGGAAGCGCCACTGTCTCTCGTACCCTACCAGTCTAGGAACCAGTAAAGTCAAAAGTAGAGGAGAGTGGTCTGAAAAGGTACGTGGGAGCGTAGAGTGTGTGTCCACCCAACCAACCACACCCGGGGAGAGGAGCCAATAGTCGATCCTGGTGCTAGTATTATGATACCCAGAATGATGTGTGTAAGCGGGCGAGTGGGGATGAAGCCGGGCCTCGATATCAATTAGGGGATAGTGTGCACACATGGTTAAGAGTACAGCACGGGAGCGAGGTTTGCAGTCCGGTGATGTAGAGGTGCTATCCCGTGCAGGGTCCATCAACAAATTAAAATCTCCACCCACCACCAACATGTCAGTGTCGATGCGTAGCAAATCGTCATGAAGACACTGGAGCGTGGCAGGGGAGTCAGTATTAGGCCCATACACTCCAACAAAAGTAATCTTAAAGCCGAGAAGAGTCTCAGTGGCCACCACATATCTACCTTCTTTATCAAGAATGCTATCAGAGTGCACGTAAGGGACCCGCCGGTGTACTAAAATGGCCACCCCTCTCGCATACCTGCTGTAGTTGGCGAAGAACCTGTGCGCGCCCCAACCCCTGGCAACCATAGCGGAATCAGCCTGTCCCAGGTGTGTTTCCTGGAGGAACAACACATCCACCCCATGTCGAGCTGCATAGTTCAGGATTTGCTTCCGTTTTCTAGTGTCGCTGAGTCCCCGAACATTCCACGACATCAGAACCAGTTTGGAAGGACCAGGTTGCTGACCTACCCTAGCCATGCAAAACCGTACAGGATATCAGTGAACAATCTTGTGCGTACCCGCCGCCACCCTCCCGCAAAACAGACATCTCTCGAAACAAAAAACAAAGCATGCACAGAAGCATTCCAACTAATGCGTGAAACACCCCCCCCCCTACCCACCCACCACCCAGCCTCACGTAAACCCCACGGAGGCACCACCCGGCCCAAAAAACAATACCAAGAGTAGCAGAAAGAAGCAAGAGTCCAATGCAAATCCTGCAAAAGAAAAACATTCTCAGAAATGAGCACCATACGGCTTGCGCCATGGGGGGAGGCAACGCCCTGCCGGGCAGACGCAACAATCAGGTCGACATTCAAATCGTATCAACGTGTAAGAGCCCTGCCTGGGGAGTCGAGCAGTTAGCAGTGCAGTGTATTAATGAGAGGCCTAGCGAAGAATAGGCAAAAGTCAGCCCTGCCCGCTCTCAGCAAAAAGGTCAGCGCTAGCCTGCGAGTCCATGTTCGTAGGGGATTGCTGCGCCCTGTCCGAGGACCGCGGAGACCCTCTATTTTTATAGGCTAGGCAGAACTCCTGTGCTTCGGTGGGGGAGTCAAAGATGCGAAACTTGCCATCGACGTCTACCCTCAGTCTGGCAGGGTACAGCATGCCATAGCGCAGTCCCAGCTTGCGCAGCGAGGCCTTAACACCAGTGTATTTGCGACGGGCGTCCTGTACCATCATCGTGAAGTCAGGAAAGAAAGAAAGTACCCCACCCTGCCATTTCACCTCGCCCGCCTCATGAGCGGCCCTCAGGGCAGCATCCCTATCTCTAAAATTCATGAGTCTGGCAATGATGGGGCGAGGTGGCAGGCCCGGGGCAGGACGAGGGCCCAATGACCTATGCGCCCGCTCCACCACGAAGCCAGCTGTAAAGGTGTCCCTGCCAAACAATTTGATCAGGAGCTGTTCCACAAAAGTGTCAAAGCGGCCAGTGGCCGTCGTCTCCGCCACACCAAGAATTCGAATGTTATTGCGCCTACTGCGCGCCTCCAAATCCTCGTTCTTAATGGCCACCTCCTTGAGGATCTTCTCCACTCGCTCCAGTCGTTTCAGCGTGGAAGTAGCGCCATCTTCAAGATCAGAGACTCGGGACTCAGCCACATCCAGACGCCTGTCGTGAGACTGAATTTTCGCGCCCATCTCGGCCATCTTCTGATCGAGGGCGTCAAAGCGGGAGTCAATGGCCTTGAACCCCGCTCGCATCTCACCAAGCATTTCAGCCACCATCCCCGCCATGTCCGGTGGCGCAGGGCTAGCCGAAGCAGCAGGTCCGGCAGTCTGATTGTCGGCCGAGCAGATGGGTGGTTTATCGAAGCTGAGCTTCTTCTGAGTGGGGTCCTTCCGTCGCGTTGTGGCTGGTGGGCCCATCACGCCTCTAGCCGTTCGTGAGGATGAGGGAGCAGCAACAGGAGCAAAGGTATGGGCAGCGCTGGGAACAGGCGTGTGTCGATGGCAAAAGACTACGGTGGGGGCGAGAATGTAGAGCCCCCACCAGACGGAGATATGCGGGGCCGCCCGAGAGACCCCCGAGAGACCCCCCCGCGTTCCCCCCGCCACCCCCCGAACGCACCCCGGACCAGCCGCCCGCCGCCCCCCGCCCGTCACCACCCAGCCCAGGCAGGCCCAGAAATCGAGGCCCCGGCTCCCGAGGCCGGACCAGGCCCGAAGGTCTGAAGCAACACCGGGGGCCAAAAACCCCCACCAAAGGAGCCCGCCCGGGACCAGCAACGGACCGGGGGGGGGCACAACAGCGACCCGGATGCCAAGGGGGGGGGCGCGGGAACCCGAGGGAGACTCACCAGGCGCTCCGGCGCGTTAGGGTGCACGTCCGGCGGGACCCGACAGGCCCCACCACCCCTCCGCAATCCTCAACGTCCACGCCGTCCCCCAGGCTCAGGCAGCGACCATCAGCATCCCACGGCCCCCGGGGACAGAGGCGGGCATTTGCAGACCCCTGGCAGCGCCGGATCACATGGGAATGTCGCCTTCTTCCAGCCCGTCCGGCGGAGCTCTACAATCAGGCGGCCATTACGATCGCCTGCGTAGCCACGCCCCATGCGGGCTGAATTTTTAATTTTTGCCAGGGCTATTTTTAAGTTTAGAGTCCGGCCCTGGGCACTACCCAGAGCTCCCTGCTTCCTTTTTTGCATAATTCATGTGGCATAGAAAGGGTATTGTCAAAACGCACCTTCTCCGTTAAAGGTTAAGGTGATGTTTTAGTTAGGCGAAGATGTCAGTTAAAAACACGGCATACAAGACCACTGATACTCGCCAGTTATAGTTATCTCAAGTAACTATAATTGTGCCCTAAGGTAACTACAATTCACACTCTCCACATGCAGATTTTTTTATCAATAATTTCAATGAAAATTTTGCAGTGATATTATCATAGAAGATGTCATGTGATGTGGGATAATTAGCAGTTCATGACGAGGGCTTGCAAATCTCTACCCCCTGAAAACAGGGAGGAGAACCAAATTTGGGAATTTCACACATAGGGAGATCTCTGCCCGGGAGATCTCTGACACCAGGCAGAGATCTCCCTATAGTAAACTACAGGAAAGAATATTAAGGTTTATTAAAGGTATGCAAAAAAATAGTACAAAAAATTACATGAAAAATATTAATTTAAATTGATGTATATGTTTATTTTAGTTGTAGAAAAAATAAATCTGCAGCACTATTTACTTAATTTTGAAATACAAATGTAATTTTTTAAATAATTAAATGAAATGGCAATTATTTGTAATTTTAGGTATTCAATAAAAAAAATCCACCTAATGGCCCTGGCCCACCTGGGAGGGTTTATTTTTAAAGGCGCTGGAGCCTGCCCTTTCTTTTTTGTTGCGGATCCTTCAGGCCTAGGCCTAGTGGTGGTAGTGTGCCCCCTAAGTCTTATTTCTGTGTCTTTTCCGAAGGACTTGGGACCGAGTCCTAAGATGGCAGCCAATCTGCTCTCCGTTCGATATCTGTCGGCTCCTTGGATCCTCCGCAGTGTGATCTATACCATTTTCCACTTTAATTTCTCCAGCACTACTGAACAGATTTCAAAAATATATAGGAACCCTCTGAGAATGATTGAATACCCATGCTTAGTATTAATGCACCTGAAAGAATACAATAGATGCAGACGTGAGGAGACTAATAAACCATGCATTACATGTGTTCCTCGACTATAGAGGCATGGCACATACCCACACTCAACAATGATATTAAATATCATATTATACCGCGCACTTCTCCATAGATAGAGGAATTGTTTCATCCCAAGAATAATACTCCTATAATAGTCAAAACATCGCATCTTTGCTTGTGGAAAGAGTGCACAGATTCAGAACGATTACAGTTATGCGGCAGTAATTCCTTTTTTACGTCAGCTGTATGTTTCAGAGCGCTCTTTCAGCTCTTGAGTGCTTGTATGCTCGTATCTCACTTGTCTATGTGTCTGCCTCTCTGCTATTTATGTGAGGAGTAATTTCTTCCATTTGAAGTCATGTCATCGTGTTACAGCAAGGCTAATTAATATTCCTCCTCGAGTCACTTAAGATTTTTATGTAGGTTGACTTAAAGAGTTGTTACATTCTCCTCGTCCCTGCTGCACGGCGGGCTTTGTGCTGAGCGGGTGACATGTTTTCTCAACTACCGGTGCATAACGAAAACACAAAGGCACTGGTGAAGGCAAGTGATAAAAGCAGGAAGAACAATAATCTTCTGGGATATAGTGACAGGACTGATATGTCACATCTGGGTAGAAATGTTATCGTCTGTGTACCTGAATAAACAAACATAAACACAGACTATTAGGATCATTATGCCATCTATGTTTCTTCTAACAGCATTTTGCTTTCAACTAATCATCTGTTTTTTTCTGTGGCGCTCCTGCAACTGCTTCGTGTTTTTGTCGCATTCTGCCTTATATTTGTGTTGTAAGTGCGTTTTTTCGTAGTGTACACCTACATTTATGATTTATGATATTTTATTTGAATAAACTGATTCTACTGCTGTCCTCTCGCGTCCTTTATCAATGATATTGAAAACGGTTCTTTCTTCTCTGCTTGTTGTTAGCTGTTAGCGACTGTCAGGTTAAATCTACTGCCACTGAAACAAACCCTCACCAATCCAAGAAGTACGGCTTTTGTATCGTATATGCACACAAACAACTCAAGGCTCCTGCATGCATGCACATAAGAGCTACTCGCTGCTACTCACTATATTTATCCATCCACAATCCGATCAACAAAGCTACAGACATGCACTGACAGCCAAACCTACATTCACTGATGAACACTGATCAACAGACAATGACTGGCAGATATACTGGAGAGAGGATGCAGCCTTACAGCTAGAGCGGTCGTCCTCGAAGCTGGGGAACCGGCTTCGAGTCTTAGCAACGACGCTCAACATCCTTTGATTCGGGACAAATCACCTAATCTCCCCGTGCCTACCAAAAATGAATGTGTCCTTCTGTAACGAAACTGGTGCTCATGTAAAGCGCTCTGAAACCCGTTGTCTCGGGTCTAGTTTGCGCTATATAAAACTCTGAAAAGAAAAAAGATATGTGGACACATACCATGAAACCGACATGTGCTCATGTACACTGATCACCAGACATACAATCGTCACATTACAATGACCAACAAATATGGAAGCACTTGTGCGCACAGACCATGAAACTGAAATGTGCTTGTTGGACCCGTCTGCTTCTGAGAGTCCCCTCACCACTATAATTTCTTTTGTTCCCCTGTACCTCCCAAAATTTATCGCTTTTTATTTGTCTACCATGACCTTTTTGTGTGTTGTTTCATGGGGCTAGGTGTTCCTTGACACCCAGTTGCTCACAAGGCTTCTGGCACCTATGTACAAGGCGCCTGGCGAAACCTGTGGCCATTAAAACTGAGGTTGGCAACCTGTGTGTGTTTAACCTTAAAATGGTGGACACATATTTTCCTCATGAGAGTGACTCCCATTGGAGCCTCCTTGAACCCTGACTTTCTGAGGTTTTGGCACGCTTTCCTGACAGAGCCCCAGTACGGTGGCTGTGAGTGACCATAAGACACCTTAGAATGTGTCAACCCATTGGCACAGCCAAGGAAGGTTCCAGAACCTTCTGGCTGGTACCAGTACCTCAGGGCTCTGGCTATATAAAGTCCAGAACCTGGCGGCCATTTTATTGAAGAGAGAGGGGAGTTGATTAGACTACTACACCTAGATGCTGATAGCTGCTGAAGAGGTGTGACCCCTATTCCTGACTTGACACCAGAGAAGACACCTGCCCTGCTTACCTTTGAGGTGGCTGAGAGTACAGGCAGTAGTGGGGCAAGGGTTAATATCGTGGATACTGACTGGCGTTCCAGTCAGGCGTAACTTTGAATCCTTGCGCCTACAGCGCTTGCCCAGCTAGCGCCTCTGTGCCCCAGAAGACTGTGGCCGAGTTTGTGTGCCTCCCCGGCCCCCCCCTGGTGGCGTCAGACTGAGGAAGAAGTCGGGTCGCTAGGCGTGTGCCCGATCGCCGTGACCGTGACCTCATCCTGTGCCCCCTTCACGTGTAGCGCCAAGCGCGGGGGACTCGGACGTCTCCGAGCCCCACCGGCATTGCGCGCTTCCTGGTTGGTGCCCAAAGTGAGAAGGTGAGGTGGTGCGCCGGGGCGGGGAGAGGCCGGCCTTTACTGGGCTTTCCGAGACCTGGGAAACTGTTGCCGTGGGCGGGACCAGCCCCTTGTGAGGAAGTTGGAGGGAGGTCCCGGGAGCCCGTGAGGTCCCTGATGCTGGCGTAGGAGAATACTGTGCCCGACTGAATCGCTAATAGATCCAGCCATTGTGAGGAAATTTGATCCCCCTGTTGGTGCGCCGCGGTAAAGTGGAACTGTGCCCGACATTGAGTTAAGTGAGCGCTGAAGGCAAGAACCCCTGTGTGCAGCCGTTCGTCCGTTCAGCGACGTTGAATTGAGCCACCTAGGAGCCCGCAGTAGCACTGCAGGCTCGAGTCAACCCCTCACCGACAGCGGACATCCTTCCCCGGTAGCCGCGTAGAGCCGAATGAAGGACTTACTGGGTTTCCTTGTCTTTCCAGTCATACGCGCATAGCTCCCGAGTGAACTAAAAGGAGTCCCCGCTCACCGTGTGACCGCAGGCAGACCTCAGAACTCCACAAGTACTGTAAACAACGGTTTACTAAAAGTGTGTTATTTACCAGAGTTAACTGTATGACTTTCTCTAATTGGTGGCAGCGTTATTAAATTGGAAATGTGGCTTGGAAGACTAAATGAACTAGAAAGTAATGTGCTATGTACAAGTGGTATTTAATTCATGTAATGGTGACAGTTGAGCCTGTTATTTAATCTATTTATTGAACAGAGCTATTCTCAATATTCATGCAATTCCAGTATTCCTGAATTCCTATGTATTGTATTTATTCCCTGTATTTATTCTTAACCTGAATCCCAGAGTTTGGTGAAAAGTGAAATGTAACTGTGCTTTCCAATTGATCCCTATTCACAAGCAGAGAACTTTTACATAAAGGAATCGTATTTCTCTACAGCAGTGGTGTGGTGTCCTTCTTTTTAGTGTAACTGTGCAGGGGGTTATTATTGGGTCAGAGCCGGCTTAGCACTACAGCCTTCACTGCCTTGACACTTGAGCCAAGCTACCCCCCTTTGTGCTGGGCTTGCCCATCGCAGGTCCAACATAAAAAAGGTGCTCAGCGGGTGGGATTGCTAGCCGTGCTTGTTCTGTACCCCATAATAATTCAGTGTGCGTCACAGGTACACACCCGGAGTTTTCTCCCAGCGGCCCTCTGATTTAACATTTTGTTTTTTCAAATTCTCTTCTGGAGGTGGGTGGAGGTGACCCTCAGAGTCTCATCTCCTTATAACCTACTTCGGGGTGGTTGTCCACACTTTTCACTGACAAGATGGAATTCGAAATGTCAGAGCTGGAGACCTATACTGTGGCACAGCTCAAGGATTTCTGTCAGGAAAGGGGAGTGTTCGTTAGGCGAGGGGCCAAAAGAGAGGAGCTCCGTACTAGTCTGCGAGCCTGGGTGGAAGCACATCCGGAGGGAACGGTAGAGGAGGAGGAGTCAGACAGAGGTACTGTCATTGAGGTAACTGCAGAATGTCCCCTGGGGGTGGGTGAGATGTCAGTCAGCCCCAAGGTAGCCTCGCGGGAGGGCAGCAGTGTATCCTCAAGAGGGTTGTCAGAGACCGAGTTAGCCGACAGGAGAGAGGAGAGACAGTTCAGATGGGAGTTGGCCAAGCTGGAGATGGAGGATAGGAGAGAGAGAGAAGGGAGGAGGATGGAACATGAGCTCAAGCTACGAGAGCTCGACCTCCGAGCCCGTAATATCACCCCGCTGAGTGTCGAGTCAAAGGAATTTGTCAGGGAGCCCAGGCCTCATTTACCCAAGGACGTGGTCGCCAATTATACTGCTGGAGACGACATAGCCAAGTGGCTGACAGCCTATGAGGTCTCCTTAAGAGCCCATGGGATCCATAATTGGGGTGGTGGATTGTACCGCTACATGCCTCCGACAGGTAGGGATGCCCTATTGGCCCTAGACCGGGAGGAGCAGGTAGATTACCCTGCCATGAAGGTGGCGCTCATCAGAAAGTTTGGGTTGACCCCAGAGAAATACCGGCAGAGGTTTAGGGGCAGCCACAAACTGAGCTCACAGAATTGGGTTGACTTCCTGGATTATGCCAAGAAAGCCCTAGATGGGTGGGTCCAAGGTAGTGAGGTAGAAGACTATCGAGGGTTGTACGACCTAATACTCAAGGAACATCTACTCGAGAAATGTCTTCCTGAGCTGAGGCAACACCTGGTAGACAGCAAACTTACTTGCCCCCGTAAGCTTGCTGAGGAGGCGGACATTTGGACAAGTACCCGAGTGTCCACCAGGGGGACGGGAGGAGATTCTCAGAAGTCCGGACAGGGCGCTCCCCAGAAGAAAGAGGGGGGAGATAATAAGAAAAAGGAGTTCTCCAAAGGCCCCTAAAATGACTTTAAGGGGAAAAGTTCCTTCACCATCTTTAAGGCTAACCCGCAGAAGCCCCCTAATCCTGGCCAGAGTCAGCAGCCAAGGGTTGTCCATTGCTTTGAGTGCGGTGGTGTTGGACATTATAAGGGAGATGTGAAATGCCCAAAGAGACCACCCCCTCCCACTGGAGGAAGGGCCCCGGGAGTTGCTAGTGTAGTGCTCGGGGAGGAGATGCCCTTAGTTAAGGGGAGGGAGAGGCCGGGAGTCACCTTAGTGTCCATGGGTGATCGGGAGATGGTTCCAAAGATCCAGGTGCCCTCAAATACTACCAAGTATGGGCAGTGGGTCACCATCAATGACCATAGAGGGGAAGCTCTGAGAGATACAGGAGCCAGTATGACTATGGTAAGGAGTCATCTGGTGTCCTCAGAGCAGGTAATTCCAGGCGTACTTCATCCAGCCGCGATGGCTGACGGCAGAATGGGCCACTATCCTGTGGCCTGAGATTCCCTTTGAGTGGGGAGGGGTTGCAGGTTCACTTCGAGTTGCCGTAAGCCCCGCCGTGCCAGTTGATTATCTGCTGGGCAATGATATGGAGCATAATGCTTGGAAGGAGGTGGAATACCGGACTCATTCTGAGATGCTGGGTACACCTGATTGGGCCTGTGTGAGTACCATATCTGCGGCTGCTCGGGAGGAGAAGTCGCATGCGTTGGAGCCTGGAACAATGGCCCGCCCAGCTGCTGATGAGGGAACATCTCGAGGACAGGAGGAGCCTGCATCGTTGTCCGTGCCCCGTGAGACAGATAGGCCACCTGTGGAGGTGGACCCGGAGTCCACGGAGGAGGACATGGTTCCGATGGAGGACCTACCTATGCCCGCTGAGTGGCGAGTGGAGGGAGGACCGTCCAGGGAGGAACTGAGCAAGGGACAGAGGGAATGTCCCACCCTCGAGGGTCTAAGGCAACAGGCTGAGGCCCAGGCAGCAGGTAACGAGTCTGGGAACTATCGTGTTTACTGGGAGGAAGGTCTCCTCTACAGTAAACCCAGGGCGCCAGTGCACGGACTGTCACGGGCTCTGGTAGTCCCACAGTGTTACCGAGCCTTCCTATTAGAGTTGGCTCATGAGATTCCCTTGGCAGGACACTTGGGTCAGGACAAGACCTATGCCCGGCTTGTCCCCCACTTTTATTGGCCTCGAATGAGGGTGGCGTCCGACACATACTGTCGGTCGTGCGTGTCATGCCAAGCCAGTGGGAAAACAGGGATGAAGCTGAAGGCTCCCCTGGAACCACTTCCCGTCGTTGGCACCCCCTTTGAAAGGGTGGGCATCGACATTGCTGGGCCCCTAGATCAACCAACATCATCCGGTCACAGGTTTATCCTGATACTGGTGGATCACGCCACAAGGTATCCAGAGGCAGTTCCTCTGAGAACCATTACTGCACCGGTAGTGGCGAAGGCCCTGATGGGGATCTTTACCCGAGTGGGATTCCCCAAAGAAGTTGTGTCTGACAGGGAGACCAACTTCATGTCAGCGTATATGCGGGCAATGTGGAAGGAGTGTGGAGTGACCTACCGGTTCACCACTCCTTATCACCCACAGGCCAATGGCCTCGTGGAGAGGTTCAACCAAACCTTAAAGGGTATGATCAGAAGTCTACCCGAAAGTCTGCGGAGGAAATGGGACGTCCTCCTACCCTGTTTGCTCTTTTCCTACAGGGAAGTGCCACAGAAGGGAGTGGGCTTCAGCCCCTTCGAGCTTTTGTACGGGCACCCTGTACGTGGACCTCTCAGCCTGGTGAGGGACTCCTGGGAAAAGTCTCCCCGGAAAGTTCCCCAGGATGTGGTGAGCTACATGCTGGCCTTCCGGAGCCAAATGGCTAAGTTGTGGAAGCAAGCTTCTGACAACTTGGAAGCCAGTCAAGCAGTCATGAAAGCGTGATATGACCGCAATGCTCACCCAGTGGAGTTGGAGCCTGGACAGAAGGTGTAAGTGATGGAGCCGGGGGAGATGAGTGCTCTCCAGGACCGTTTGACAGGCCCCTATGAGGTATTGGAGAAGATGGGCAAGTCTACCTATCTGGTGGACGTAAGGACCCCTCGGCATCCCCATCGGGTGTTACATGCCAATCGCCTCAAGCCCCACTATGAGAGGCCCGAAGTCATGCTGGTGATGGTGACTGACGGATCGGAAGAAGAGGACACTGAGCCTCTCCCCGACCTCTTTGCGTCTCAAGAAAAGGATGGGTCAGTGGAGGGAGTAAAACTCTCACCATCCCTGACTCCTGAGCAGCAAGAGGAATGTCGCCAGGTCCTGGGGACATTCGCTCCGCTGTTCTCCCTTGTCCCGGGCAAGACCCATCTATGTACCCACGACGTGGACACAGGAGACAGCCCACCTGTGAAGTCAAAGTCTTACCGGCTGTCTGACAAGGTGAAGGCCAGTATCTGAAGCGAGGTAGCTAAGATGCTGGAGCTAGGAGTCATTGAACCTTCAAGTAGCCCTTGGTCCAGCCCGGTGGTTTTGGTATCCAAAGCTGCCCCGCCTGGCACCACACCAGAATTACGATTCTGTGTGGATTACCGAGGACTCAATTCGGTAACGAAAACCGATGCTCATCCGATCCCTCGGGCGGATGAATTGATTGACCGGTTGGGAGCTGCCCAATATCTCAGTACCATTGACCTCACTGCAGGGTACTGGCAGATTCCCATGACTGATGGAGCCAAGGAAAGGTCAGCCTTCTCCACACCTGATGGACACTTCCAGTTCTGCGTTATGCCTTTCGGGCTCAAGAACGCCCCTGCCACTTTCCAGCGGTTGGTGAACACGATCCTCACCGGGATGGAGTCATTCTCTGCTGCTTACTTGGATGATATAGCTGTCTTCAGTAGCAGTTGGGAGGATCACTTGCAGCACTTGCAAGCCATTTTCCATGCCCTGGAACGGGCTGGTTTGACGATCAAGGCCAGCAAATGTCAGATTGGACAGGGGTCGGTAGTGTACTTAGGTCACTTGGTAGGCCGGGGAACGGTGCAGCCCCTTCAGGCGAAGATTGAGGCAATAATGGCCTGGAAACCCCTCAAGACCCAGACTGAGGTCCGAGCCTTCCTGGGCCTCACAGGTTACTACAGACGGTTCGTGAAGGGGTATGGCACTATCGTGGCACCCCTTACAGAACTCACGGCCAAAAAGCAATCCAGGAGAGTCATCTGGACGGAGGCTTACCAGCGAGCCTTCGACACTCTGAAACAAGCATTGGGTAAAGCTCCAGTCCTGAAGGCTCCACATTTTTCGAAAGAGGTCATTGTCCAGACAGATGCATCCGATATTGGCATTGGGGCGGTGCTATCGCAACTCAATGAAGAGGGTCTGGATCAACCCGTGGTCTTTCTGTCACGGAGACTGCTTCCCCGGGAACAGAGGTGGAGTACCATTGAGCGGGAAGCCTTTGCGGTGGTCTGGGCACTGAAGAAGCTGCAACCATACCTGTTTGGTTCACACTTCCTTGTTCAGACGGACCACCGACCCCTTCGCTGGCTCATGCAGATGAAGGGGGAAAACCCCAAACTGTTGAGGTGGTCTATCTCCCTACAGGGAATGGACTTTCGGGTGGAACATCGGCCCGGAGTTGACCACGCCAATGCAGACGGTCTCTCCAGGTATTTCCGCCTCAGTGTTGAGAACTCCCAAGGGGTTGGGTAGCTCTCCCCACTTTCAGCTGGGGGGACGCGTGTTGGACCCGTCTGCTTCTGAGAGTCCCCTCACCACTATAATTTCTTTTGTTCCCCTGTACCTCCCAAAATGTATCGCTTTTTATTTGTCTACCAGGACCTTTTTGTGTGTTGTTTGATGGGGCTAGGTGTTCCTTGACAACCAGTTGCTCACAAGGTTTCTGGCACCTATGTACAAGGCGCCTGGCGAAACCTGTGGCAATTAAAACTGAGGTTGGCAACCTGTGTGTGATTAACCTTAAAATGGTGGACACATATTTTCCTCATGAGAGTGACTCCCATTGGAGCCTCCTTGAACCCTGACCTTCTAAGGTTTTGGCGCGCTTTCCTGACAGGAATTCTTAAGATTTCTTCAGGTACACAAAATGGCCGCTCCAGAGCCCCAGTACGGTGGCTGTGAGTGACCATAAGACACCTTAGAATGTGTCAACCCATTGGCACAGCCAAGGAAGGTTCCAGAACCTTCTGGCTGGTACCAGTACCTCAGGGCTCTGGCTATATAAAGTCCAGAACTTGGCGGCCATTTTATTGGAGAGAGGGGAGTTGATCAGACTACTACACCTAGATGCTGATAGCTGCTGAAGAGGTGTGACCCCTATTCCTGACTTGACACCAGAGAAGACACCTGCCCTGCTTACCCTTGAGGTGGCTGAGAGTACAGGCAGTAGTGTGGCAAGGGTTAATATTGTGGATACTGACTGGCGTTCCAGTCAGGCGTAACTTTGAATCCTTGCGCCTACAGCGCCTGCCCAGCTAGCGCCTCTGTGCCCCAGAAGACTGTGGCCGAGTTTGTGTGCCTCCCCGCCCCCCCGGTGGCGTCAGACTGAGGAAGAAGTCAGGTCGCTAGGCGTGTGCCCGATCGCTGTGACCGTGACCTCATCCTGTGCCCCCTTCACGTGTAGCGCCAAGCGCGGGGGACTCGGACGTCTCCGAGCCCCACCGGCGTTGCGCGCTTCCTGGTTGGTGCCCAAAGTGAGAAGGTGAGGTGGTGTGCCAGGGCGGGGAGAGGCCGGCCTTTACTGGGCGGGATCTGCGTCCCTGCCCTTTCCGAGACCTGGGAAACTGTTGCCGTGGGCAGGACCAGCCCCGTGTGAGGAAGTTGGAGGGAGGTCCCGGGAGCCCGTGAGTTCCCTGATGCTGGCGTAGGAGAATACTGTGCCCGACTGAATCGCTAATTGATCCAGCCATTGTGAGGAAATCTGATCCCCCTGTTGGTGCGCCGCGGTAAAGTGGAACTGTGCCCGACATTGAGTTAAGTGAGCGCTGAAGGCAAGAACCCCTGTGTGCAGCCGTTCGTCCGTCCAGCGACGTTGAATTGAGCCACCTAGGAGCCCGCAGTAGCACTGCAGGCTCGAGTCAACCCCTCACCGACAGCGGACATCCTTCCCCGGTAGCCGCGTAGGGCCGATGAAGGACTTACTGGGTTTCCTTGTCTTTCCAGTCATACGCGCATAGCTCCCGAGTGAACTAAAAGGAGTCTCCGCTCACCGTGTGACCGCAGGCATACCTCAGAACTCCACAAGTACTGTAAACAACTGTTTACTAAAAGTGTGTTATTTACCAGAGTTAACTGTATGACTTTCTCTAATTGGTGGCAGCGGTATTAAATTGGAAATGTGGCTTGGAAGACTAAATGAACTAGAAAGTAATGCGCTATGTACAAGTGGTATTTAATTCATGTAATGGTGACAGTTGAGCCTGTTATTTAATCTATTTATTGAACAGAGCTATTCTCAATATTCATGCAATTCCAGTATTCCTGAATTCCTATGTATTGTATTTATTCCCTGTATTTATTCTTAACCTAAATCCCAGAGTTTGGTGAAAAGTGAAATGTAACTGTGCTTTCCAATTGATCCCTACTCACAAGCAGAGAACTTTTACATAAAGGAATCGTATTTTTCTGTAGCAGTGGTGTGGTGTCCTTCTTTTTAGTGTAACTGTGCAGGGGGTTATTATTGGGTCAGAGCCGGCTTAGCACTACAGCCTTCACTGCCTTGACACTTGAGCCAAGCTACCCCCCTTTGTGCTGGGCTTGCCCATCGCAGGTCCAACAGTGCTCATGTACACTGATCACCAGACATACAGCAGTCACAGCACACTGACTGACAGATATACAGGCACTCCTTTGCACAGACCATGAAACACACATGCAGTCATGTACACTGATCAATAGACATTCAGTTGTCACACCACAAGACTGGCAGATATGCAGACACTCCTGGTCACAGACCATGAACCCGACATATGCTCATGTACACTGATCACCAGACATACAGTCGTCACACCACGATGACTGGCACATATGCAGGCACTTGTGGGCACGGACCATGAAATCTACATGCACTTATGTACACTGATCAAAAGACATACAGTTGTCACGTCGTTGCTGCACCAGCTGTGCATCATCCTCTTGAAGCGATTAAGGTTCCTCTTACGTCCTGGGAGAGGCCGATTTGGTTTAATGGCACCCTTCTCCACCTTATCTCAATTGCTCGTATGGGCCTCTTAAGCACTGATGGGGCCACATGGCCAGTGTTAGCTGGTTTTACGCCACATCTCAATTATCAAAATGCGTTTACTATATACTGAAGTGGTTCATCTGTATAGATGGGCGATCCAATTTATTTCTCGAGCATTTGCAGTAGCTCCGCTTAGAGCTGCGCTTCCAGTACCGATTCAGGTCAGAGGCCTTGTAATTAGCACTGTTATGATTAATTTGTGATGGGCAAACGTCCTCAGATTTGTGAGTATGTTCTTTTTTGGATTTCTCAGAAGATTGAACAGCTTGATGCTGTTTTCCTACACACACATCCTGTGGAGAAGCACAGGATCCTTACCATGTGTTTACCTAGTGGTCGGATTCCCATTTAATGGACTGCATTACCTGTGGGACGGTGTTCGCATCAGTGTAAATCCTTTGTTTCGGCACCCGCTCCAAGAGCATTCTGCAGAGTGTTCTGAAATGTGTACAGAAAGACCATGGGGCAGGTCCCGCCCTGGATTTAGGGATGAAATCGGTGAGCATTTTTCCTATAGTCTCCTACATGATTCTAACATTAAAGGTGAAGCGGTTTGCTTACAGGTTCGCCAATGCCTAGCACGGTGACAGACGTTGATCAGGAGCATCAGTTGCCAATTATTATTGCTGATGTTTAGACATCATTGACACACAATAATTTGGTAGTCAGACCATCTTCCCAATCTCAGGGTAAACCCCCTCCCAAAAAGGGACGTCCTGTCTTTCCAAAGAAGACATGGGACAGAAATAAGTGGCAACAGAAGCCTAAGTCTCGTGCTGGTTGGCCGCCACCTGATGCTTCGGAATGTAGATATGATTTACGTGATCGCTCTAAAATTAAGACACCAGAGCAGTTCCTGATCCCTGTTCTCCATGTTCCTTTCAGCAATCGTCGGATCAACAATTTGGCAGAGGGGGATGACAGGATCGTAGACAAGGAGAGTCCATGCAACAAATGCAAGACCCGCAGCACCAGTTGGACGAGAAATAAAGTTGCAGCCTTTACAGCAAAATATGCCCCAGATAGTGAGAACCCTCCTCCTGGACAGGAGCTGGGCCATGGCTCTCCTCGACAGCGCAGCGTAAGTGACTGTAGTTTGCCAGACTCTCCACCAGTTTCTGGAGGCGAAAGCAACTAACACTTTTATAACTGCTGAAACAGCGGACACCCGCGTAGCTCCCCCAGATAGAGTTTATCATGTAACCCTTCAGATCGAGGGTGATATTAATGCACTATAAATACTGTTTTTGGGACAACTTAACGTCTTCCTATGATATTTTACTAGCAGAGGTTGAATGGCCTACCCCCTTTGTCCTCTCCACTCCTCGCTGCGAAGAGGTGATATTTACTTTTTTTCAGCAGTATGTCCCTGATGAGACTAAGCAAGCTTATGCTTTGGCGTGGGCTCTAGTCTTAGCTCTGGCTTTAGATCACAATTAGGCAGGTTGGGATAAGGATTCTCCTATGCATGTTTTCCATTACGGTCTAACCCGCAGCCCCAATGGCAGCATCCCATTAAGCGTGAGGCTAAAGTGTACGTTAGTGACATTCTCACTTAATTGGAATATCAGGGTGTTATGTAGCCTGTGTCTCGCAAGGAATTGCCCTCTTTTTCCGATATTGAAAACGGATGGTTCATATCGTATTTTTGGGACTATAGACATTTGAATAGTTATGTCCGTACGTTTGCAGTACTGAACACACATAGTACAGCATTAGTAAATAATATTGCACGTACAAAATTTAAAACTACTTTAGACATTCCTAATAGTTTTTTCAGCCACACATTGGCTCCAGAGAGCTGTTACTTGACTGCATTCAGAGCTCTTGGCAATCAAAGGTGCTATGCGAGATTACTATGGGGTATAAGAATAGGCCGGGGGCATTTGTGGCACATATAGTGTCGCTTTTGAATGAAATTGACCCTGATGCATTTTCATATGTCAATGACATTTACCTGACAGATGATGAATTAAATCCTCATCTTGGGTGTGTGGATTGCATTGCCAATCGATCCGCCGCTTTAGGTTACAAATTCAACTTTCCTAACCCTCACATAGTCTTTTTGGCCATTCTCTTTCTTAAATATGAGTTAACCAATGAGGGTAGGGAGTTAGCACCCCACTTTTTGGAGAAGTGTGCTCAACTGCAGCCTCTATCTTACTTCAAGAAATTACAATAATTGCTGGGTTTCTTGAATTTTGGCGGCACCTACATTCCAGATTATGCTAAGCGTATCAAGCCGCTATACGCTTTGATACATCCTTCGTTTTCGTCTTCTAGTTGGCTCTTGGAACACACCACTGTACTGCGCTCTTTACAGACTGATTTGCTTGCAACTCAATACTTACAAACTAGAGTGAATACTACCAATTTGTTCATATGGATTGTACCAGGTGCATTCAGGTTCACATACGTTACTTTTAATGAGGTGGACACAGTTCCCATTGCATATAGGTCGCATCTATACACACAGGCAGAGTGGGGGTTTTCTTCCAGTGAAAAAATATTAACGGTTGTGCGGATGGCGATTCTGATGGAACGTCCTCTGACTCAAGCTAAACACATTTTTGTCATTTCATGGATGCCTGCCTTAGAGGCAGTCACTACGGCAAGCACACCAAATTCTAAAGCTCTACATCCTTGATGGATACAATGGGCTACTTCCTTGACAATGGCTGATGTCAATTTTTTTTTGATCCTTCCTTACAAACAAGAAT
Source organism: Lissotriton vulgaris (assembly GCF_964263255.1). NCBI lineage: Eukaryota > Metazoa > Chordata > Amphibia > Caudata > Salamandridae > Lissotriton > Lissotriton vulgaris. The sequence goes on from NW_028251501.1 coordinate 123,724, forward strand.
TTCTTCAGTATGAACATGTTCATCCTCTTCTTCGGTTCTTCCTCTTGATCAGTTTAAATGTGTAATTTACACTGATGCTTTAGAACAACCGGGCATTGGTTCTAAACAAACTTATTTTGCAGCTTGTGCAATTGTGGCAGGTACAATTGTGAATGGTGAATTTCAATCTTCGTTGGTTCGTGCACAGACCCTTGGAAACTGCACAGCACAATTGGCTGAGCTGCGAGCTTTACTTTTAGCTCTGGAATTTGCTGATCCTGAGAAGCCTACACTTGTTGTGTGCGACTCATTTTATTGTGTACAAACATTTAATGACAATTTATTCATTTGGAAACAAAATAATTTTCTGGATTGTAAAGGTAGCGCAATTAAGCATAAAACACTTTGGGTCTGGTGGCCGCTCTTAACCCCTTCCAGGCTCTTGACGAGCTGGGCTCGTCATGAAGCAGGGCGCTCACACGCTCATGCCGAGCCCAGCTCGTCATGATAAGGGGGATTTTCGATTTCTCAGCACAGCAGGGGAAAATGCCGAGCAGCCAAGGAGTTAAGGACGATTTGCCACTTACACATGTTATTCATACGCTAGGACATCAGAGTGAAGGAGCGCACGCTGCTGGTAATTCTATAGCTGATGAGGCAGCCAAATCTGCAGTAGCCACAGTTACAGTAGCAGCTATTATGAGGTCCATGACTAGAATTGACGATAATATTTTGGCAGTGATAGCCGCGACAAGGGAGGGTGCACTATTTCTGCAGGGCTTCCCTTCACGTTTACTCATCAGATGACAACTGGCAAAGTACCCTTTATAACTATTCATAGAGTTGGTGATCAGTTGATTCCCAACAATGACCGCAGACTTTCCCTTATTCTGGCCACCCATGAAGGCATGGCTTCTGCTCATGCAGGAGTGTTGGTTACTGTTTCTCTTTTACAGCAACGCTATTGGTGGTGCAGATTATAGCAATAGACTCGCATATATGTGCTTTCATGTGACATTTGTCAACAAATTAAGAATTTCACTGTGTCGCAACCACCACAGACTCATCTTTATAGTTCTAATCATCTATTTGCGTGTATTTATCTTGATCTTTGCGGTATTTTAACATCCGATAATGCTTTCAAATATATTTTGGTTGCAGTGGATTCATGCACTAGGTTCCTCTGGTTTAGCCACAACGCTCTTCCGACACTCATACTGTTATAAAAAAGGAGCATGTCTTTATAAGGACTTATGCCCATGGCACCCTCCATTCAGACCAAGGTCCAGCTTTTGACTCTAAGGCTTACCATGATTCGATGAAGTCCATGGGGGTTCAGGTGCATTTCTTGTCTCCATATAGGCCAGAGGGCAATTCTGTTGTGAAGCGGATGAACCGTGACTTAAAGCAGTCTTTAACTGCAAGGGTATTAGGTAGGGGTCGTGGATGGTTAACCCACCTGTATGGGGTTCAATGTGGCCTCAATATTCTCCCTTGAAGATCTCTGGGTGGGCAGACTCCATATGAAATCCCCTTTGGCATTAAGATAGTTGTGCCAGACCCTAATGGTCTAGACGTTGTGGTGGCTGCCGCAATGTTTGACATAGATAACCACTGTGCTATGTTACAGAAGCTACATGATACTCGAGACGCTATGGTAAAAGCCCATTTGCCCTCACCTACGTGAGCAGCTTTGCTAATTCCTGTTGCTTGCTGGCTACCAAAGTTGGTGATTTGGTCTGGAAGAAAGTGGCCAACATGAAAGAATTCGGTCCCTCATACTCTGGTCCGGTCCCGGTCCTTGGCCTTAAGGGCACCAGTACTGGGATTTTACCTCCACTACCTGGATCTAAAGACAATTGCTTTATTTCAATTGAGCATGTCAAGTTACACCATATGGGCGATACTCAATATTATACCCACCAATTTCCCACATCGGGATGTTTCTTTGCAGCTTATGACCTTTGTTAGTTCTGATTCGCCCAGGCTTCGAGAAAGAGAGACCAAGTCTTTGCTAGATGAGTTATCAGTTTTACTGCCCCCATATTTTGCCATGGAACTTACTTATGTGATCGTCTGTTGAATCCCCAGTGGCAGAGTAAGATCCAACTTTAAATCGAGAACAGCCCCCATTGTTTCAACTGAGTTTCAGCGTTTAGTATATCAATCAAGATACTTTTTCTGCGGACACTAAGTCATTTTCCCACCGCCACCTGCACAGATTTGTATTTTCATCTCAGGGTTAAAGCAAACTTATCTGTTGCCACCTTGGACTGACATCTGGATCGTTTTTTCGATGGTGTTCTTTTTCATGTGGATTGGATGTGTAACTGTGTTTTTCCTTTTGATTAATGGCCACTACCTACCTGAACGCTCTGCAGTGAAACTAGTGGATGGGGTATTGGCTCCACATTCTTCCTCCCATAAAATGAAAAGAAACCAAGCACTAATGAACATTTCAGCTGTCCCGATTACTGATGGCATTGTTTGGGATAAAATGCCATTCAATTTATATGGGCCAACAAAGATTTCACAAATACCATATGTCTTCTGTGTTTCTTTGGGTGATGTTGTTATATCAGGATTGCATTCACATGATTGGGGCATTAATGCTGTAAATGGGGAACAACCTTTACAACGAAGGTTTTACAACGCGGTACTGTTACCACGCAACTTTTACAACGCAAGTCGTTACAACGACTTGCGCTGGGGGGCGCTCCAGGATAGTAAATAGTTTAATTTACTATCCAACTCCTTCCCTACTATCCACGGGGACTGGAGTTGGAATAGTAAATTAAAATATTTACTATCCAGCACCCAACGACTTGCGTTGTAAACGTTGTGTAGTAACGTCACGCGTTGTAAAAGTACGTGTTGTAACGTCGTACATCCCTGTAAATTCTTTGTTTTCTGAGTTACGATATTACACTGTCTTTAATACCAAGGATTTATTAATGAATTCTGATAATTACGCTGCTTTATTTTGTTACCAACATTATGGGCCTCGCTTTCTTCGTAAAACAAGCACTCTGCATCCACACTTTAATTATACACATTGGGAGCATTTCCCTACTCCATCCAATGGGAGTTCTAAAATACAAAAACACAAGTATACATATTTTAATGGTTATACCCTTTCGGATCCAGCCTCATAGTTCTTTAAATTAGCTGTCCCGGCTTCAAACATATACATGCTTACCGAGACTAAGTTAGTTTATTCCTCATTCTTTATTACCGATTTGGCCCTGAAGGGTTATGATTATTAGAAGGAGAATGACGACTTGAAATCCATATGGGGCACTAGGTGTGGTCAAGTGCAGGGTACTGAGTCCCTGCACTGTTAATCTCTGCTACCAACTCAAATGATATTTCTGAATCAGACGGTCCAGCAAACTACTTGTTTGGGATTGGCTGCAAGTTAGAATTTGAATACTCTCACTATTTCTACCTTAACACTTTATGATCAATGGCAGATAAATACCAACTACACCATCTTTCCCTTTTATCAGGCGATATAGACCTTTCTGACTTCCTTCTAGGCCCAAGGTCCCCTTGTGCTAAATGTTTTGTTTACGTGGCCTACAATGAGTTCTAGACATTTTAACAAATGTAAGCTGCTGTACGCTCACGCCAAGTAGACCAAGATAATTTGGAAAAGGTTCTTGCAGTTGTTGATAACAGTATTTATGCATTATTGTCTCGTATATACACTTTAGATAACATTGTGTCTTCTGTTATTGATATTTTTCAGAGCGAAGTGTCTACTTTGTATCATGGTCAGAATCAATTCCGATCTGTTATGCAGTTTGGGTGGACACTCCAAGCACTTAAAAACGGAAGGGTACCATGGGATTACCTGAATGCATCAGCATTGTTTTTAAACTTTAATTTAACTTACAAACAAGAATTGATGGCCATGAAAGATGCTACATATACTATGTTACATATTGAAAAACTAGAAGAGCTCCCATTCACTGTGGCAGAGACAGATTCAGCAGAATGGTCAATACATAGAGCTCTTTCACTTCCCATTTCACTGTTCCAATTCAAGGCTTGCATGAAACATTTTCCGCTGGGCAGATATAAACTGCTTGGTAGCAGTTACATGCATGAGCTATGGTCCTTGCCATTCTTTTTTTGTTATAAGGGAGCAGAGGAAGAGGTTTTTCTTACAGGGGAGGATTGTGATTCAACTGTCGGCCATTCCCTTGTGTGCCCCCAATAAAACTTCATGGCTCTTGCAAAGTTTTTTCTCCTAATTTGTTTTTTTTAAAAGGAACCCCTGTTCCAGCTATTATTCCAACTCTTACTTTGCTTTCCAAATGCAACTATCTCATCCTTAATAATCAGAACTGCTGCGGTTTGTGGGCAGCCATCCCGTACATTGTCACTGTCTCACACTGAGTCACTTGTTGCAGCAATGTCCTGTTCCCCCCCCCCGCATGGAAGTGTAGATAGTTCTCTGTGGCCTTCCATTCTAACTTTGAAAACAGATTTCAATAAGCTAATCAGAACCAAAGCGCAATTGTTTCAACAAGAAGTGTCTCTCTCATTGGCTCGTAAGACCTTTGAATTGCAGGTGGCAATACCATCAAGTGACATACAATCATTACTTAACAATAATCTCCCCCTGCACTTTGAACAATTAATACACCCAGGGACAGATGTGCAAGTCCCTTGCGACACTTTTGCGCCGCTAATGTGTCATTTTTTGTGACACAGTGGAGGGGTAAACAATGTGCCACGTTGCGGCACACTTACAATGTGACGCATCTAGGTAGATGCATCACCTTGTAAATCCCCGCCCCACATAATACCTGCTTCAGGTATAATGTATGCAGGGTTGCCGTTCCCACGCAAGAAAGCCTCTTAGAAGTGACACAGTGAAATTAACAAGATTTCACTGTGCTACTTCTAGGACACCACTGTCTCAAAACCCTACGCCTGCTTGGAGCAGGCAATAAAAAGTGACGCAGGGGATTAAGACTAGGCCTCGCCCTGCATTGCTGGAGTTGCGTTGTGCTTGTGGTACGACTCCAGCAATGCGTGACTATTTGCGCCGACAGATGCATCAGAATTTCTGACACACCTGTCAGTCCTTGTGGCATGGTGTGACATATTGTAAATACAGCGCATCCATGGTGGTGCAAGGGTTTCGCACGCAGGCGCAGGGAAACTGACGCATCTATGCAGATGCGTTAGTTTCTTATAAATAAGCCCCCAAATATTTAATGTGTCTGAAATGGCAGGCCTGGACAATTGTTTTCAAACTTGTGAGATCTGGCCTTCCCTATCCTCTTTCCAATCTATTTTTGAAGTAATCCCTGCTTTTATTCATTCTATTTTTTTAAGCGTATTTGGAGGGTTCCCTCTATTGCTTCTCCTGGTTTGCGGCGTTCTTGTTCTGATAGTGCTGTTCTGTAATGGCTGCTCGATCTGTAGTTCTACCAGACCTGGAGCAGCTTCAGTTGTACCGTGATCGGATCCTACAGTTCTTTGGTTTGATGCGATTGGAAGCTCTAGATGCCGATTTTTGGCTGACCTTCCATTATGCTTACTTCACCTGTGTGCAACCTGTGTTTTACTGGATTCAGTGCATCTTTCAGTGGGCCATGGACGTTTGCCTGGCTCCCACTACACATGCTGCCTGGATATTGAACTGTTGCTGGAACTGTTGATGTTACATAACCAGGACTGTTCCTTAAGTATGCAGCTTGTGTACAATCATCATCATCATCATCAAAATTACTTTATTCGGTATACAACAATACCTTAAAAGTATGACACAAATAAAAAAACGCAAGGTTTGAGGCCTTATACAAAATACCTATACAATCAGTGAAAAAATATTAACAGATGTCTATACAATTCATCTCGAGTAATAACGTTAAAAATTATGCTAAAAATTAAAGGGTCTGGAACTCCTAAACAGGTTACATTTAAAGTAAGCCGGGAATGAAACAAGGGAAGTATAAAACAAGCATAATGGCGGGGAGGGGGGCTCCAACATAGTTCATTAAAATAAACCATCATGAATACTAGTGCAAAAAAAGTTAATATCAAGTGGCATCATCCAACATCTTTTGTGTTTCTCAATCTTGCGGCCATCCTTAAGAAGTTAACAGAGCAAAAATGTGTAAAAACCTCTTCGGACAATTTTAAAAACAACAGAGCAACCTTTGCCTGTTTGGACCTGGCATTCTTTAAAATACGTTTTAAAAATAACTTCCTGGGGTAAGCATAGTAGGGTCACAACCAGACAAAGTGAAGCGTGTCCTGCAGAGACCTTTGATCGCAGCCGCAGGGGCCCCTCAACTCAATGGATGTTGCGTACCCCGAAGGATTCCCCAGTGTATGATGAAGTAGGTTCAGCCTAAATCGAGTCATTAAAAATCATTCCTGTGCATTATAAAAATAGGACAAGTATGGTTCCATACCTATGCTGTATTTAGCCAGGATGTGGGCTCTCTCCGACGATTTTGCCATCTCCGTGTCTTCCCTAATAGAAACCATTTTCTGTAGGAATGCTGACTTAACAATAGCCTTATCCCGGGCTAACAATTTTCTCGGGTTGTTAAAATAATCAGCATGGCCCAGACCTGAGAGGGTCTCCCTTACGTATTTAAGCCAAGGGATGTTTCGCCCATGCTCCCTGGTGATACAATCTGTTATTATCTGCTGGCTTAAAACCGCTTCAGGGTTAGTCCATATTTTAAGCCAGCAAATAAGAGGTTTCAGTTGAATCCTATCTCTGATGTAAGTGAGACCCAATTCTTCGTGGATCGAATGGGAGGGTGTTTTCTGGGGGACTCTGAGTAGCCGCCGTAGGAATTTATTTTCTTCAATTTGGATCCTCGATGGATCACTGAAGCCCCAGACCTCACTGTCATATAATGTTTTGGCATTACAGATGGCGTTGTACAGATTCAGGATTTGCTCAGGACCCCAGCGTCCAAACCTGTGTGCAAAGTTCATGATTGCCACAGAAGAGCTAATAAGAATTCTGCATTTCTCATCTGACAGTGTTTTAAAACATGTGGGCGCCCATTTTAACTAGCGTGATAAATACAGCAGTTGAGGTAGGCAGTCTTCATCCTTGTCCACCGCGATAATCCTGCCGATTTTTAAAAAGGGCAATAGGGACAACCTACAATGTTACAGGCCTATCTCCCTCATCGATTTATCAGTGAAAGTCATGGGAGGGCTATTCTCAATTAGCTTATGGACTGGGCGGATGAACATGACATCATTTCGGATACACACTATGGTTTCAGGCCGGGTCGTTCAACCTCTGACCAATGTCTCAATCTCTATCTCTTGGTGGCCAAATACACCGTCGCTAGTGATGAGACGGTGTACTTGGCACTTATGGACCTCACAGCAGCTTTCGATCGGGTCAACCGTAAGAAACTGTGGGAGTTACTGGGGGCCTTGGGTGTCGACACAGGCCTGGTTAATAATCTAAGTACTCTGCATCAGTACACCTCAGCCCAGGTTAGATACAACGATGAGGGAGATACCTCTGATTCCTTTCCATGCTCTAGGGGTGTGAGACAGGGTTGCATCCTGGCACCTTTTTTATTTACTTTATAAATTAATGGTCTAGATAAGGCACTGGGAGGACTAGGAGTGGACTGCTCGAGGATAGGCAGAAGAGGGATCCCTGTCTTGCTTTATGCGGACGACGCAGTGCTTTTGTCACACACTGCATGGGGCCTTCAGCAACTCATAGATGGCTTTGTCAACTTTATGGAGAACCTGGATTTGTCTGCCAATCTCTCCCAATCATATATCATGGAGATGGGAAATATGCCATGCAGGAAATGTAATTATAGGATCAGCACCCACTGTTTGGAAAAAGTGCAGGCATTTTCTTATCTGGGAATTTTAATTGATAGCCGCATTTGTTTTAAAACACTGTCAGATGAGAAATGCAGAATTCTTATTAGCTCTTCTGTGGCAATCATGAACTTTGCACACAGGTTTGGACGCTGGGGTCCTGAGCAAATCCTGAATCTGTACAACGCCATCTGTAATGCCAAAACATTATATGACAGTGAGGTCTGGGGCTTCAGTGATCCATCGAGGATCCAAATTGAAGAAAATAAATTCCTACGGCGGCTACTCAGAGTCCCCCAGAAAACACCCTCCCATTCGATCCACGAAGAATTGGGTCTCACTTACATCAGAGATAGGATTCAACTGAAACCTCTACATTCCAAGAGATTATATCAATATTTCCCTGCCCTCCTACTATTGGGGTTTTAGGCCTATGATCAAAATGCACACTTGAAGGTGCAACGAGACTGCATGGATTTGTCTCTAAATCCAACCTGCTAGGGGCTCCAAGAATAATAAGCGGTGTTGATACCTCGGCCATCGCCATGACTATCCCTCCTTTGTCCCTATTAGGGGGCATGTTCTCCAGTGCCACCCTATGTCCTGGCGGTGACCCCCCAGTCAGTCAATCTAGTTCGCTTAAAGCAAAAACACCTTGGAGTGGCGTATATCGATTAAATGACGGTGCTAGATGACCCTCCCAAGTTGACCTCGGTGGATTTCGCCTCGAGTCTTCACAATTATTTGAATGCATCAGGTCCCTATAAAAGAAAGTGAGTGGGAGCAATCTGATACTTGTGCCACCCCCCTCCTGATATATCCCCTTATGTTGGTTATTCAAAAGTTCTCTAGCCGTCTCCGGGTACCTGAGATTTAAAATCACACAATCTCCTGGGAAACCCTTCCTGTTGTTTCCGACCCAGGACACTCTTCCCTCCATGAGGATATGTCTATGATTTCTAATATTGAATCCTACATTATTGACCAGCCAGTGGACTGCTTTATTGATCCGGGAGCGCGCAGTTTCTTCCCTCTCGTCACTGCATGCCGGGTTGCCTGTCAAAACCACGGTGTAGGTGCTTGAAGCCGGTGGGAGCTCGAGTACCGGTAGACCCCGGGTGCTTGGTGCCTGGTCCACTACTAATAACCCTGTTTCATCAGGTATAGCGAATCTACCATCAGGGGGTCTAGTTGCTATGAGGGTGTTAGGTCTGTGCTCTAACCTCTCTTCCCTTGTCTGCCCATTGACTTCCCTGTTGCTTGGTGGGCATGGGTCCTTGCCCCTGTTAGTTCCCTCTAGTGGGCCCTTCTTTGCCACCTCCTTCCTAATCATGGGCTGATCGTGTTCATTATTTGCCCGCCTGCGCAATCTTTCATATGTGTTTCCTTGGGGTGTGTACTAATCTCGGTGTACCTCGTCCTGTTGGCCCTAGCCCCCTCTCCAGTGAGGCCGGGATGCTACCTTGTGTGAGTAGCCGGGAAAGTTGCCCCTCGATCACATTCAGTCTCTCAAACAGAGGCCCCAACTGGGAGGTCAATATTATATCCAGCTTGGACAATAGTTCTCTATCCCTTCCCTGAAACATCGCTGACTCCCTGCAGTTCTGACACTGGGTAGAGATTGCGGGTACCCCTTCTTCAATGACCCCCTTCGCTTTGGCTCCTCCCCTCTGTCTTGATGTGTGTGGTATGTGATGTCCTCCTCTCCTTGAGCTATTACCTGGGGCCTTGGCATCAGCTAAAGAGGTGGCCGTAGTTGATATGCCCTTGGCCTGCAATGCCTTTTTGGATCGAGTTACTACCTCGCCACAGTCCCTTGGTGTGAGTCTTTTATCTGACACATCTATAGGTATCATGTCCTCCTCTTCCCCTGACCCTACTGTTGGATCTTTCGCCGACTCAACCCACAACCACGGAAGCGAGGATGGCCCCACTCCTCTACCCCTGCTCGGATCGCCACACGCAATTTTACACAGCGTGACCGCGAACCGGGAAAAGGGAGAAGGTAGGAAAAATGTAACACAAAGAAAAAGTAATGCCAATGCTCTCTCTTTGCTACAGCTCAGCAGGACCTCTTTGGTTGTATGGAAGAAAGGGATCCTAACCTGCAGCCACAAGGAAAAAGAAACACAGAAAAGACAGAGTTTGTTAACAGATAGCCCAGTGCTCCTTCCTTTGGTTCCCCATTCCCACACAATAAACACATCCAACACACCCCCGTCCCCTCCTTACTTGTGTAACAAATAGGAAGTAGTCGAGAAGAGCAAGTAATCCATTAGCAGTTCCAAAACCTGCGTGGTAGAATCTTCGTAAAACGAAAGGGGAAAAAAGTCATACGTCTGACATAAAAACCCCAAGAAGAATAATCTTGAAGTGCTCACTCTGCACTGAATTAATTCAACAAAAAATCCCGCAGTCTGTGGCCACAGACTGAACACGTCACCATTGGTAACGATAACAAATCACACTAGACCTCGGGCACACTGAACCCGTCAGAGATAATGAGATTCCCCCAGCGAGGAAAACCCCTAGCTCAGTCCCGATATTGCACAACAACAGCAGCTGAAAGTTCACGCGCCATCAAGCGCGGACGCGTCTTTACATTACCGCTGATCCTCACTCGCTCTGGGAAACGACCGGAAAGGCAGTCCACCAGGCAGCTGACACGAAGCCTCGTGCAGCAGAACGCCTCCACCGATAGAGAGGGTATCCAAACGAGTACAGTCTCACAAGTTCCCACGATGAATCCAGGAATGAATAAATCCCAACATACGAAAAACGCCAACAAGGTCAGAAACCAAGCACAGAGCCCTAGTGCTGGCGACCTATATCCACGGAGGGAAGGGGGGCGGGGTTACCAAAAACAAGGACACAAAGGAAGGACACCATAAGAAAACGGAAAGAAGAAAAGAAAGACTTGACCAGGGAGCTAAACCTACACTAATTCCCAACAGTACCTCCCCTCAAAGGCCTCCCAACCGGGCGAGGTTTGGTCGGGTGACGAAGATGGAATAACCTAACCAGTCTGGGAGCATGCACTCCAGAAGCAGGTTCCCAGGAACGGTCTTCAGGGGGATACCCTTTCCAATCAATCAAGTACATTAACCTCCCTCGTCTCCTCCTGGCATCTAAAATAGCATGAACCTCGAACTCCACCTCACCATCGATCATCACAGAAGGGGGAGGGGGCAAGGATTGATCAGTGTCTGCATATGGCTTCAATAGTGAGGTGTGAAATACCGGATGGATGCGATAATCATCCGGTAACTCCAGCCTCATTGCAACCGGGTTGATCACCTGAGCTATGGGGAATGGACCCACAAACCTAGGCTGCAATTTCCTAGGGCCATCCAGGTGCAGATTCTTAGTAGACAACCACACTCGCTCCCCTACGGCATAGGACGGAGCAGGGATCCTATGTCTATCTGCCTGTCGCTTCATGTCCTCTTTGGCCTTCACCAGATGTTCCCTTGCCAAATCCCATATCCGTCTCAAGGCTAACCCTAAGGAATCGACAGCAGGCACATGACCCGTAGGTTGCATGGGGATTGCCCTGGGATGAAACCCCATAGAACAGTAAAAGGGAGACATTCCCAACGCGGAATGAAAGCTGTTGTTGTACGCGAACTCCGCGAGAGGGAGGGCCATCACCCAATCACAAGTTAAGGAAGTCAACAAACATCTCAAGTACTGTTCCATGGTTTGGTTAACCCTCTCCGTCTGCCCATCGGACTGGGGATGATAGGCTGAAGAAAGGCAAAGTTTCATATGAAGGGCCTCCCCTAACTCAGTCCAGAACCTGGACACAAATTGGGAACCCCTGTCAGACACAATGGAGGAGGGTAACCCATGCAGCCGCACAATAGATGATACAAAAATCAAGGCCATTTCCTTTGCCGTGGGTAGTTTAGGCAAGGGGATGAAATGGCTCATCTTAGTAAAGGAATCAACCACAACAAGAATCACCGTGCAACCTGATTTCAAAGGTAGGTCGGTAACAAAGTCCATACTTATCGTATGCCAGGGAGCAGGAGGGACAGGCAAAGGTCTCAACAAGCCAGATGGACTAGCATGAGATGGTTTACTCACAGCGCAAATCGGACAAGACGCTACATACTGTTGCACATCCTGGGTCAATGACTCCCACCAAAACCAACGTAAACAGAATTCCCTGGTTTTATGGATTCCCGGATGCCCAACCAAAGCAGATGAATGACACCATTCCACCACAGAGTCACGTAGAGAGGGTGGTATGAACAGTTGTGAGCCGTGGTACAGCAACCCATCTCTCAGAGCAAAGGAAGGCAGAGATGACCAAGGTGTTAAATCCAAACCCCTCAATGTATCTTTCACCGAGGCCACAAAATCATCCAGCGTGATACTCCCTACAATCTTCTCAGATGGAATAAAACACCCTGAGTCTTCATTGGTCCCCCACTCATTCGGTTTTACATGGATGCGAGATAGAGCATCCGATTTCAGTTGCTGAGCGGCAGGCCGGTAGGTGATAATGAAATCGTACTCATTGAAGAATGAGACCCACCTCATCTGTCTGGGGGTAAGGGCCCGAGCAGATCGAAAGAACTCTAGATTCTTATGATCTGTAAAGATGGTAATGGAATGACGTGCTCCCCACAGATGATGTCTCCACTCTTCAAAGGACAATTTAATGGCCAGCAATTCCCGCTCCGCCACAGTGTAGTTTCTTTCGGCAGGCAACAGAGTTTTCGAGAAGAAGGCGATAGGGTGCATAAATCCGGTCTCTGCATCTCTCTGTGACAAAACCCCCCCCACAGCACCCAAGGAAGCATCCGCTTCAACAAAAAAGGGCAACGCCGGGTCAGGATGAACCAGAACGGGGGCAGAAGTAAACCTTGCTATCAATTGGTCCAGAGCCATCTGAGCCACATACGACCAAACAAAAGGAACACCCTTCCTCAACAATACCGTCATGGGGGCTACTATCTCAGAAAAATGGGAGATAAACCTTCTATAGAAGTTAGCGAATCCTAACAACACTTGGACGTCTTTCACATTTTTTGGCGCTGGCCACGAGGTGATTGCCTCGATCTTCCGAGGATCCATCCTAATGCCTTCGACCGAGACAACAAAACCAAGAAACTCGACCCTGTCGGTATGAAATGTACATTTCTCAGGTCGGACAAACAACTGATTGTCTCTCAACGTTTGTAATACTTGCCGAACGTGTTTGTCATGTTCCTCCTCTGTATTTGAGAAGATCAGTATATCGTCTATGTAGACAATCACGCTCACATCTAGAAACTCCCTCAGGATCTCATTGATAAAAAACTGGAATGCAGCCGGTGCATTACACAACCCGAAGGGCATCACACAATACTCATACAGACCGAATTTAGTCCGGAAGGCAGTCTTCCACTCATCGCCTTCACGGACTCGTATGAGATGGTATGCCCCTCGGAGGTCTAATTTGGTAAACACCTTCGCATGCCTCAGCTGATCGAGTAAAACTGGGATCAACGGGAGAGGGTACTTGTTCTTAATAGTCCCTTTATTAAGCGCCCTGTAGTCCACACAGGCACGTAGACCACCTTCCCGTTTGGGAATAAAGAAGATAGCCGAAGAGGCAGGAGAAGAGGAAGGTCGAATAAACCCCTTAGCCAACATCTCGTCTAAATACTCCTTTAAATGGTGTTCTTCCGGCCCAGATAAGGCGTAGATACGACAACAAGGTAAAGTCGCCCCAGGTATTAAGTCTATGCGACAATCAAAAGAACGGTGGGGGGGCAAGTCCCGCGCTCGCCCTTTATCAAACACCTCTTCAAACTCCATATAAGCTTCCGGGATTGTCTGCACGTCACACCGCAAGCCATCGCCAACTGCACAAGACAGAGGCGTAACCCAATCAGTAGCAACTTGGTAACAGCTTTGCAAACAAAAAACAGAATCAAGGGTTACCGTTCTCCTAATCCAATCAATGCGGGGATTGTGGGATTGCAACCAAGGAACCCCCAATACAACACCAAACGAAGGGGCATCGATCAAATCAAACCCAAGATATTCTGAGTGGCCGTTATCACAAATCATGCATAAGGGTTTGGTCTGTCTAGTGATAGTCCCTGAGGATAACTCAGTTCCGTCTATAGCCCTCACAGGTTCGGGTTGCTCTTTTAGAATCCAGGGCACTTTCAATTGTTCCGCCAACTTGATGTCCATAAAATTGCCAGTGGCCCCTGAATCCAACAAGGCAGACACCGGAGTCCTGTGGCTGTTGGAAATGACTAGGCAGACGGTTATCATGAAATGTTTGGGGACTCGTTTGACTATACCAGAAATCTGATAGGAAGGATTAAGTCGATCTATCATCTCCACTTCGGCAGAAGGCTGCACACAAGCCACCACCTTTCTGGAGGACAAGGAAGACGGTTTAACTGTACAATCCCTGGCATAATGTCCTCCTTGCCCACAGTACAAACACAAATTCTGAGTTCGCCTTCTGCTTTTCTCCTCAGCGGTTAAGGGGCCCCGCACTCCTCCTATCTCCATGGGTTCAGGGATCGTCCTACTCTCCCCTGAACTCTTTACCTCTACCTTAGATGGAACCACACGAGAGACCTGAAAGCGGTTTTTCTCGCCTCTCCGTTCTGTTAGCCTATGGTTCAGCTTCACCACAAGATCGATGAATTCTACACAGTCCTCAGGTGGATTCACCACCTGTGAGACGATGTCTTTCAAGTCTTCAGATAAACCTTGATAAAATAATGAAGTCCTTTTATCGGCAGGCCAATGGGTTTCGGAAACCAACCGATTAAAGGTTGACACATAAATCATTAGGTCTTGTTTTCCCTGTCTCAACTTCAATAACTCTGCGTCGCTCGCTTGCATAAACGCGTGCTTGGCAAAGAGACAACGCATCTGTTCCTTGAAAGCCACATAATTATACAGAACAGGGTCATCACTCTCCACCAAGGGCACGGCCCAAGACGCCGCAGTGCCAGCTAAATAGGATATCACGAAGGCCACCTTGGTAGAGTCATTAGGGAATGACGCAGGGCGACACATGAAATGCAAATGACACTGGTTCATGAAAATGCTATATTTACTGGAGTCTCCAGTAAATCTTTCAGGGACTGCCAGTGGGACAGGGGAGGGGGTAGTCACGTTAACTGTTAAAGGGGGATTACTAGTGCTCGCTCCTCTATCAAATTGAAAAGTAGCAGGTTGGACTACAGAAGCTTTACCCATTCCCCAAACCGGAGCTTTCGCCTTCCCTGCACTCAT
The DNA here is from genome assembly GCF_964263255.1 of Lissotriton vulgaris. NCBI lineage: Eukaryota > Metazoa > Chordata > Amphibia > Caudata > Salamandridae > Lissotriton > Lissotriton vulgaris. The sequence continues at coordinate 138,802 of NW_028251501.1, forward strand.
TTCCTGACGTAACCCCTGGTTCTCCTGCTGTAATTCTTGCACCTTAAGCTGAAGTGCATTAACAGCCCCCATCAGTTCCTGAACTGTAGGGGTCCTTTCCTCCAACTCATTCCCATCCTCATCCATACTCGCTCGGGTGGTTGTAAATTCGTGGGCTTGGTTTTCTGTTGGATCTTTCGCCGACTCAACCCACAACCACGGAAGCGAGGATGGCCCCACTCCTCTACCCCTGCTCGGATCGCCACACGCAATTTTACACAGCGTGACCGCGAACCGGGAAAAGGGAGAAGGTAGGAAAAATGTAACACAAAGAAAAAGTAATGCCAATGCTCTCTCTTTGCTACAGCTCAGCAGGACCTCTTTGGTTGTATGGAAGAAAGGGATCCTAACCTGCAGCCACAAGGAAAAAGAAACACAGAAAAGACAGAGTTTGTTAACAGATAGCCCAGTGCTCCTTCCTTTGGTTCCCCATTCCCACACAATAAACACATCCAACACACCCCCGTCCCCTCCTTACTTGTGTAACAAATAGGAAGTAGTCGAGAAGAGCAAGTAATCCATTAGCAGTTCCAAAACCTGCGTGGTAGAATCTTCGTAAAACGAAAGGGGAAAAAAGTCATACGTCTGACATAAAAACCCCAAGAAGAATAATCTTGAAGTGCTCACTCTGCACTGAATTAATTCAACAAAAAATCCCGCAGTCTGTGGCCACAGACTGAACACGTCACCATTGGTAACGATAACAAATCACACTAGACCTCGGGCACACTGAACCCGTCAGAGATAATGAGATTCCCCCAGCGAGGAAAACCCCTAGCTCAGTCCCGATATTGCACAACAACAGCAGCTGAAAGTTCACGCGCCATCAAGCGCGGACGCGTCTTTACATTACCGCTGATCCTCACTCGCTCTGGGAAACGACCGGAAAGGCAGTCCACCAGGCAGCTGACACGAAGCCTCGTGCAGCAGAACGCCTCCACCGATAGAGAGGGTATCCAAACGAGTACAGTCTCACAAGTTCCCACGATGAATCCAGGAATGAATAAATCCCAACATACGAAAAACGCCAACAAGGTCAGAAACCAAGCACAGAGCCCTAGTGCTGGCGACCTATATCCACGGAGGGAAGGGGGGCGGGGTTACCAAAAACAAGGACACAAAGGAAGGACACCATAAGAAAACGGAAAGAAGAAAAGAAAGACTTGACCAGGGAGCTAAACCTACACTAATTCCCAACACCTACTAGTTCAGGCATCATAGAAAATCGGCCTGTAGGGCCCTCCATCTCTTGTATGATATTGTGTGTCTGACTCAAGTCATCATCAAAGGACTCGATGGCTTGTGAAGATGGATCCACCCCCGGTGGTGATAAGGTAGTATGAATTATAGCCTTGTATTTTTACTGGTTACCGTGTCAGATTGGCCGGGGGGATCCCAGTGAGAGGGGATGGACACCTAGCTATAGAGCCCATAGACTATCTCTTGTATTCTATTAGCTTGTCCAGGGAGAGTCTCTTTTCTGTTAACTGGATTTCGTGGGTTAAAAGGGACTCAGCCCTTGATAAGAAAGCGTCTTGGGTCCCCTTTACCCCCCTGACACTGAGCTTACAGCTTTGAGTTTACTCATCTCACAAGTAATGATGACATTCTCAATATATGACAAGAATGGGCCACTTTAGGGTGACAATACTCGATACCTTATGGTTGGCAGAGAATCAGGAATGTCTCAGTCCTGCACAGCCACTCTTTGACCACCTCCTATGGCTTGGCGTACAGTGCCGGGCCTAGAGGTGTTGCTGTCAGGCCCGACCCCCGGTCTTCTTCCAGATGTCTTCTAGTCCGGGAGAGTTCAATAGATCCGGGTGGATGAATAAGTAAAAGTTAAGGGGGTGGCCCAGCCGGCCTCTTCTGGCCCCTGACGGGCGCGGGCGGGCCCACCCTTGGCCTGGGCACTGCGGGAGGGCCGGGCCGGCTTTGAAGGCCTCCGGCGCCCTCCGCTGATGCGTTGCGTGTGCGCCTCTCACAGCCCCCTGGGAGTTGTAGGCACAGGAGGGATGCTGGCGCAGAAGTTCGATGGCCGTTCCCCTCACGGCGGCGGTGCTGGCAAAAAGGAGCGGCGGAGTGCAGAGCGTCCTCCCGGGCAGCAGGTAAGGCTGGGCAACAGTGTGCAAAAGTTAGGAGTATCCAGGCGCGTACATTCCATCTCTGGGGCCACCGGCCAAAGCGAGTACTGTGCCCATGCACCGGGCCTTGGATCTGAGTTTCATTAAAATCGACATGGGTTGCCAAGAAATGTTCCTTACAACATCTGGATAAGAGGAGTATGTCTGTCTGTTTGTTTGATTTGCTAAATTGGATGGCTACACTTTTCACTATGGAAGGTTCCACCACCTTGTTGGAGTTTATGGCATTCCATTTGGCATGCTACATATTGGGCGCTGAGGATACACTGTAATTGGATATATTTTGGCCTAAAAATAAATTTCTCCGTGCCTTTTCCATTATGTCTTTTGGCAGCTTTTGAATTTTTTTTTTACATCTGGACATTCAATAGAGATGCTTTAGTTCTGCTTACCTCTGACTTCTGTATATGATTAGTGCTGCTGTCCTGACCTAAGGGAGGGTGTCACATGGCCCAAATAGACATAGTCCCCTCCCCTTTGTTAGCAAGAGCACATTGCTGACTGTCCGCTACTTTGAGCCCATTACTACACAAGTTTTTTTTTGCTTGTGCCACATTGCAACTTTCACATAAGAACTTACTGTTGTTTCTACACTTTGCCTGTTCCTGGGATTTAGTCTGAACATTGTGAACAAGGTCGAACAACAATGCTCCTTGTTATTCTGTTTTGGTCAGGTCTTGCACCTACACAAAACATGCTGATGCAGCTGTTGTTTGGGAACAAGTACTTTGGATATAGGAGGGTACACGAATAGGTGAGACACACTTGAAGAAGGGCCTTTTACATGGAGAAGAGCATGACAGCACCTGTGATGTAGATCTACCATCTGTAGACTGAGGTACGGGGTCTGCTGATAACACCCAGAGATCTTCTAATATATAATCATCTTTCTTATGGACAAGGGTAGGGAGGTTAGGCTAGTTGGTCATTCAGTATGACAGCTCCTTTTATGATTTACGGACTACTTGCTATGCTGATCATATTTGTGTTAGCCATTTTTCTACTGATTGTGGCACGTTTACTGCATACTAAAGCATGTTAGTTAAAATAAATATTTTAAACTTGTTTGTGTCTCTGTCAGCTCTTATTGTGGACAAGTACAAGAGTGTGAGCTAAAGGGTGTGTCTTGCCACTGCAATTCCTGAGAGACTCAGGAGTGTTGTGTTCTGGGGTTTCTAATCACTTGTTCCTCTGCAAGTGAGTAGGAGGGCAAGTGAGAAACTATAGCTGGTCGGTCCCTGGCTCATGGGTACTAAGGTGGTAGGGTAACTCAGTCCCTACCTACTAAGGTCCCATATTCCCAAGCATAGTTCTGTGATTTCATCTTTGATCATCAATCTGACCTATTCCAATTCTAGGATGATTCAATTGCTCCGGAGTGGCCTTGAAGCTTGTGGTACACAGACCAGTAACACATATTGGAGCAAAGTCACAAGAGACTGCTTTTCCCAACCAATCTTTTGTACACATTAGGAGGCCAGATTTTTATGGTCTGACACTCAAACTTATCCAATATGGACATTTACTTTTTCAATAATATATGGACATTTTGGAGGAAGGCAAGCATCCACCCGCCATGCTTACAAAATGCAAGAAATTATGAATTAGTTGTGTCATGAAGAACATGTACCCCAACAAATGAGCAGATTCTCCACTTGATGACATTGGGACATTAGTTCTCATCTGTAAAAGTACATTTCACACCTTTTACCTCAAAGTATACTTCATAAGCCTCTTTTTTTAGGGTTCACTCATCAAGGACTTTATAGAGGGAAATAGAAAGGTTTTTCCTTTTCCTGTCAGGAGACCATCCCCTTACTTGGGGCTGAACATAGTTCTCTCTATTCTTTTGAGCCGTGAATTAAAACTGCTCAACAAACTCTTTCTAGTGCATTTAACTTTGAAGACAGCTTTATTCGCAACTATTACTTCAGTACATAAGGTTAGTGAGATCCAAGCATTTTTTTTGTTAAGAACCTTACATTATTTTACACTAGAGTAATGTAGTGATAAGGCAAACCCTAGTTTTCTACTTAAGGCTGTTTCAAACTTTCATACTAATCAAATAATAAACCTACCTACATTTATTCAGAATCATTGTCACGCTGCAGAAAGATCTCATCATAATGTAGACATAAATACTAGATGGTGCTGAAATGTTACCTAGACAGGACACAAAACCTTACAAATACCAAGCTTCTTTTTTCAGTTATGGTCATGTTAATTTATCAATATCTGCTATGAAACAGTCTACATTGAAATAGATAGTTTACTGTATCCTTCTTTGTTACCAAACGGCTAACAAGTCCTTGACTAGTAAACCTAGGGCTTACTCTGCTGTTGCTGGGCTACTACTTGTACTCTACTGAGAAATATACCAATAGCAAACATCTGTAAAGTGGCCACCTAGAAGTCCATTGCACTTTCACAAGACATTAGTATGTGGAATCAAGCTGAATGAAAGAGTAGGGTAGGTTTTGGTGAGGAACCATTTTTAATGGTATGTTTTGCTTATTATCTTAGCCATACTTTCTTAGCAGATATGCATGATATTCTTTACAGTGCCTGTGCCTATTAATGGAGATCCTGTAGAAGAGAAGAAAGATTTTGTTACCTGTAATCCTAGTTTTCACCCATGGAATCTTCATGAAAGTCATAAGAAACCTGAAATCCTCATTGGGAGAAAAATGTGTATTGTAATGCCACGATCCCATATATTCAAAACAATTTGAACTGGCCAAGATGCCCCAGACAGGCAATGCTGGGATAATGGGAGCGTGTGTTTCATGTAGGGAACAGTGCCAATTGTCTAACCTTTAGAGACGGAGGCCTATCTATGTACGTTGCTCCAGGCTGCCTCCATTTTTTTTTAAATAGTTGGTGACTCTGGTTATTCTAGAGACAGTGGTTAAATGTAAATTGATTGGCAGTTGGTGATTCTTAAAGAAAAAAAACATGAAATTAGTCAACAGAGCTTATAGTCTTCCAAGATGATTCCTTATTTTAATATATGTTTTCTCCATAGAAATGTTTCTGCATATGAATTTGTGTTGTGAAGTGCTCTGGGATTCTCTGCGTAGACTTGTGTGCTCAGTGCTTACGACTTTAATGAAGATTTTCCTGGAGGTAAACTAGGATTTCAGGCAGGTAACTTTTTATCATTGTTATTGGTAATTATCAAACGTATAACACATAGTCTGAGTTCAATTTGAATAACCTGGGTTTGCCCGTTCTAATTTATATTTGAGAAAACAATGAATGCATAATTAAGAGAAATAATATAGAACTTTACTATTCATAAAAGTAGTTCAGGAAATGCACTCTTCAATCACAAATTCAGGCTTAGAGCCTGGAGGAAAGCAAAACATTAGTACAAGCTAATGCGAATTGGTATTTGGAAAGGACGCCCTAAACGTGCCCCTCCCAAATACTGAATTGCAAACTCAAATGGCGATTCAGTAGCAAGTAACAGATTCGCAATTTGGCTTTTGTACATAAAAAAACATTTTGGGGATGGCAAACAGTCCAATTCACAGAATCGGACTGTTTGCAGCCTAAAAAAGCTTTGTGCATGTGGCCCTCAGTACATTGATGTGTTGCAGTGTAATTTCTTTTCTGTATATATGTTTTTCAAATATTTGATAAATATCCCATGCTACAATATATGCATTAAGAATTGAAGACTTCTGCATTATATTTTTTTCATTATATGAAGAAGATTTGAAAATAAAAATAATGCAGTGATTGACAATAAATTGTCTGTCCTCATTTGATTGAATCAATTGACCAAGTGGGGATTTTCTACGTAAAGAAATGCATGGTAAGCCTTTATGTGCTGTCACTACTTTTGGCGAGAAAGCCTACATTCAGGTCACCTAAGTACCACAGTTAAAAAATTGGGGCCCTGGTTCATTAACAACATGCTCTTAATTAAAACCTTAGACAAAAATATACATCAATAGCAACTTGGAGAAGCCATTCCTAAACCAAAGCAATGTTTGTCACTTTGCCTCTCATATTACACATTTCAGTGTACTGTAGTTTATCACTTCTGTCAATAGCCTGGCCAATCCAAGCTACCCTGATAAGGATGGTTTTATTATCCTAACCTTCCTTACTAGGTTTGCTCTCCCACCCAAGCAACCCTGGTTTAAAGCTAAATATTCTCCCAGTGCAGCAATCCCAACCAACACCACAGGGATGAACATACCAACATATTAGGAGATATTCAACTAATGAAATTTGGCATTACTGCCTCCAAGACAATTGGTGATCGCTTATCAGCTTGTCTGTTCTCTGTTAGCCTGATATCAGAGGACAAGCCACACAAGGACTTATTTGTTAAAGGGCTGGATTGCTCAGCAGAAATGTGATAGGATCATGATGTCTCTTGAGGCATTGTAAATATTGCATCTATAGACACAACCCATTATTCTATGGCAGGAGAGATGCAATCTGTATTTGAAATAGTGTTTTAGATTTTTTGTAAGTTAACTTGTCCCAAAAGGGTCCGCACAGGAAAATCTGCTCTTAGTTAATCTTATGTCAGCAGCCTGGTGCATAAGAGCTACTACCACCACTTTCTCCCCTTGTCAGCGCATACTAATGTGCTTCATATTTTGACAACCACTATTGCTCCATGCATATCCACAGGGCACCTTTATCTACTTGTTTTCAGCAAATTCCTAGGCGGGCCCCAAAACTGTTTTGGTTATTAGTTAGATGTATTACTCCTCCTAATGATCCATTCTATTTCTTCTTTGGCTCAGTAGCTTGTATTGCAGTGCTTCCCATTTTGTCATTAGTTGTAGGATTTAGGTATATTCAATCCAGCTCATGGCTGTGATATGTCTACTGCCTTATATCTACGTTCCATCTAGTACTGTTGTGCAGGGATTCTGAACAAAGGCGGTCCAACCCTGCTGGAGACACTGGATTTCATCATTAGGATAGTACATTATCTCAATCTGAGTGTGGCAGGTTTCTGTCGGTGAAGCTCTACACATGTGGTGAGAGAGAGGGAGGAGGTGCTTGGTACCTGACAGCGACATTTCTGCTGGATTTTCAAGATCTTGGGAAGAGGAGGCGAATGCCCAGGAGTTGACTGCCCTCCTGGGACAAATTTCTAACTTGCATGAGAGACTTCATTGCACTGCCAGGTCGAGTACCATGCATTGACGAGCAAGGCTCTTGGGTGACATTGCTTTCTTGGAGTAAACAAGTCTCTCTTTCTGGGCACATTACCAATGATTTTTTTTATATCAAATACATCCTACTCCCAGTGGCCAAGTTGGGGGAAACACTATCCATCTGTTCTGAGGGGTGTGCTGTTTACACCATGTGGTGCAGCTGAACACCCAGTGTTGACATAGACCGTTGCTGTCATACCCAAGCAAAGTCTGGTCTCACCTCTGCAGTCTATCTTAGCTCCTACTCAGAGAATATTGGTATTGGAACAGAGTAGACCATGGAGTCAGAGAGTGAGAAACCTGTCCCAAGAGAAGATAAAAGACCCCCCTTTCTCCCAATTCTTTGTCATGATATCATCATTATCCCAGGATCACTGCAGACTATTCTATTCTAAAAGGGCTTATGTAGCGCATAGCTACCCTTAGGCATTCCAGCGCTGATAGTGCAGCTCAGAAATAATCACTTAGCCCTTGAGAGGAGTTTTCAGGGAACCATTCTGGAAAAGCCAGGTGTTCAGTGATTTGCCGAAAGGAAAGCTCCCTTTCAATTGATCAAAGAGAAAACTGAAGGTTTTCCCACAATTTCACTGCATTACATGAGAAAGCGCTCTCTCTGTGTTTTGCTCTCTTAATGATAGGGGTCTTGGCCAAGTAGGCAATAGAGGAGTGCAACAATCATCCAGGTGTGTAGAAAGATATCAGTAAACGAGTGATCTGAGGACCTTTATCGCAAATTGCCCTATGAGGGATGCAAAGTGACTGTCAGCCACAGGAAGCCAGTGAAGGAGGAATAGGGCTTTTCGGGCAGATTGATGTCTCAATATGTTGTGCAGAAGCCGAGGGCAGAGTTCTGTACTATCTGCAGCTTCTTCATTGTGGCGTTGGATACTCCCACATTAAGCAAATTGTTGTAGTCCAGGTGAGAGAGAATGAGCACCTGGAATACCAGTCTTTTTGAGGTAAAAAGCAGAAGAGGTAGAATTTTGCACTACAACCTCAGCATACCGGTGGCAGCAAGTTGTACAGCTTGGGTGTCAGATTAAAGATATTTTTCCAGCCACATTCCTAGTCTTTCATAACTAATTTTGGAGCTGGGGGCAGGGCCCTAGATAGCTTGGCCATCCCAAATCGAAGAATGGATTGGGATTGTTGCCGAAGATTATTAGCTCAGTTTTGTCTCCGTTAAATTTGAAACAGGAGCTTTTCATCCATTAGGTGACCATCACAAGGCAGGCGCCTAGTGAGAGCGATGCAGAACCATGATTCTGGGAAAAAGAAAAAAACAATTGTGTATAATCTAGACTTAGCATCAACAGATACTAGCATCATGGTACCCATCCTTGGAGTGGTGTGGCTCACTGGTTAGAGGCGGCAGTCCCAGAAGCAGAGGTCGGCCTGTGACCAGGGTTCGATTTCTGACGCGGCAGGGTCTTGGGCCAGGGTCAGCGGACTCGATAATTCTCGCCTCGGTGCCTACTCCAACCATGGGTCCCACTCAGCAACTCTGGGCAATAGCTTGCTTAATCTCTACTAACGGCCCCATCAGCGCCGGGGATGCTTGTGTTCACCTTGGAGATGCCCAGGAGGGACCATCTCACAGGGAAAGCCAGGATGGGTTCCCCAGCGGTATACAGCGCCGGGACGCCCCTTTGCTGGGGCAGCTGTGCGCTTTACAAGTATATGACATTTAACATTTAACATTTAACATTATGGCTACTGTCAACATAATGCGGCTATTTGTTTCATAATAGTTTCCCATGAACATTAGCATCTAATCTTAATTGTTTAGGCTATTCCTGACATCATTCTGTCTAACGCTTAAAAGAAAAAAAGCTAAAATCCTTCCTAGTTGACAAATATCCCTGTTTTTTGATTATGAGGATTAATAGGCATGAAAGGCAGAGTCTATGTGCTGCAGTAGTACCTTTGAGCAAATTCACTCTAAATGGGAGGATTTTTACTGATTTTGATTTCTTGGAACCAGTTGGGGCTTACTGTTGTGGCTGTTTTTTCATGACGTGGAGACATTCGCCCCTTATGCTGGCTGAAGTTTTAATGAATACTCCTCTAGTTAAGACCTGTGTATGTAGTACTGGTGACACCTGTATCCTGTCCGAGCTCTGTATAATGTAGAAGAAGCATCTGTGTATGAGAGGGTAATACTTGTAAAGTTCAGATGTTCATGGCCTACAATTGAGCAATTAGCATTGTTTTTCCATGCTGCACTTCTAAGTGGATTCTCTGTTATCACACATGACCGTGGATCTCTCTGCTGGTCAAGTGCCACTGAGCTGGAAGCAGGCCAAAATCCTTCCACTCTTAAGAAAGCATTTGGCCGATCACACTGATTCAGCCAACTATAGGCCCATATCTCTTCTACTGGCTCTTCTACAGTTCTGGAAAAACACGTTAATAAAGTTATTTCAAACCATGCAGAGAGCCATAATCTGTTGCACCCTTCCCAATCGGGCTTTAGGCCAACTTTAGCACTGAGACTGCCCTATTGGAAGTAACAGAGTACATTAGAGGAATACTGGATCAGGCTGGAAGGGCTGTCCTGATATTGCTCGATCTGTCTGCTGCATTTGATACTGTTCCACACGAGAGACTAATTGACAGATTGGAAAATCTGGTAATCGGCGGGAAAGTATTGACCTGGCTGGACTCTTTCCTGCAGGACAGAGCTCAGGAGGTATGGCTTCCCCATTTTCAGGCCCTATACCAGTCATGGGGGTTGGAGTTCCACAGAGCTCCATCCTTAGCCCCACTCTTTTTAATTTGTACTTGTCTCCCCTGGCTCATATAGCGGACGCAAATGGTGCAAAGATCATATCCTACGCGGATGTTATGCAACTGATTTTCACACGCAAAAAAGGATCAGACTTCAGCGGCGTTAGTATCAGGGTCTATCTCTCAAAGGTTTTTCAGTGGTTTATGGCGAATCAGCTCAAATGCAATTTGCAATGCAGATTTTTTTACTTTGGCCAACCTGCTGTCAGTAACTGGAACGCTTGGTGGCCTGAAGAATTTTCGCCACAGCACACCAAGCAGTCACTTGTACGAAACCTCAGAGTGTTGGTGGATAGCGCCTTCTCCATGAAGTCCCTGGTTCAAGCATTAGTGGGCACCTGCTTCGGCATCCTGCGTATGTTGAAAAAATGCCTCCCTCTGTTGACACTAAAGTATAGGAAAATAGTGGTCCAGGCCTTGGTGACATCAAGACTGGACTACGTAAATGTTCTGTGTCTGGGCCTTCCCTGTTACCTTGTGCAGCGCTTACAGGTAGTACAAAATGCTGCAGCCAGGGCGATCCTCCAACCCAAACCAAGGTCTTCAGTGTCCCCCCTTCTTAAATCAATTCATTGGCTGAGATTAAAGGGGAGGATCAAATTTAAAGCTCTTATTGTTTTTTTCAAGGCCTTCCACGGGAAAGGAGCTGCTATCTTAGTTGAAGAGTAATTCATTTCACCCCAACGCACTCTCTAAGATCTTCTTCCGCCTACCGTGCTTGTGCACCTAAAGTACGTCAGGCCCATATGGGTGGCAGATCCTTTGGATTCTTGGGGGCTCAGGCCTGGAACAGGCTCAAAGTCGCCTTACACGCCATTTCAGATATTTCACTTCAGAAAACGTGGCTTTTCAAAAATTAGCAGTGCTTTCATGGTTTCCCCTACCTGCTTATCTGTCAGCGCCAGGACACTCTTCCTGAGTAGCCGTTTTGCGCTATAGTACATGCATTTCATTTATTCATCAACTTGTTAGTTGCATAATGGATAAATAAAGCGCAAAAACAGTTATATAAATTTGTAAAAATATAGGTCGTGCATCAGAGCATAACCAGATTTACTTACTTTTTGTGATACATACTGCTCTTTAACTAACTTTGAGGGGAAACTGCGTAACTATAATTCTTTTTTCGCCACTTTTTTCAAGTTTTCAAACTGTTCTTGTGGTGTGTGAGCCCCTGAACCCCTTGGGAGGGTGAGGCTTGCCTGGCACACAACCATTTTTTCAAACATTTCTTCAGAGCTTCTTCACAATCTTTGGATTGTTAGCAAATATATATGAAAATGATACTGCAAAATACTGAATTTAGTTGTGTTATTTTCAGCATTTTCTCGGGAGAGAAGGAACCTCATGAATCCCTTTAGAGTAAGTGGTCTTGTTTTCAATGTCTAAATGCAGCATTTATGCTCCGCCAGTTCCAAAATTCACCAGCCGTCTTTAACGCATCATTGTTTCTCCATATCAAGATTACACAAAACATATACAATAAGTAACAGTTCTAAATATGGCCTCAAAACGTAACCACAAGCCGGACTCTGATTTTTGTGTGCTTGGCATGACCAGAGCGTTGATGTTTTTCAGCCTTTAGCCCCCGGCTTTGAGCAGTTTTATTTTACTCCCGTGCAACAAACATGACATGAATTATTAGAAACGTGCACAAATACAGCACTAAAGCGGAAAAGTGGAAGTGAATGCCATTGCTTAATTGAGACTGCAGTTGTTGATATAAAACTCGGTTTCTATTGTCAGTGAAAACTCCCAAAGGGCTTTGTTTTCTAAATTCCATAACTCGCTGATTATAAACAGGGATTAACATGCGAAGGTGTACATTGCAATTTAATGTTCCCTGCAAAGCGACTGTTTGAGATATTTGCGGATATAAAACCTTAAAATATTTTTCGTTTAGAAGCAGGTCACATGCCTGGCTGTTCAATTAATGTAATCATACCTTCTTGTTCTGCTAGGAATAAAGCAGTTGTTTAATTAAAACATGCCAGTTGTTTATAATATAGTGTTTCAGGAATACTTATTTGAAAGAACTGGTAAGGATTTATATCAAGCATTTCAATCTGACAGCTAAATTACATTTCCTTCACTTGGAAAGAGAGGCAAGCGGGAAGAAAATAAAAATGGGTACAAAATAGCTTTAAATTGAGCGTGACACTCAGGAATCGTGAACTTGCCTGCTGATTGCTCAAAAGATACCGCAATGTATTCGTTCTAAAAGATGGCCTTGTGCACTCCTTCCTAGCAGCATGTACAGCCGCTCTTTCAAATGTCATATTTTTGCTGCAAAAACACTTTCGCCCGTTTCTCTTATGTTACCCATGGAGCAGTCTATAATTGTTATGTCCGCACTGAAACCAGCAGTATGAGGCAGACCGCTCGGAGTAAAATTAGTATTTATATTTCTGAGCTTGTCGGTCTTTTTAGGCCATCGGTACTTTTTTTTCGGATTAGATCCCAGAATGGTTCGCACTTGGTTATAGAAGGAAAATACCTTTCAGCGGTCAATTTTTTATATTTCACATTATTTGTGTTCCCTGAGATGCCCCCCCCCCACCCCGCCCCCCCGCCCATCAATCAGTCGATTAATCAGGGGGGTTATAAAGCGCGCTACTCACCCCATGAGGGTCTGAAGGCGCTCAAGGGGGGGGGAGCAGCTCCAGATTAGTTGAAGAGCCAGGTCTTGAGGTCCTTCCTGAAAGTGTGTATTATCTCTCTGAGCTCCACAATTGTAATCAATAAAGCATGAATCCGCCAACCAGGTATAATGTTCAGTTATGCTCAAGTGCAGGAGTAATGTCTTTCTTGCAACTGAAGTATCCGATAATAAGAAAAATCCACCAATCTGGTATTCCAATCTCTTTTAATGGTATTATTCTACTGTACGAGTAAAAAACTAGTGGTAAATATGGATAAAACCAAAATAGTATGTTTTGGGAGAAGGAAAGTGAAGTTCTCGTGGTATCTTGGCACAACCTTGCTTGAGAGGGTGACCAACTATAGATATCTGGGAATGTGGTTCTCAGGTAACCTGAAATGGCATACACACCTGCAAGCATTAAAAATAAGGGCACTGGCGTCGGTCAAAGGCCTAAAAAGCTTTAATAACACCTATGGTGAAAGGTCAGATAGACCGGTCTTAAAAGCTTATCAAGCAATGGTTCCCCCACAATTTCTGTATGGAGCCGAGGTTATTTATCTCAGTGGTAAGACCTCCTGGGATAGTGAAGAGGGAAATATATTAAAAAGCTTATTCGCTCTGCCAAAATCCTCTATGGTGCAGGCAGCACGACTGGAGCTGGGAATAACCTCCTGGGCTATTACAGTTTGTATGAGCCTTGTACGCTTCTGGCAGCGGTTGGGAGTAGGGGAAATTGCTAAAATCTCCCAATGGGCTAAGGAGGAAATTATCAATAGTGAGCTCCCCTGGGCAAAAGAGGTAAGAGCCTCAATAAGCAAGGCTTATGGGGTGCTAGATTTGAAGGTATGTTTGCCGCAAGACCCCATAATATTTGGGAAAAAAGAATTAAAGACTCAGGGGGTCAATATGTCCCGTAGTTATGACCGGGAATACCTTGCTCAAAAGACCTCGGTAGCACACATGAAAGTGGCTTGGGAGAGCAGTCAACACTTCCCTTACGTGGACCGGTTACCTAGTCATAGTCTGAGGCGAGAAGTCCTGAAAATGCGAATTGGCATAAACCCATGCTATGCAAATAACGGGGTTCGAAATTTAATGATAGGAAGTAATGGGAAATGCACTTGCACTTTAGGAACTTCCTGTGATATGTTACATATTTTATTAGATTGTACGAGATTTTTAGACTTTCGAAAGGAGTTTTTATGTCCGATTTTAAAAAAATATAAGATTACGCACAGAATGCAAGCTGCCACTCTTTTGGTGGAAATGGAGACTTTAGATATAGCCTGCGCGTTGGGGAAATATATGAACAAAGTTAGGTGGTTCCTCAAATGCGCAGAAGAACATGTATAGTGTAGCCCTTATCCCTGAATAAAGGTAGAGACACTAAGGGACAATAGTAGTAAAAACTGCATTCTGACGAAGGTATATATAGGAAATTTTAGCGATTTTAACAAATAAATGTTATAATACTCCGTTTTAAAAGGAACAAGAGAAGTTAATTTTCAAGTATCTTGAGGTGTAATTGTGGTTTTAATATTATCTTGTTATGCTGCTGCTCTTTTTCCTGATGAATATTACCATGTTTTGCTGTTGTCCTTTCTCTTATCACGGAATGTGGAATGTACTTTTAAGGTTTTAACAAATCAAATAAAGTTTTGTTTGACTGACTGACAGAACACGTATGTGAAGAGTAAACCCTCTTTCTGAAAATTAACATATGAACTATGTCGATGACAAAGCTGAATGCTTTTTAAATCTTCACATTACAATTACACCAAGAGTAAAAACATGGGCAACATGAAAAAATAGGTCTTCCACTCAAATTCTGGCACACAAGAGGCGGAGAATAAAATGTTGGGAAACGAGAACTGTGTTCAGGGAGAGGTTTATTATTTTGCTGGAAATGTGTAGGGAATTGTACAGGGGCATGTGAAGTAAAGCAATGCACCCTATCTCTTCTCTCACTCCGCCTCTTTTCAGTAACTTCCCTCCTTGTTGTCCTTACTCACTCTTGTTGATGCCCTGCATGGACTCCTCTCTTGTCACAGTCGCACTGTCGTGTTACTATCCTTGCCACCAACAACTATCCCATAACTGCCCCTCTCTCCCAACACTATCCACCTTGACTGTCACTGTCCACCTACTCCTGTCAGTTTCTCTGTCTTGTACCGCTGCCAGTGGTGTCTGGCATCTAATATTAATAATAAAAATAAAACTTCGCTGAACAGATGTCCCCTGCTCTGGACCTCTTCTGAGGAGCTGAATGCTGCAGTGCAGGCACCAATCCTGGCGCTGCTCTCATGCTGTGAGAGCATCTCCCTGATTGGAGGGAGTGTCCTCACTCAGCACTCCCAGGCTTCATGGAGGCTTGCCATTACTCTAACCCAGCTGCCTTCAGCTCTGGCGGAAAACAGGCACAACCCCTCCAGTAGGGAGGTAAACAACAATCTGACCTCTGCTCATTAACAATGAAATTAACAGACAGCTGGGTTAGAGGTTTCAAATTGCATATATTTGGCTGGCCATTGCTAGAGAGCTGGCCTAAGGGACATGCACACTTTGAAAAGTGCACAAACTACCCACCCTTCTCCCTGCTGCTGTCATTCAGCAGTGTGCCCGAACCTGTCCTGATGCTCAGTTCAGGAAAAAAAATGAAATTTAAAATGGCAATAAATTGCCTTTTTATTTTTCATTTTTGGGGTAATTTAAGTGGGATGATGCTCCTCCTCTCCAGCGGAGAAGCCACCCCTGACCCCTGTACCACTTTCCCACCACTGCCAACCTCTCTCCCTTCACTGTTCACCTCTTCCTGTCACTGTCCACCTCTCCCCTCATGGCCCCTTTTTCTGTCACTCTCCTCATCCCCCATCAGAGCCTACCTATCCTTTGAGTGCTCACCTCTCCCATCACTGCCTATGCCCACCTCTCCAAACACTGCTCCCTTCTCTGGTATCCCTCCCTCTTTATTTTCAAACCCCTCCCATCATCGCTCTTACTCTTTTCTATCACTAACAGCGCCTCATAGCTGTCCTTTGTTGTTTTTTAGGTCTTGCCTGCGCTGCAGCGCATGCGCAGCTCGCTGGCGATACATTTTGTGAGAGAGGGATTCCAGAAAAGGGCTTTAAGCCTCGCCCCTCATTTCAATTGGCTGGCATCACCATCTATGCTAAACGGTGATGCCATTGGAAATGAGCTGTTTGCGTTGCCTCCCTTTCGCCTTTTGGTCTGGCCCATCCGGACTGAATCGCCTGCTTGACGGCTGTCGTGGAGCACTTTCTTATCTTTAGGGAGGGCCATCTGTTTCTAATTAGAAACAGATGGCCCTCCCTAAATATGCTCTGATCTGAAATGACTGCACACAAACAGGCACACAAACAGCCACATAGATAGCCATGTTCAACTACTCAAACGACAGAGTCAGACCCGCAAGCAGACAGCCACAAGTGGGCAGGCTAGTCCGGCCGCTCAAAGACATACAGTCTGCAAAGTTGCTTTTGGGTACCTATTTGCTTTCGGGCATAGATGTTCTTGACTAGGGGTTCTTTGTGGCGATTGTTAGTTTTGTGCGCCTTTATGGGGTTTTGTGGTGTTTTAAGGGACGGCGCTAAAGTCAGTAAAATGTCCTTACAATTCAGACCTCACAGAAAAAGAATCCTGAAAAGCCTGGTTTACCACTAGTTTTAGAACAAGTCTGTGTAGTGAGTATAGCACCGTGATTATAACATAGCGCTTGATGACTCAGCCTCGTGGCTTGAATCGCACAATGAATACAGTGGGTAGTTTATCACCGTGCTCGGTGGCACCCGCCCTTGGACGAATGGAAGGCAGGGTAGCCTTGTAGGGTACACATGGCTGTTGCAGCGCCACGAATTCCCTGAACCGTATGAGAATCTCTTCTACCGCAGCGAGATGCTATCACACGAGCCGGGGCCCGGCAAAGGCACCAGGGGGTTTGCCACAGTGAAAGGAGGATTGTTTAAGCAAGTCCCTGCTCGCAGAAGTCTTAATGCGAGCGGAGGTAGCCTTTTCAAAATTACTATTTTTTTATACGAAGAAATAAAAATATATAGTTGGGCAATTGTTTTAAACCTCACTCTGTGAGTGAAATAATCACATTTAAATGTAGGATTGTAGGTGACGCCAACGGGTTGAATCTTATTGAAGGGGCTGTAGGGGGCTTGAAATGTAAAGACCTGTACTCGGTGCAAGCGGGGGCTGGTGTAAGGCAGCAGAAACGGGCAACATTTTATTTTGTATTGAATCCCAAAGCTCAATGTTCATCCCACGGAAGGCAACGCAGTGCACACAGAGCAGACAGTGCACCACAATAGAACACAATACAACATCATATAAAATACAATGGACACACACAATCCACAAAACACATCACATGCTTAAACTACACTCATTATCATTATGCAAAACTCTACTTACAATGCGATATTATGTGCAGTAAACATTCCTCGCGACAGGAGGTGTTACAGTACATAGAATTCAAGCAGGTACTGCACACTCAGTGTGCGCACACAGCCGAGCACAGTATAACAGCGTAGAATGCTGCATGAGAGAACACAGCTCGTGTTACACAGTACACAAAGCACTGTGAGTTTAAGGCTGGGACCGACACACCACTGCTGACACCCCGCTGCTGAAACGCCGCTGCAGACACCACTGCTGACACACGGTATGCAGCGTTTAGAACGCAAGCATTACCACGGAATACCTTTACAACTCGGGCGTAACAACGAAAGTTGTTACAGCGCATAGCACTGGGGGGCGCTCAAGGATAGTAAATGATTTAATTTACTATCCCAACACCTTCCCTACTATCCAAGGGGACTGGTGTTGGAATAGTAAAATAAATGAATCAATTTTGCGCCCCCCAGCGCAATGCGTGGTAACAACTTTCGTTGTTACGAACGCGGTGTAAAGGTACGCGTTGTCAATGTATGCGTTCTAACGTCATACATCCCTGACACACCACTGCTGACATGCCGCTGCTGACATACCACTGCTGACACACCACTGCTGACATAGCGCTGCTAACACACCACTGCTGACACACCCCTGCTGACACGCCACTGCTAACATGGTGCTGCTGATACGACACTGCTGACACACCACTGCTGACACACCACTGCAGCCACGCCGCTGCTGACATGCTGCTGCTGACACACCACTGCTGACGCATTGCTGCTGATGCACCACTGCTGATACAGCACTGCTGATGCCACTGCTGACACACCACTCCTGACCCACCACTGCTAACACACCGCTGCTGACACGCTGCTGCTGACATACCACTGCTGACACACTGCTGCTGACACACCGCTGCTGACATGCTGCTGCTGACACACCGCTGCTGACGCCGCTGCTGACATACTACTGCGGATACAGCGCTGCTGACACCACTGCTGACACACTACTGCTGACACACCACTGCTGACACCCCACTGCTGACACGCCACTGCTGACACACTGTTGCTGACACACTGCTGCTGGCACATCACTGCTGATGCCGCTGCTGACACACCACTGCTGACACACCACTGATGACGCCACTGCTCATACACCACTGATAACACACCGCTGCTAACACGCCACTGCTGACATACCAATGCTGACACACTGCTGCTGACACACTGCTGGTGACACGCAGCTGCTGAGACACTGCTGCTGACACATCGCTGCTGACGCCGCTGCTGACACACCACTGCTGACACACCACTGATGATACACCACTGCTGACACGCCACAGCTGACACACTGATGCTGACACACTGCTGCTGACACATCGCTGCTGACGCTGCTGCTGACACACCACTGCTGATACAGCACTGCTGACACCACTGCTGACACATCACAGCTGACACACCGCTGCTGACACGCCCCTGCTGACATACCACTGCTAAAACCCCACTGCTGACATGCCACTGCTGACACGCCACTGCTAACACACCACTGCTGACACACCAATGCTGACACGCCGCTGCTAACAAACCACTGCTGAAACACCACTGCTGACACACTGCTGCTGACACACCACTGCTGACATGCTGCTGCTGACATACCACTGCTGCTAACATGCTGCTGCTGACACACCGCTGCTGACACATCGTTGCTGACGCTGCTGCTGACACACCACTGCTGATACAGTGCTGCTGACGCCACTGCTGACACACTACTGCTGACACACCGCTGCTGACACACTGCTGCTGACACACTGCTGCGGACACATCGCTGCTGACGCCGCTGCTGATGCACCACTGCTGATACAGCACTGCTGACGCCACTGCTGACACACCACTGCTGACGTCACTGCTGACACACCACTGCTAACACACTGCTGCTGCTGACATACCACTGCTGACACACTGCTGCTGACACACCGCTGCTGACACGCTGCTGCTGACACACCACTGCTGACACATTGCTGCTGACGCCGCTGCTGACACACAACTGCTGATACAGTGCTGCTGACGCCACTGCTGACACACCACTGCTGACACACCACTGATGACACACCACTGCTGATACAGCACTGCTGACGCCACTGCTGACACACCACTGCTGACACACCACTGCTGACACACCTCTGCTGACACTCCACTGCTGACATGCCGCTGCTGACATACCACTGCTGACACACTGCTGCTGACACACAGCTGCTGACACGCAGCTGCTGAGACACCACTGCTGATACATCGCTGCTGACGCTGCTGCTGACACACCACTACTGATACAGTGCTGCTGAGACCACTGCTGACACACCACTGCTGACACACCACTGCTGACACACTGCTGCTGACACATCGCTGCTGACATACCACTGCTGACACACCACTGCTGACACGCCACTGCTGACACGCCGCTGCTAACACACCACTGCTGACACACCACTGCTGAAACGCCGCTGCTAACATGCTGCTGCTGACACGGCACTGCTGACACAGCACTGCTGACACACCACTGCTGCCATGCCGCTGCTAACACGCTGCTGCTGACACACCGCTGATGACACATCGCTGCTGATGCCGCTGCTGACGCACCACTGCTGATACAGCACTGCTGACGCCATTGCTGACACACCACTGCTGACACACCACTGCTGACACACTGCTGCTGACACGCTGCTGCTGACAAACCACTGCTGACACACTGCTGCTGACGCCGCTGCTGACACACCACTGCTGATACAGCGCTGCTGACGCCAGTGCTGGCACACCACTGCTGACACACCACTGATGACATACCACTGCTGACACGCCACTGCTGACACACTGCTGCTATACACTGCTTCTGACGTGGCTGCTGACACAACACTGCTGACACACTGCTGCTGACAAACCACTGCTGACACGCAGCTGCTGAGACACCGCTGCTGACGCATCGCTGCTGACGCAGCTGCTGACACACCACTACTGATACAGCACTGCTGAGGCCACTGCTGCCACACCACTGCTGACACACCACTGCTGACACACCGCTGCTGACACATCGCTGCTGACATACCACTGCTGACACACCACTGCTGACACGCCGCTGCTAACACACCACTGCTGACACACCACTGCTGACACGCCGCTGCTAAAATGCTGCTGCTGACATGGCACTGCTGACACGGCACTGCTGACACACCACTGCTGCCATGCCGCTGCTAACACACTGCTGCTGACACACCGCTGATGACACATCGCTGCTGATGCCGCTGCTGACGCACCACTGCTGATACAGAACTGCTGACGCCATTGCTGACACACCACTGCTGACACACCACTGTTGACACACTGCTGCTGACTCGCTGCTGCTGACATACCACTGCTGACACACTGCTCCTGACACCGCTGCTGACACACCACTGCTGATACAGCGCTGCTGACGCCACTGCTGGCACACCACTACTGACACACCACTGATGACACACCACTGCTGACACGCCACTGCTGCCACACTGCTGCTAACACACTGCTTCTGACGTGGCTGCTGACACACCACTGCTGATACAGCACTGCTGACACCACTGCTGACACACCAATGCTGACACACCGCTGCTGCCACGCCTCTGCTATAATACAACTGCTGACACACTGCTGCTGATGCCGCTGCTGACACACCACTGCAGATACAGCGCTGCTGATGCCACTGATGACACACCACTGCTGACACACCACTGCTGACACACCGCTGCTGACATGCCGCTGCTGACACGCCCCTGCTGACACAATGCTGCTGACATACCACTGCTGACACGCCACTGCTGACACAACGCTGCTGACATACCACTGCTGACACACTACTGCTAACACTCAGCTGCTGACACACCACTGCTGACACACCACTTCTGACATGCCACTGCTGACACGCCACTGCTGACAGCAAGCTGCTGATACCCCACTGCTGACTCACCGCTGCTGACACGCCACTGCTGACACACCGCTGCTGACACCACTGCTGACACACCACTGCTGACACACCACTGCTGGCAAGGTGCTGCTGACACATCACTGCTGACACATTGCTGCTGACACATCGCTGCTGACGCCGCTGCTGACACACCACTGCTGATACAGCACTGCTGACACCACTGCTGACACACCACTGCTGACACACCACTGCTGACACACCTCTGCTGACACTCCACTGCTGACATGCCACTGCTGACATACCACTGCTGACACACTGCTGCTGACACACAGCTGCTGACACGCAGCTGCTGAGACACCACTGCTGATACATCGCTGCTGACGCTGCTGCTGACACACCACTACTGATACAGTGCTGCTGAGACCACTGCTGACACACCACTGCTGACACACCACTGCTGACACACTGCTGCTGACACATCGCTGCTGACATACCACTGCTGACACACCACTGCTGACACGCCACTGCTGACACGCCGCTGCTAACACACCACTGCTGACACACCACTGCTGAAACGCCGCTGCTAACATGCTGCTGCTGACACGGCACTGCTGACACAGCACTGCTGACACACCACTGCTGCCATGCCGCTGCTAACACGCTGCTGCTGACACACCGCTGATGACACATCGCTGCTGATGCCGCTGCTGACGCACCACTGCTGATACAGCACTGCTGACGCCATTGCTGACACACCACTGCTGACACACCACTTCTGACACACTGCTGCTGACACGCTGCTGCTGACAAACCACTGCTGACACACTGCTGCTGATGCCGCTGCTGACACACCACTGCTGATACAGCACTGCTGACGCCAGTGCTGGCACACCACTGCTGACACACCACTGATGACATACCACTGCTGACACGCCACTGCTGACACACTGCTGCTATACACTGCTTCTGACGTGGCTGCTGACACAACACTGCTGACACACTGCTGCTGACAAACCACTGCTGACACGCAGCTGCTGAGACACCGCTGCTGACGCATCGCTGCTGACGCAGCTGCTGACACACCACTACTGATACAGCACTGCTGAGGCCACTGCTGCCACACCACTGCTGACACACCACTGCTGACACACCGCTGCTGACACATCGCTGCTGACATACCACTGCTGACACACCACTGCTGACACTCCACTGCTGACACGCCGCTGCTAACACACCACTGCTGACACGCCGCTGCTAAAAGGCTGCTGCTGACATGGCACTGCTGACACGGCACTGCTGACACACCACTGCTGCCATGCCGCTGCTAACACACTGCTGCTGACACACCGCTGATGACACATCGCTGCTGATGCCGCTGCTGACGCACCACTGCTGATACAGAACTGCTGACGCCATTGCTGACACACCACTGCTGACACACCACTGTTGACACACTGCTGCTGACTCGCTGCTGCTGACATACCACTGCTGACACACTGCTCCTGACACCGCTGCTGACACACCACTGCTGATACAGCGCTGCTGACGCCACTGCTGGCACACCACTACTGACACACCACTGATGACACACCACTGCTGACACGCCACTGCTGCCACACTGCTGCTAACACACTGCTTCTGACGTGGCTGCTGACACACCACTGCTGATACAGCACTGCTGACACCACTGCTGACACACCAATGCTGACACACAGCTGCTGACACGCCTCTGCTATAATACAACTGCTGACACACTGCTGCTGATGCCGCTGCTGACACACCACTGCAGATACAGCGCTGCTGATGCCACTGATGACACACCACTGATGACACACCACTGCTGACACACCGCTGCTGACACGCCGCTGCTGACACGCCCCTGCTGACACAATGCTGCTGACATACCACTGCTGACACGCCACTGCTGACACAACGCTGCTGACATACCACTGCTGACACACTACTGCTGACACTCAGCTGCTGACACACCACTGCTGACACACCACTTCTGACACGCCACTGCTGACACGCCACTGCTGACAGCAAGCTGCTGATACCCCACTGCTGACTCACCGCTGCTGACATGCCACTGCTGACACACCGCTGCTGACACCACTGCTGACACACCACTGCTGACACACCACTGCTGGCAAGGTGCTGCTGACACATCACTGCTGACACATTGCTGCTGATGCCGCTGCTGACACACCATGCCTGATACATCACTGCTGACACCGCTGCTGACACTGCTGCTGACATGCCACTGCTCACATGCTGCTGCTGACATGCCGCTGCTGACATGCCGCTGTTGACATGCCGCTGTTGACACACCACTGCTGTAACACCACTGCTCACACACCACTGCTGACACACCACTGCTGACACCGCTGCTAACACACTGCTGCAGACCTCACTGCCGACACATCACTGCTGACACACCACTGCTGAGACCCTGCTGCTGACACACTGCTGCAGACCTCACTGCCGACACATCAATGCTGACACACCACTGCTGACACACCACTGCTGACGCACCACTGCTGACACGCCGCTACTGACATGCAGCTGCTGACATGCCGCTGCTGACATGCCGCTGATGATGCCATTGCAGACAGCACTGCTGACACATCGCTGCTGACACATCGCTGCTGACACATCACTGCTGACATGCTGCTGCTTACGCCATTGCTGACACACCACTTGCTGGTGCCACTGGTGACACACCACTGCTGAGATGCCGCTGCTGACACACCACTGCTGACACACCACTGCTGACACTTTGCTTCTGACACACCGCTGCTGACACATCACTACTGACACACCACTGCTGATACAGCACTGCTGATGCCACTGCTGACACTCCACTGCTGACACCCCGCTGCTGACACACCACTGCTGACACCCCGCTGCTGACACACTGTTGCAGACACCACTGCTGACACGCCACTGATGAAGCGACCTGCTAACACACCACTGCTGACACACCACTGCTGACATGCCGCTACTGACATGCCACTACTGACACACCGCTGCTGACACACCACTGCTGACACACCACTGCTGACATGCCACTGCTGACATTGCTGCTCATACGCCGCTGCTGACATGCCACTGCTGACACCACTGCTGACACACCGCTGCTGACACACTACTGCTGACACGCCGCTGCTGACACACCATGGCTGACACCACTGCTGACACACCATGGCTGACACACCGCTGCTGACACACCGCTGCTGACACACCGCTGCTGATACATCACTGCTGACACCACTGCTGCCACACCGCTGCTGACACGCCACTGCTGACAGGCCACTGCTGGCATGCCATTGCTGACATGCCGGTGCTGACATGCTGCTGCTGACACATCGCTGCTGACACATTACTGCAGACACCACTGCTGACACACCACTTTTGGCACATCACTGCTGACATGCCGCTGCTGACACACTGCTGCTGACACTACTGCTGACACACCACTGCAGACACCACTGCGGACACACTTTTGACACATCGCTGCTCACACCCTGCTGCTGACACCACTGCTGACACACCACAGCTGACACTCTGCTGCTGACACACCACTGCTGACATGCCACTGCAGACACACTGCTGCTGACATGCCGCTGCTGACACATCACTGCTGACACAGCTGGTGACACACCACTGCTGATACATTGCTGCTGACACTGCTGCTGACACCCTGCTGCTGAGACGCCACTGCTGACATGCCGCTATTGATACGCCACTGCTGACACACCGCGATGGACACATCACTGCTGGCACACAACTACTGACAAATCGCTGCTGACGCACTGCTGCTGGCAACCCACTGCTGACACATCGCTGCTGAAACACCACTGCCGACACATAGCTGCTGACACACCACTTCTGACACACCGCTCCTGACACATTGCTGCTGACTCATCGCTGCTGCCTCTGCTGAGACACCACTGCTGATACCGCTGCTGACACACCACTGCTGACACATCAGTGCTCACACACCACAGCTCACACACCACTGCTCACACACCACTGCTGACACGCCGCTGCTGACACACTGCTGCTGACACACTGCTGCTGACACATCGCTGCTGACGCCTCTGCTGACAAACCACTGCTGATACAGCACTGCTGATGCCACTGCTGACACACCACTGCTGACACACCACTGCTGACACACCACTGCTGACACACCGCTGCTGACACGCCGCTGCTGACATGCCGCTGCTGACATACCACTGCTGACAAATGGCTGCTGACAAACCGCTGCTGACACACAGCTGCTGACACACCACTGCTGACACATCGCTGCTGACGCCGCTGCTGACACACCACTACTGATACAGCACTGCTGAGGCCACTGCTGACACACCACTGCTGACACACCGCTGCTGACACATCGCTGCTGACATACCACTGCTAACACACCACTGCTGACATGCAACTGCTGACACGCTGCTGCTAACACACCACTGCTGACACACCACTGCTGACACGCCTCTGCTAACATGCTGCTGCTGACACGGCACTGCTGACATGGCACTGCTGACACACCACTGCAGCCATGCCGCTGCTGACATGCTGCTGCTGACACACTGCTGATGACACATCACTGCTGATGCCGCTGCTGACGCACCACTGCTGATACAGCACTGCTGACGCCATTGCTGACACACTGCTGCTGACACGCTGCTGCTGACATACCACTGCTGACACACTGCTGCTGACGCCGCCGCTGACACACCCCTGCTGATACAGCGCTGCTGACGCCACTGCTGGCACACCACTGCTGACACACCACTGATGACACACCACTGCTGACACGCCACTGCTGACACACTGCTGCTGACGCCGCTGCTGACACACCACTGCTGATACAGCGCTGCTGACGTCAGTGCTGGCACACCACTGCTGACACACCACTGATGACATACCACTGCTGACACGCCACTGCTCTAGGAAACAAAAAGGGTCTTGGCTCCTAAACTCAGCAAGGCTGAGCCAATATAAACTTAACAAAACAACACACTAGCCAGTGCTGAGGAATTAATTAAAGAAACTCTTTAACTGGTGTGCATGACATTGACATGGACACATGCTTTACAAATTGCAACTTTTTTAATTGTTCTTTTTTGTATTGTATCTATTCAATTATGCATCTTTTTGCATGGGAATACAAAGCATTTTATGTACAAATATTTACACACAACCATGAAATGAAAAGACCAACTAACAAATAATACGATATATACAATGGGTTAACAACTTACATGCAACACATTCGTGGCCATCCATTCATCCAAAAACATATAAACACACACACTGTGGTCCCAGTGTCAAAGATAAACTTTTTTGCAAATTAATGAATTTTTCGTTTTTGCTTTTTCTAACTTTCAATGGTTCAGATTGTGAAAAAAGCAAGACTGTCTTTGCGTTAGTTCATCATAATTATTGTAACGCAATCAAGGAAATGACCCGGGACCTGGTCGACGCGTTTCGAACCCTATAGTTGGTAGGGTTCTCTTCAGGACCAAATTACAACTAAAAGAGAGAAAAGGGAACAATCATCACTACTCGAGTTTCTTGAGGGCTCAAACGCCTCCTTTACTCCCTCACCACTAGCAGCCTACCTTTAACTTTGGGTCATGGCTCCAAATTGTACTGGTATTCCCCATAGTCTCAAAACTGATTCAAAGTAAGTGGAACTAGAGAAAAGCGTAGGAAAAACATACAATAAGTGTGCTGTCCTCGCAACCAAACGTGCACATTTACTCGGTTTCACTCGTTTCTAAAGCAGATGCATTTACCTGCGCTGGTGAAAGCTGGGGCAGTTCCGGGGGTGCCTGGGATGCTATTCTGTTTCTGCAGGAATAAAAGCGTGTATTAACGCTCCTGTCCGGCAGTTTACTAACATCTCAAAACGGACTCATAAGCGGGTGGTGTGCTTCTTACCTTGAAGTAGAGCTACACGTCCGTAATGTGATTTCATGCGTGTCTGCGCTGGCGGGGAAACATCCTCCGTGTGCGCGGTTATAAATCCAATTAACTGTATCTACTGGCGTACGGGAAAAGAAAGGGAGCGGGTGTCAGCGCTTAAAGCTCCACATGTCGTTCTGTGAAAAGGGGCCGAATCACACCCGTTCTTACCTCTGGTTGTGATCAGTAACAGTCGTCCGTGTGAACTGCTTCTGGCACCGGGCGCTCCAACCCTTTCGGTCTGTTGTGGGTAGGAGTGCGTGCTCTCTCTTCCTGTTTGTGGGAGTGGTTCCTGGAGAGGGGATTGTGGGTGATGTAGTCCAAACTGGAAAAGTGTAACCTAAATTACATATTAGGTTTATACATTTCTGACATTTCATTCAATCCAGATGTTGCGGTGTTAAACTTCATTATAAGCAAAGCTTCCCTTTGGTTTAGTCTTGCTTCAATGTTACCTCCTCGTGGGTCATTCTCAATTTTGGACAAGACCGTCCATTTCAGCTTTGTCTTATCATGTTTCTTGACTAGCCAATGATTGACTAGTGGTGCATTTTCCACTTCTCGTCGGAGTCTGGATTTGTGTTGGGTAATTCGCTGCCTGACTTCTTGAGTGGTTCTTCCTATATATAACATAGGGCACGGGCATATTACACCATACACGACATTTCTGGTCTTACAATTAGTAAAACTGTCATGTTTCCAGTTGATGTTGTTGAATGTGAAAACTGACTCTTCTATGGTTTCCTCGCAGCAGACGCATGTTCCGCATTTATGATGGCCAATCGTTGGGGGGAATCCAAAGAGGCTTCTTGTAGTTGGACTTTTCTCAATGGGCAAAGCGGCTCTTACCACATGGTTGGCCACACTTTTGTCCTTTTTGTGTGCGAACAAGGGAGGTGTACTGAAGTCCTCGTGTAAGTCCTTTATTAAATGCCAATTTGATAGCATCAATTTCTTCAGTTGATTGGTGGCCGGACAAAATGTAGATACACAGACCAATCGTTTCTGTTCCACTTTGCGCTTTTTTTCTAAGAGGGATTCCCGTGGTGTCCACCACGCCCTCTTGAGTGAGGCCTTAAGTATTTTATTGGGGTATCCTCGTTGGAGGAGTCTTTCTTTGAGCTGGTTAGCCTGCTCAAAATAGTCATCTTTTCGCGAACAATTCCTGCGTACTCTGAGGAATTGTCCAAATGGTAGGTTCTGTCTAAGGCTGCGTGGGTGGTTACTCGAGTAAAGTAGAGCTTTATTCCTATCTGTCTTTTTCCTAAAGAGAGTGGTGGCTAAGCCTCCCTCGAAAGGTTCAATTTTGACATCCAAGAAAGTGATGGAAGTGCTGGATGATGTGCAGCTGAACTTGATGTCATTACTTCGAGAATTCAGCCAATCGACGAACTCATTTAGGGTTGTAGGGTTGCCAGTCCAGATGAGGAATACATCGTCGATGTATCTCATATAGTGGGAAATCTGTTCTTTGTAAGGGTTATCATTGTGGACAAATTTTTGTTCATATAGTCCCATGAACATCACTGCCAATTCTGGGGCAAATGGGCACCCCATAGCTACTCCTTTTATCTGCAAAAAGAATTCTGAGTCGAACACAAAAAAGTTCTTTTGTAAGGCCAAAGTGGCCAGTTCTACTATGAAATCGGTGGGCACCTGGACAGGTCGATCACGTGTTTCCAAAAAATATTTCAATGTCTCCAGAGCTTGGTCTTGGGGAATCTGTGTATAAAGTGAGACAACGTCTAGTGTGACCAATAGTTGTTGGTTGTGGTCAAATTGTATTGCTGACACACTGCTGCTATACACTGCTTCTGACGTGGCTGCTGACACAACACTGCTGACACACTGCTGCTGACAAACCACTGCTGACACGCAGCTGCTGAGACACCGCTGCTGACGCATCGCTGCTGACGCCGCTGCTGACGCCGCTGCTGACACACCACTACTGATACAGCACTGCTGAGGCCACTGCTGCCACACCACTGCTGACACACCACTGCTGACACACCGCTGCTGACACATCGCTGCTGACATACCACTGCTGACACTCCACTGCTGACATGCCGCTGCTAACACACCACTGCTGACACACCACTGCTGACACGCCGCTGCTAAAATGCTGCTGCTGACACGGCACTGCTGACACGGCACTGCTGACACACCACTGCTGCCATGCCGCTGCTAACACACTGCTGCTGACACACCGCTGATGACACATCGCTGCTGATGCCACTGCTGATACAGAACTGCTGACGCCATTGCTGACACACCACTGCTGACACACCACTGTTGACACACTGCTGCTGACACGCTGCTGCTGACATACCACTGCTGACACACTTCTCCTGACACCGCTGCTGACACACCACTGCTGATACAGTGCTGCTGACGCCACTGCTGGCACACCACTGCTGACACACCACTGATGACACACCACTGCTGACACGCCACTGCTGACACACTGCTGGTAACACACTGCTTCTGACGTGGCTGCTGACACACCACTGCTGATACAGCACTGCTGACACCACTGCTGACACACCACTGCTGACACACCACTGCTGACACACCGCTGCTGACACGCCTCTGCTATAATACAACTGCTGACACACTGCTGCTGATGCCGCTGCTGACACACCACTGCTGATACAGCGCTGCTGATGCCACTGATGACACACCACTGCTGACACACCACTGCTGACACACCGCTGCTGACACGCCGCTGCTGACACGCCCCTGCTGACACAACACTGCTGACATACCACTTCTGACACGCCACTGCTGACACAACGCTGCTGACATACCACTGCTGACACACTACTGCTGACACTCAGCTGCTGACACACCACTGCTGACACACCACTTCTGACACGCCACTGCTGACACGCCACTGCTGACAGCAAGCTGCTGATACCCCACTGCTGACTCACCGCTGCTGACATGCCACTGCTGACACACCGCTGCTGACACCACTGCTGACACACCACTGCTGACACACCACTGCTGGCAAGGTGCTGCTGACACATCACTGCTGACACATTGCTGCTGATGCCGCTGCTGACACACCATGCCTGATACATCACTGCTGACACCGCTGCTGACACCGCTGCTGACATGCCACTGCTCACATGCTGCTGCTGACATGCCGCTGCTGACATGCCGCTGTTGACATGCCGCTGTTGACACACCACTGCTGTAACACCACTGCTCACACATCACTGCTCACACACCACTGCTGACACACCACTGCTGACACCGCTGCTAACACACTGCTGCAGACCTCACTGCCGACACATCACTGCTGACACACCACTGCTGAGACCCTGCTGCTGACACACTGCTGCAGATCTCACTGCCGACACATCAATGCTGACACACCACTGCTGACACACCACTGCTGACACACCACTGCTGACACGCCGCTACTGACACGCAGCTGCTGACATGCCGCTGCTGACATGCCACTGATGACATGCCGCTGATGATGCCACTGCAGACAGCACTGCTGACACATCGCTGCTGACACATCGCTGCTGACACATCACTGCTGACCTGCTGCTGCTTACGCCATTGCTGACACACCACTTGCTGGCGCCACTGGTGACACACCACTGCTGAGATGCCGCTGCTGACACACCACTGCTGACACACCACTGCTGACACTC
Source organism: Lissotriton vulgaris (assembly GCF_964263255.1). Lineage (NCBI taxonomy): Eukaryota > Metazoa > Chordata > Amphibia > Caudata > Salamandridae > Lissotriton > Lissotriton vulgaris. Next base: position 169,622 of record NW_028251501.1, read on the forward strand.
TGCTTCTGACACACCGCTGCTGACACATCACTACTGACACACCACTGCTGATACAGCACTGCTGACGCCACTGCTGACACTCCACTGCTGACACCCCGCTGCTGACACACCACTGCTGACACCCCGCTGCTGACACACTGTTGCAGACACCACTGCTGACACGCCACTGATGAAGCGACCTGCTAACACACCACTGCTGACACACCACTGCTGACATGCCGCTGCTGACATGCCACTACTGACACACCGCTGCTGACACACCACTGCTGACACACCACTGTTGACATGCCACTGCTGACATTGCTGCTCATACGCTGCTGCTGACATGCCACTGCTGACACCACTGCTGACACACCGCTGCTGACACACTACTGCTGACACGCCGCTGCTGACACACCATGGCTGACACCACTGCTGACACACCATGGCTGACACGCCGCTGCTGACACACCACTGCTGAGACACCGCTGCTGATACATCACTGCTGACACCACTGCTGCCACACCGCTGCTGACACGCCACTGCTGACAGGCCACTGCTGGCATGCCATTGCTGACACGCCGGTGCTGACATGCTGCTGCTGACACATCGCTGCTGACACATTACTGCAGACACCACTGCTGACACACCACTTTTGGCACATCGCTGCTGACATGCCGCTGCTGACACACTGCTGCTGACACTACTGCTGACACACCACTGCAGACACCACTGCGGACACACCACTTTTGACACATCGCTGCTCACACCCTGCTGCTGACACCACTGCTGACACACCACAGCTGACACTCTGCTGCTGACACACCACTGCTGACATGCCACTGCAGACACACTGCTGCTGACATGCCGCTGCTGACACAGCTGGTGACACACCACTGCTGATACATTGCTGCTGACACCGCTGCTGACACCCTGCTGCTGAGACGCCACTGCTGACATGCCGCTATTGATACGCCACTGCTGACACACCGCTGTGGACACATCACTGCTGGCACACAACTACTGACAAATCGCTGCTGACGCACTGCTGCTGGCAACCCACTGCTGACACATCGCTGCTGACACACCACTGCCGACACATAGCTGCTGACACACCACTTCTGACACACCGCTCCTGACACATTGCTGCTGACTCATCGCTGCTGCCTCTGCTGAGACACCACTGCTGATACCGCTGCTGACACACCACTGCTGACACATCAGTGCTCACACACCACAGCTCACACACCACTGCTCACACACCACTGCTGACACGCCGCTGCTGACACACTGCTGCTGACACACTGCTGCTGACACATCGCTGCTGACGCCGCTGCTGACAAACCACTGCTGATACACCACTGCTGATGCCACTGCTGACACACCACTGCTGACACACCACTGCTGACACACCACTGCTGACACACCCCTGCTGACACGCCGCTGCTGACATGCCGCTGCTGACATACCACTGCTGACAAATGGCTGCTGACAAACCGCTGCTGACACACAGCTGCTGACACACCACTGCTGACACATCGCTGCTGACGCCGCTGCTGACACACCACTACTGATACAGCGCTGCTGAGGCCACTGCTGACACACCACTGCTGACACACCACTGCTGACACACCGCTGCTGACACATCGCTGCTGACATACCACTTCTGACACACCACTGCTGACATGCAACTGCTGACACGCTGCTGCTAACACACCACTGCTGACACACCACTGCTGACACGCCTCTGCTAACATGCTGCTGCTGACACGGCACTGCTGACATGGCACTGCTGACACACCACTGCTGCCATGCCGCTGCTGACATGCTGCTGATGACACATCGCTGCTGACGCACCACTGCTGATACAGCACTGCTGACTCCATTGCTGACACACCACTGCTGACACACCACTGCTGACACACTGCTGCTGACACGCTGCTGCTGACATACCACTGCTGACACACTGCTGCTGACGCCGCCGCTGACACACCCCTGCTGATACAGCGCTGCTGACGCCACTGCTGGCACACCACTGCTGACACACCACTGATGACACACCACTGCTGACACGCCACTGCTGGCACACTGCTGCTGACGCCGCTGCTGACACACCACTGCTGATACAGCGCTGCTGACGCCAGTGCTGGCACACCACTGCTGACACACCACTGATGACAAACCACTGCTGACACGCCGCTGCTGACACACTGCTGCTATACACTGCTTCTGACGTGGCTGCTGACACAACACTGCTGACACACTGCTGCTGACAAACCACTGCTGACACGCAGCTGCTGAGACACCACTGCTGACGCATCGCTGCTGATGCCGCTGCTGACACACCACTACTGATACAGCACTGCTGAGGCCACTGCTGACACACCACTGCTGACACACCGCTGCTGACACAACGCTGCTGACATACCACTGCTGACACACCACTGCTGACACTCCACTGCTGACACGCCGCTGCTAACACACCACTGCTGACACACCACTGCTGACACGCCGCTGCTAAAATGCTGCTGCTGGCACAGCACTGCTGACACGGCACTGCTGACACACCACTGCTGCCATGCCGCTGCTAACACACTGCTGCTGACACACCGCTGATGACACATTGCTGCTGATGCCGCTGCTGACGCACCACTGCTGATACAGAACTGCTGACGCCATTGCTGACACACCACTGCTGACACACCACTGTTGACACACTGCTGCTGACACGCTGCTGCTGACATACCACTGCTGACACACTGCTCCTGACACCGCTGCTGACACACCACTGCTGATACAGTGCTGCTGATGCCACTGCTGGCACACCACTGCTGACATACCACTGATGACACACCACTGCTGACACGCCACTGCTGACACACTGCTGCTAACACACTGCTTCTGACGTGGCTGCTGACACACCACTGCTGATACAGCACTGCTGACACCACTGCTGACACACCACTGCTGACACACCACTGCTGACACACCGCTGCTGACACGCCTCTGCTATAATACAACTGCTGACACACCACTGCTGATACAGCGCTGCTGATGCCACTGATGACACACCACTGCTGACACACCACTGCTGACACACCGCTGCTGACACGCCGCTGCTGACACTCCCCTGCTGACACAACGCTGCTGACATACCACTGCTGACACGCCACTGCTGACACAACGCTGCTGACATACCACTGCTGACACACTACTGCTGACACTCAGCTGCTGACACACCACTGCTGACACACCACTTCTGACACGCCACTGCTGACAGCAAGCTGCTGATACCCCACTGCTGACTCACCGCTGCTGACACGCCACTGCTGACACACCGCTGCTGACACCTCTGCTGACACACCACTGCTGACACACCACTGCTGGCAAGGTGCTGCTGACACATCACTGCTGACACATTGCTGCTGATGCCGCTGCTGACACACCGTGCCTGATACATCACTGCTGACACCGCTGCTGACACTGCTGCTGACATGCCACTGCTCACATGCTGCTGCTGACATGCCGCTGCTGACATGCCGCTGTTGACATGCCGCTGTTGACACACCACTGCTGTAACACCACTGCTCACACATCACTGCTCACACACCACTGCTGACACACCACTGCTGACACCGCTGCTAACATACTGCTGCAGACCTCACTGCCGACACATCACTGCTGACACACCACTGCTGAGACCCTGCTGCTGACACACTGCTGCAGACCTCACTGCCGACACATCAATGCTGACACACCACTGCTGACACACCACTGCTGACACACCACTGCTGATACGCCGCTACTGACACGCAGCTGCTGACATGCCGCTGCTGACATGCTGCTGATGACATGCCGCTGATGATGCCACTGCAGACAGCACTGCTGACACATCGCTGCTGACACATCGCTGCTGACACATCACTGCTGACATGCTGCTGCTTACGCCATTGCTGACACACCACTTGCTGGCGCCACTGATGACACACCACTGCTGAGATGCCGCTGCTGACACACCACTGCTGACACACCACTGCTGACACTCTGCTTCTGACACACCGCTGCTGACACATCACTACTGACACACCACTGCTGATACTGCACTGCTGACGCCACTGCTGACACTCCACTGCTGACACCCCGCTGCTGACACACCACTGCTGACACCCCGCTGCTGACACACTGTTGCAGACACCACTGCTGACACGCCACTGATGAAGCGACCTGCTAACACACCACTGCTGACACACCACTGCTGACATGCCGCTGCTGACATGCCACTACTGACACACCGCTGCTGACACACCACTGCTGACACACCACTGCTGACATGCCACTGCTGACATTGCTGCTCATACGCTGCTGCTGACATGCCACTGCTGACACCACTGCTGACACACCGCTGCTGACACACTACTGCTGACATGCCGCTGCTGACACACCATGGCTGACACCACTGCTGACACACCATGGCTGACACGCCGCTGCTGACACACAGCTGCTGACACACCGCTGCTGATACATCACTGCTGACACCACTGCTGCCACACCGCTGCTGACACACCACTGCTGACAGGCCACTGCTGGCATGCCATTGCTGACACGCCGGTGCTGACATGCTGCTGCTGACACATCGCTGCTGACACATTACTAAAGACACCACTGCTGACACACCACTTTTGGCACATCGCTGCTGACATGCCGCTGCTGACACACTGCTGCTGACACTACTGCTGACACACCACTGCAGACACCACTGCGGATACACCACTTTTGACACATCGCTGCTCACACCCTGCTGCTGACACCACTGCTGACACACCACAGCTGACACTCTGCTGCTGACACACCACTGCTGACATGCCACTGCAGACACACTGCTGCTGACATGCCGCTGCTGACACATCACTGCTGACACAGCTGGTGACACACCACTGCTGATACATTGCTGCTGACACCGCTGCTGACACCCTGCTGCTGAGACGCCACTGCTGACATGCCGCTATTGATACGCCACTGCTGACACACCGCTGTGGACACATCACTGCTGGCACACAACTACTGACAAATCGCTGCTGACGCACTGCTGCTGGCAACCCACTGCTGACACATTGCTGCTGACACACCACTGCCGACACATAGCTGCTGACACACCACTTCTGACACACCGCTCCTGACACATTGCTGCTGACTCATCGCTGCTGCCTCTGCTGAGACACCACTGCTGATACCGCTGCTGACACACCACTGCTGACACATCAGTGCTCACACACCACAGCTCACACACCACTGCTCACACCCCACTGCTGACACGCCGCTGCTGACACACTGCTGCTGACACACTGCTGCTGACACATCGCTGCTGACGCCGCTGCTGACAAACCACTGCTGATACAGCACTGCTGATGCCACTGCTGACACACCACTGCTGACACACCACTGCTGACACACCACTGCTGACACACCGCTGCTGACACGCCGCTGCTGACATGCCGCCGCTGACATACCACTGCTGACAAATGGCTGCTGACAAACCGCTGCTGACACACAGCTGCTGACACACCACTGCTGACACATCGCTGCTGACGCCGCTGCTGACACACCACTACTGATACAGCGCTGCTGAGGCCACTGCTGACACACCACTGCTGACACACCACTGCTGACACACCGCTGCTGACATACCACTGCTGACACACCACTGCTGACATGCAACTGCTGACACGCTGCTGCTAACACACCACTGCTGACACACCACTGCTGACATGCCTCTGCTAACATGCTGCTGCTGACACGGCACTGCTGACACGGCACTGCTGACACACCACTGCTGCCATGCCGCTGCTGACACGCTGCTGCTAACACACCACTGCTGACACGCCACTGCTGACACACCGCTGCTGACACCACTGCTGACACACCACTGCTGACACACCACTGCTGGCAAGGTGCTGCTGACACATCACTGCTGACACATTGCTGCTGATGCAGCTGCTGACACACCATGCCTGATACATCACTGCTGACACCGCTACTGACACCGCTGCTGACATGCCACTGCTCACATGCTGCTGCTGACATGCCGCTGCTGACATGCCGCTGTTGACATGCCGCTGTTGACACACCACTGCTGAAACACCACTGCTCACACATCACTGCTCACACACCACTGCTGACACACCACTGCTGACACCGCTGCTAACACACTGCTGCAGACCTCACTGCCGACACATCACTGCTGACACACCACTGCTGAGACCCTGCTGCTGACACACTGCTGCAGACCTCACTGCCGACACATCAATGCTGACACACCACTGCTGACACACCACTGCTGACACGCCGCTACTGACACGCAGCTGCTGACATGCCACTGCTGACATGCTGCTGATGACATGCCGCTGATGATGCCACTGCAGACAGCACTGCTGACACATCGCTGCTGACACATCGCTGCTGACACATCACTGCTGACATGCTGCTGCTTACGCCATTGCTGACACACCACTTGCTGGCGCCACTGGTGACACACCACTGCTGAGATGCCGCTGCTGACACACCAATGCTGACACACCACTGCTGACACTCTGCTTCTTACACACCGCTGCTGACACATCACTACTGACACACCACTGCTGATACAGCACTGCTGACGCCACTGCTGACACTCCACTGCTGACACCCCGATGCTGACACACCACTGCTGACACCCCGCTGCTGACACACTGTTGCAGACACCACTGCTGACATGCCACTGATGAAGCGACCTGCTAACACACCACTGCTGACACACCACTGCTGACATGCCGCTGCTGACATGCCACTACTGACACACCGCTGCTGACACACCACTGCTGACACACCACTGCTGACATGCCACTGCTGACATTGCTGCTCATACGCCGCTGCTGACATGCCACTGCTGACACCACTGCTGACACACCGCTGCTGACACACTACTGCTGACACGCCACTGCTGACACACCATGGCTGACACCACTGCTGACACACCATGGCTGACACGCCGCTGCTGACACACCGCTGCTGACACACCACTGCTGATACATCACTGCTGACACCACTGCTGCCACACTGCTGCTGACACGCCACTGCTGACAGGCCACTGCTGGCATGCCATTGCTGACACGCCGGTGCTGACATGCTGCTGCTGACACATCACTGCTGACACATTACTGCAGACACCACTGCTGACACACCACTTTTGGCACATCGCTGCTGACATGCTGCTGCTGACACACTGCTGCTGACACTACTGCTGACACACCACTGCAGACACCACTGCGGACACACCACTTTTGACACATCGCTGCTCACACCCTGCTGCTGACACCACTGCTGACACACCACAGCTGACACTCTGCTGCTGACACACCACTGCTGACATGCCACTGCAGACACACTGCTGCTGACATGCCGCTGCTGACACATCACTGCTGACACAGCTGGTGACACACCACTGCTGATACATTGCTGCTGACACCGCTGCTGACACCCTGCTGCTGAGACGCCACTGCTGATATGCCGCTATTGATACGCCACTGCTGACACACCGCTGTGGACACATCACTGCTGGCACACAACTACTGACAAATCGCTGCTGACGCACTGCTGCTGGCAACCCACTGCTGGCACATTGCTGCTGACACACCACTGCCGACACATAGCTGCTGACACACCACTTCTGACACACCGCTCCTGACACATTGCTGCTGACTCATCGCTGCTGCCTCTGCTGAGACACCACTGCTGATACCGCTGCTGACACACCACTGCTGACACATCAGTGCTCACACACCACTGCTGACACGCCGCTGCTGACACACTGCTGCTGACACACTGCTGCTGACACATCGCTGCTGACGCCGCTGCTGACAAACCACTGCTGATACAGCACTGCTGATGCCACTGCTGACACACCACTGCTGACACACCACTGCTGACACACCACTGCTGACACACCGCTGCTGACACACCGCTGCTGACATGCCGCTGCTGACATACCACTGCTGACAAATGGCTGCTGACAAACCGCTGCTGACACACAGCTGCTGACACACCACTGCTGACACATCGCTTCTGACGCCGCTGCTGACACACCACTACTGATACAGAGTCTGCTGAGACTGATATCAGATGGATGCACAGCGGTGTTATTTAATCAAATTGAACTTGGGTTGAGAAATGTTTTTTGGTGTTTTGTGGTGCTCCGCAAGGAGGCGTCGAGGGCCCACCGACGTCAGACTGAATGCTTAGAAATGTGAGCCTAGAGAGTCTCTAGTCTCATCCCTTCACAGGCACACACTTGCTTGTCATTCCTTAGGTCAAGAAAACGACTTTCATTCACTGTTCATTGTAGTTCATTAATTTATTTCATGATTCCTTGTTTAGATTTTAGCAGAGTTAGTCAAATTTCTTCAAAATCATTTTTCAAAATTGTAATTCAGGCATTGTCTTTTAAATGTGTCCAATGCATTTCGGGCATTAGTAGTATGCCCTTCATCAGGGAATTGACACTGTTTACCTCTGTCCTGACCTCTGCGTGTCCTCGCCTTGGCGAGGACACGCAGAGGTCAGGACACGCAGAGGTCAGGACAGAGGTGAACAGTGTCAATTCCCTGATGAAGGGCATACTACTAATGCCCGAAATGCATTGGACACATTTAAAAGACAATGCCTGAATTACAATTTTGAAAAATGATTTTGAAGAAATTTGACTAACTCTGCTAAAATCTAAACAAGGAATCATGAAATAAATTAATGAACTACAATGAACAGTGAATGAAAGTCGTTTTCTTGACCTAAGGAATGACAAGCAAGTGTGTGCCTGTGAAGGGATGAGCCTAGAGACTCTCTAGGCTCACATTTCTAAGCATACAGCGCTGCTGAGGCCACTGCTGACACACCACTGCTGACACACCACTGCTGACACACCGCTGCTGACACATCGCTGCTGACATACCACTGCTGACACACCACTGCTGACATGCAACTGCTGACACGCTGCTGCTAACACACCACTGCTGACACACCACTGCTGACACGCCTCTGCTAACATGCTGCTGCTGACACGGCACTGCTGACATGGCACTGCTGACACACCACTGCTGCCATGCCACTGCTGACACGCAGCTGCTGACACACCGCTGATGACACATCGCTGCTGATGCCGCTGCTGACGCACCACTGCTGATACAGCACTGCTGACACCATTGCTGACACACAAGTCAAGTCAAGTCAAACATTTATATAGCGCGCTACATACCCAGAGGGTCTCAAGGCGCTTGAGGAGGGGAAGGGAGTTACTTGTCGAATATCCAGGTTTTAAGTTGCTTTCTGAATGCTAGGTGGTTCTGTGTGAGACGTAGGTGGGTGGGGAGAGAGTTCCAGGTTTTAGCTGCGAGGTAGGAGAAGGATCTACCTCCCATGGTGGATTTATTGATGCGAGGAATGGTAGCAAGGGCTTGGTTGGAAGATCGAAGCTGGCGAGGGGGGGTGTAGAAGGAAAGTCGTGTGTTGAGGCATTCGGGTCCAAGTTCGTAGAGTGCTTTGTGTGCGTGGGTTAGGAGTCGGAAAGTAATCCTCTTATTGACGGGGAGCCAGTGGAGGTTTTTCAGGTGGCTAGAGATATGGTCTTTGCGTGGGATGTCTAGTATGAGTCTGGCTGATGCGTTCTGGATGCGTTGGAGCTTTTTCTGGAGTTTTGCGGTGATACCTGCGTATAGGGTGTTTCCGTAGTCCAGGCGACTTGTAACCAGTGCATGGGTGACTGTCTTTCTGGTTTCGGTGGGGATCCAGCGAAATGTTTTTTTGAGCAGGCGGAGGATGTTGAAGCATGAAGATGAGACTGCGTTGACTTGTCTGTTCATCGAGAGAGAGGAGTCCAGGATGACGCCCAGGTTTCGTGCATGGTCCGTCGGGATGGGTGCTTTTCCAAGGGCCTCTGGCCACCAAGAGTCGTCCCAAGCGGAGGGGGAAGTGCCTAAGATAAGGACTTCTGTTTTGTCTGAGTTCAGTTTCAGACGGCTGTGCTTCATCCACTCTGCTACTTCTTTCATGCCTTCATGTAGGTTGGTTTTGGCGGTGTTGGGGTCTTTGGTGAGTGATAGGATCAGTTGGGTGTCGTCTGCATAGGAGATGATGTTGAGGTTGTGTTGGCGAGCGATTGTTGCGAGGGGGCTCATGTATACGTTGAAGAGGGTGGGGCTGAGTGAGGAACCTTGGGGTACGCCGCAGATGACTTCAGTGGCCTCGGACTTGAATGGCGGGAGGCGGACTCTCTGGGTTCTTCCGGTGAGGAATGAGGTGATCCATTCCAGTGCTTTTCCTTGGATCCCGATGTTATTGAGGCGCTGTAGGAGAGTGCTATGGCAGACTGTGTCGAAGGCTGCGGAGAGGCCGAGGAGGATGAGGGTGACTGTGTCTCCGTTGTCTAGTAGAGTTCGAATGTCGTCTGTTGCTGCGATGAGAGCGGTCTCCACTGCTTACACACCACTGCTGACACACTGCTGCTGACACGCTGCTGCTGACATACCACTGCTAACACACTGCTGCTGACGCCGCCGCTGACACACCCCTGCTGATACAGCGCTGCTGACGCCACTGCTGGCACACAACTGCTGACACACCACTGATGACACACCACTGCTGACACGCCACTGCTGACATACTGCTGCTCACACACTGCTGCTGACGCCGCTGCTGATACAGCGCTGCTGATGCCACTGATGCCACACCACTGCTGACACACCGCTGCTTACACGCCGCTGCTGACACGCCACTGCTAACACAATGCTGCTGACATACCACTGCTGACACACTACTGCTGACACTCAGCTGCTGACACACCACTGCTGACACACCACTGCTGACATGCCACTGCTGACACTCCACTGCTGACAGCAAGCTGCTGACACCCCACTGCTGACACACCGCTGCTGACACGCCACTGCTGACACACCGCTGCTGACACCACTGCTGGCACACCACTGCTGACACACTGCTGCTGGCAAGGTGCTGCTGTCACATCACTGCTGACATATTGCTGCTGATGACGCTGCTGACACACCATGGCTGATACATCACTGCTGACACCGCTGCTGACACCGCTGCTGACATACCACTGCTCACATGCCGCTGCTGAAATGCCGCTGCTGACACGCCGCTGTTGACACACCACTGCTGTAACACCACTGCTCACACATCACTGCTCACACACCACTGCTGACACACCACTGCTGACACACCACTGCTGACACCGCTGCTGACACACTACTGCTGAAACACCACTGTTGACACACCACTGCTGACATGCCGCTACTGACATGCAGCTGCTGACATGCCGCTGCTGACATGCCGCTGCTGATGCCACTGCAGACAGCACTGCTGACACATCGCTGCTGACACATCGCTGCTGACACATCACTGCTGGCATGCTGCTGCTGACGCCATTGCTGACACACCACTTGCTGACACCACTGGTGACACCCCACAGCTGAGATGCCGCTGCTGACACACCACTGCTGACACACCACTGCTGACACTCTGCTTCTGACACGCCGCTGCTGACACATCACTGCTGACACACCACTGCTGATACAGCGCTGCTGACGCCACTGCTGACACTCCACTGCTGACACCCCACTGCTGACACGCCACTGCTGACACCCCGCTGCTGACACACTGTTGCAGACACCACTGCTGACACGCCACTGATGAAGCGACCTGCTAACACACCACTGCTGACACACCACTGCTGACATGCCGCTGCTGACATGCCTCTGCTGACACACCGCTGCTGACACACCACTGCTTACACACACCACTGCTGACACGCCACTGCTGACATTGCTGCTGATACGCCGCTGCTGACATGCCACTGCGGACACCACTGCTGACACACTGCTGCTGACACACCACTGCTGACACGCCGCTGCTGACACACCATGGCTGATACCACTGCTGACACACCATGGCTGACATGCCGCTTCTGACACACCGCTGATGACACACCGCTGCTGACACACCGCTGCTGATACATCACTGCCGACACCACTGCTGCCACACCGCTGCTGACACGCGACTGCTAACAGGCCACTGCTGGCATGCCATTGCTGACACACCACTGCTGACACGCTGCTGCTGACACATCACTACTGACACACTGCTGTGGACACATCACTGCTGCCACACAACTGCTGACACACTGCTGCTGATACACAGCTGCTGACAACCCACTGCTGACACATCGCTGCTGACACACCGCTGCTGACACATCGCTGCTGATGCTGCTGCTGACATATCGCTGCTGACACACCTCTGATGTCACACCAATGCTCACACACCACTGCTGATACACAACTGCTGACACAATGCTGCTGACACAACGCTACTGACACATCACTGCTGACACACCATTGCCGACATGCCGCTGCTGACATGCCGCTGCTGACACACTGCTGCTGACACCACTGCTGACACATCGCTGCTGACACACCACTGCAGACACCACTGCGGACACACCAATTTTGACACATCGCTGCTGACATGCTGCTGCTGACACCACTGCTGACACACCACACCTGACACGCTGCTGCTGACACACCACTGCTGACATGCCACTGCTAACACACCGCTGCTGACATGCCGCTGCTGACACATCGCTCCTGACACTGCTGCTGACACACCACTGCTGATACATTTCTGCTGACACCGCTGCTGACACCCTGCTGCTGACACGCTACTGCTGGCACGCTGCTATCGATACGCCACTGCTGACACACCGCAGTGGACACATCACTGCTGGCACACAACTACTGACAAATCGCTGCTGACGCACTGCTGCTGGCAACCCACTGCTGACACATCACTGCTGACACCCCACTGCTGACACACCGCTCATGACACATTACTGCTGACTCATCGCTGCTGCCTCTGCTGAGACACCACTGCTGATACCGCTGCTGACACACCACTGCTGACACATCACTGCTCACACACCACTGCTCACACACCGCTGCTGACATGATGCTGCTGACACATCACTGCTAACACATCACAACTGACACACCAGTGTTGACACGCCTCTACTGGCACCACTGCTGACACCACTGCTGACACCACTGCTGGCACACCACTGCTGACATGCCGCTGCTGACACACTGCTGCAGACACCACTGCTGACACATTGCTGCTGACACGCTGCTGCTGACACCACTGCTGACACACTGCTGCTGACACACCACTGTTGACACACCTCTGCTGGCACCACTGCTGACACCACTGCTCACACACCACTGCTGACATACCACTGCTGACATGCCACTGCTGACATGCTGCTGCAGACACCACTGCTGACACACTGCTGCTGACACACCACTGCTGACACGCCACTGCTAACACTCCACTGCTGATATGCCGCTGCTGACACATCGCAGCTGACACTGCTGCTGACACACTACTGCTGATACATCACTGCTGACACCGCTGCTGACATGCCCATGCTGACATGCTGCTGCTGGCATGGTGCTGCTGACACACCGCTGCTGACAACCCACTGCTGACACATTGCTACTGGCATACCTGCTGACACATCGTTGCTAACACACCGCTGCTGACACATAGCTGCTGACACATCGCTGCTGACGCCGCTGCTGACACATCACTGCTGACGCCACTGCTGACACACCACTGGTGCTACACCACTGCTCACACACCATTGCTGACACACCATTGCTGACACACCACTGCTGACATGCCACTGCTGACACTGCTGCTGACATGCCGCTGCTGACACACCACTGCTGACATGCCACTGCTGACATGCCGCTGCTGACACTACTGCTGACACAGCACTGCTGACACATCGCTGCTGACACCACTGCTGAATCGCCACTGCTGACATGTCACTGCTGACATGCCACTGCTGACATGCCGCTGCAGACACTACTGCTGACACACCACTGCGGATATGCTGCTGCTGACACCACTACTGACACACTGCTGCTGACACGCCGCTGCTGACACCACTGCTGAAACACCACTGCTGACACGCTGCTGCTGACACGCTACTGCTGACACACAGCTGCTGACACATTGCTGCTGAAACACCGCTGCTGACACACCGCTGCTGAAACATCGCTGCTGACACACCGCTGCTGACATCGCTGCTTACACATCGCTGCTGACACATCACTGCTGACACACCACTGCTGACACACTGCTGCTGACACGTCGCTGCTGACACCACTGCTGACACACCACTGCTGATACATCACTGCTGATGCTGCTCCTGACCCTCCGCTGCTGACACGCTCCTGCTGACACCCTGCTGCTGACATGCCACTGCTGAGATGCCGCTGCTCACACGCCACTGCTGACATTCCACTTTTGACACACCACTGCAGACACATCACTGCTAGCTCACAACTGCTGACACATCTCTACTGACGCACCGCTGCTGACAACCCACTACTGACACATCATTGCTGACACATCACTGCTGACACACCACTGCTTACACATTGTTGCTGACACCCCTGCTGACACATCTCTGCTGACGCCGCTGCTGACACACCACTGCTGACACACCACTACTGCTATACCAATGCCGACACACCACTGCTGACCCACCATTGCTGACACCACTACTGACACACCACTGCTGACACACCGCTGATGACACTCCACTGCTGACAAACCACTGCTGACACACCTCTCCTGACATGTCCGCTGCTGACACCACTGCAGACACATCACTGCTGGCACCTAATTGCTGGCACATCGCTACTTATGCACCGCTTCTGACACACAGCTGTTGACACATCACTACTGACACATTGCTGCTGCCGCACCACTGCTGACACTATTGGGAAGGGTATGCTCAGATGTGAGTCCCTTGCTCACTGCACCATCAGGATTCAAGCAAGCCGGGCCAAAGACGGCTGTAATGCCAGAAACCGGTCCCCGGAAGCTTGTTTCCTTTCCAGTAAAAGAATTGGCTTGGTAGTTTGGTCTGCCCTGTTCCCATGATACACTGGGCCAGGGACATACTAATTTGCATGTAGCCAGGTTCTGAGCTGGGATGGTGCAGTGAGCTAAAAAACGGTGATGGATCAAGCCCTGACCTGTTGACTGGGTACGAGTGTTCTGTTTAATTCAGATACTCTGTCCATCACCACCCCCTTTTCTGAATCATAACTATTGGGACAAGGCACATCCATTTCTGTGGATGCTACCCAAGATATGTGTGACTCAGGCTCTGGCAACTTATTTTCAAGGAAAAGTCAGTGATATCTACTCGCATTTCAAGACACATACTCTTAGTGATCCCCTCGTACCACCTCCACTATAGATTTTAAAGACAGGTGGGAAACTGTTATATCTGCTCTGGACACCAAAGATGTCCCGACTTTTCAAAATTTCAGCCAGGTTTCCCCAGAATTGGTATCTCACCTTCTTACCACCATTAACTCTGGCTCCCGGAGGATCCTTGCCCTCCATCTATATTCAAGCTATCTCCTGAGATTTTTGGTTCCAAACTTGCTGAGATCTTTAATGCCATGTTTGAATCAGGTGTCTTCCCTTCCATTTGGAAAAAAACTGTTATCAAATCTCTCATCAAAAAGAGTACTCTGGATCCTACTAATGTCACCAGCTACAGGCCCATAGCCTGTCTTCCTTTTCCAGCCACAATTGTGGAAAAAATCATGAATGCTCAGATTTCAGATTTTATTGATCAAAATAACCATTTGGATGACTCTCAATTTGGATTCAGGAGAGGACACGGGACAGAAACTGCCCTAACTAAAGCTTCCGACGAAATTAGGAAGATATTAGATGGAGGGGGGGGCCGCAGTTCTTATATTGTTAGATCTCTTGGCGGCCTTTGACACGGTCGCTCATGTACCTATGATCGACCGTGTCTCGGCTGCAGGAATATCACATGGTGCTATAACCCTTCTCTCCTCTTTCCTCGCTAATCGTGAGCAGTCTGTGTCTTTTGGCAAATTCAACTCGCCACCATTTGTTTTTCCTTGTGGTGTTCCCCAGGGATCCTCACTAAGTCCGACACTTTTTAACATCTATGTGTCTGACTAGGCGAGGATCATTAAATCTCATCACCTGGCTTTAACATCATACGCAGATGATACTCAATTGGTGTTGGCTGTCAACAACAATGGAGAGAAAATGGCCCACAATTTCCAATTCGGAATGCTTGCAATAAGTGCGTGGATGACGGAAAATTGCCTTAAATTAAACTCTGATAAAACGGAGGTGATGGTTTTCAGCAATCTCTCTCCGGCCTGGTCTCCCCCGTGGTGGCCAGCAGATCTAGGATCTCCCCCCACTCCAGTCGCCAAGGCCAGAAACCTGGGGGTCATTTATGACAGTAAACTGTCATTTATGCATCATGCAAACGCGATGGTTTCCTCTTCATTCTTTACTATAAGAATGATTAAGAAACTTCTCCCCTACCTTCCTATCGACGTAGTTAAAACTCTAGTCAGCACACTTGTGATGTCATGCATCGACTATTGCAACGGACTCTTTATTAATGCTCAAGAAAGAGTATTGAACAAGTTGCAGTTGGTGCAGAATGCGGCAGCCAGATTGATCACAGGAACCCCTAAGTTCAAACCAATTTCTAAAATCATCAGACAGCTCTACTGGCTACCGGTAAGAAACCGAACAAAACGTAAAGCTTTATATATTGCTTTTAAAGCAATTCATGCCTCTAGACCTGCATTTTTAAAGCAATCTTTATGTCCCTACACTGCAGCACGATCTTTACGATCCTCCACAGCAGGCCTCCTAAAGGTCCCAAAAACAAAAAAAGTCTTATGGGGTGATAGGTCTTTCATAGTTACAACCCTCAAACTCTGGAATAGCCTACTATACCAAATTAAGACCACCACGTCCTTGTTAACATTTCGGAAGCAGATAAAGACATGGCTTTTCAATCAATAAAACTGCTCTTTACTGTCAGTGTATCCATAGCGCCGTGACACCCCCGGGTATTTGTGCGCTCAATAAATCTCTTAAATAAATCAATAAATAAACGAGCTCCATAGAGCAGATGGATGACAAGGGGTGCTACCGGGTGGACAAGGCTTTACAGAGCAGATTAAGGCTGCTCGGACCTCACTAAGGATAGTCGCATGTGCAGGTAGAAGGGATGTTTTGCAAGGATTGTAGGGGGAGAGGACATGGGAGAGTTACACGAACAGAACAAGCATTGAAAATGCAATAGGTCTCGCCTTTCATTAAGTTAAAGCCATTTGCTTTGCTATACAATACCATTAGCAAAGCAAATGGCTTTAACTTAATCAAAGGCAAGACCTATTGTATTTTGAATGCTTGTTTCTTTTGTAACTGTCCCACTATACCTCATTGGCCATCACTTCAGGATGCCATATCCCCTCTGCTATCACTGCCCTTGACTCATGTCAGTGCCATCATTCCTGTCATATCCTCCTCACTGCATGCTAGCTGGCAACTGACTCTTAAAAGGCTGGTAGTGGCGTGGCATAATCAGTCAGACATTACCAACTCTCCTCAGCATTAACAACCTCTCAGAGAATTATGTGGGACACTGATTCCCTAGGAAGCCCCTGTCCTCTCCTCTTCCTTGCTTGCTCGAACGTTCTGTAAATATTTAAGAAGTCACATCTTTCTACATTAGACTTGCCACATGGCTGGTACTTTACCAGCATGATCAGTATTTGTATGCTAAGGCCAGCAAAGAAAATTAGGAAAATCAGTTAAACTTATATTTTCTCCTTTTCGAGATATAATTAAGACAATCAAACATAAAACAATTCCCTTAAGAAGAATTTAAGACATGTTTACATGATTCCTGACTGATAATTAAAGTAATCAGAGGCAAAATTGCCATAAAAACAAATACTGTGCATTTTTTTTCTGTCACATTTATGTAACGATCCTGGCTCTTCTAGAGCCTATTACCATCTGAGAAAGGTGGCAATCCTTATCTACATTTAGCCTCCAGCTCTACTCAGTCCCTGGCTCTGAAATCTTTTCTACGTGAACAAAGAAGTTTGAACAATACAAGCATGATTTCTTACAAAAACAAGGTCAAAACATGTACAACAAAGACAATAACAGTGATATAGATTTCACCATCTTTGTGTCAATTAGGAGTACTTTAGCTATTTTCTTTCAGTAGTTGTGCTTATTCACATGAATCATGAAAAAGGGAATGAGTCCAGAGTTTCTTTATCAGGTAACTGGCGGTCCCCTTGAAACTGAAGTGTTCCTCTCCCCTAGGCAGGTTGTCATATTTTTCTGAACAATAGCCCAACAATCTGCTAAGTTTTTAGGTTGAAGCCTAAAGACTTGTTGGGGACATTCTGAAAGCTTCCTTGGGAATTAATTCCGCCCATTGATTACCATTGGCTTTGTGTTTTGTAACTGACAATTGCTTGCTTTCTATTTACTGGCTTTATTTGTTTTAGGCTGTCCAGCTTGAGTTAGTCCCTCAGGTGGAGAAGAGCCTGTTTACCATTGCTCCTTCTATTCTTCTACAAGTGCTCGCTTTCGGTAAACAGGCCTTTGCATTTTCTTCTTATATTGTCACATTTGCTGTGTATTCAAAGAGAGAGGTCAAATATCATGCTTTGTCTTCCGAGGGAGATTGGTGTTTACTTTTATTTCTCTGACTTCAAAGTGAGAGGATTTATGTAACAATCTTGCAGGGGTGTGAAAGAAAAGGCTTTCTTCTAGCACACAACAACATTTAGATGTCTGTAAATGAACTGTGCAGATATGTCAGAATATATAAAAATTAGGAAAGAACAAATGAAGCACATTTTTAGAAATTCTGAAGTGTGGTGGAAACAAATAAAATAATACGATCAACACAAAGCTTTAAAGGCATCTTTATTGCTCATTCACTTTCTGAATTAACAGAACACCTGTTCCTTTCCAGTTTAAGTTCACTCACCAGACAGAACAGACGATAATGTCCTATAAGTAGCTTGACCTGATCAAATCTGACACGCCATAGCAAGTGGACGGGTAGATTTTTCAAGGCATGACTCCACTCTACTCTATGACATGCCACTCCACTCTACTCTATTCTACAGCACGCCACTGCCTTCTACACCACTCCCCTCTAAGCCACTATACCA
This sequence comes from Lissotriton vulgaris, assembly GCF_964263255.1. Taxonomy (NCBI): domain Eukaryota; kingdom Metazoa; phylum Chordata; class Amphibia; order Caudata; family Salamandridae; genus Lissotriton; species Lissotriton vulgaris. Next base: position 188,770 of record NW_028251501.1, read on the forward strand.
CTCTATGACACTTTTACTCCACTCTATGCTAAGCCACTCCATTCTACTCCACTTCACAGCAGTCCACTGTATGCCACCTCGTTCTATTCAACTCCACTCTACAACACTTTACTCCACTCTATGCCTTTCTACGACACTAAACTCAAGTCCCCTTCACTCCACTCTATGAAACTTTATTTCACTTTATGAAACTCTATTCTCCTTCACTATATGACACTCCTTGCCACTCTACAACCCTCCAGTGTATGCCACTCTACTCCACTCTATGCCACTCCATGACACTCTACACCACTCCATGAAACTCTACGCCACTCCACAACACTCCAGTCTACGACACACCATACTGCAACGCTCCACTCCATGCCACTCTCCTCAACACCACTAACTTTTAGCCATGCTGAACAGCAACCATGCTGGTGATCAACATGCCTAAAACACATTGGCAAAGTAAATGGGCCAGATTCACAGAACTAACTTAAAACAAAATCCTAAACTTACTACTTTTGGTATTCACAGAAGTTAGGATTTTGTCTTAAGTTTGTCTTAAAACAAACTTAAGACAGACTTAGGACAGACTTAAGACAGACTTAAGTTAGGATTTTGTCTTAAGTCTGTCTTGAGTTTGTTTTAAGACAAAGTTAAGACAAAATCCTAACTTCTGTGAATACCAAAAGCAGTAAGTTTAGGATGTTGTCTTAAATTAGTTCTGTGAATCGGCCCCAATAGCTCTTACATAGGCAAGAGCTATTGGCTTTGCCAATTCTTATGTTACTTTGGAAGGGCCAGGATCTTGAAGCCGAACAAGAATTTGACAAAAATTCTCAGTATTCTTTTTTACATCACAATCCTCACTCTGTTTACTTTAATAATCATTTAGACTGTTCTAAAGTATTTTAAAGTGATTACTTCTTCTATTTTCTGTCCATGTTTATATTTCAAAGGGGATAATACTGGGATTTCAGGATTTTTTCATTTTGTTTAACCAAATTTGCCACATAAATATAGGACTTAAAGTACAGTACTGGCAAGATGGCAAAGCTGCCTCCAAGGAGGGTGGGCACCCCACAGTTTGAAGACCTCTGCTATAGAGAGTCACCAGAGATTAAATCTTACAACTGCCCATCTGCATGCCTTATGACAAGTCACTCATGGCCACAAGTCACTTAGCACACATCATGTCTCCTTTCTTCAAACCCAACAGCAGATAATACAAGCACAGAGGAACTTCAGTGGCTTCTGACATCAGCAGTAGTATAGGGGTTATTTATTGCCCATATATACTCAGCAGAAGTCCCTAAGACACCACTTCATCTACTTCAAAAGACTAAGGTACACCAGTCACAACATCTATTTCATACGCAACTCTAAACCGTGCATCACAAAATACTCAAAATGCTGACAAGGCTTTAGAGGTGATGCAAGCATCCAAAACACAAGGGAAGCCTAGTTTGGCATGAGTACAAAGTTGGGCAACAAATCAATAACTTGTTCATACAAAGTCTTTATACAATATCTAGATAATATTATGGAGCATATGACTTCCTATTGCTACCCACAGGTGATAGTGGATACCTGCTGAATGAGTGAATACAAAACTCCTGTAAAGTGCACTGTTTCCCTAATGATTTTCAAGCATAGCTGATGACTCTCCATCTCAGCCCGGTGAATAGGGAGCAGGGGAGGTACATATCGGAATCTGGTCATGAAGCACCTTTCATCGGATATGAAGTGTCTCAAACACTGATTTATAGCCTGCAGTAGGTCATGTAGGAAGCCCATGCAGCCAATGAAGAAAGGGGCCCTGCTGCCACATGCTTCTCAATGTGGCCCTCACTAGATGAGTAGAATAACACAGACAGCTCTTTCAAGGCCAATACCTCAACCTTTCAGGTGTGGGTGGGTATGCAGCACCATGTAACTTAGGCAGCTGTCTAGCTCCTGAGTGCTGTAGCAGCCTGGAGAAGAGTCACAGTTGTATATACAGGTAAGGACTGCACAGGCATTCAAGAGCATTTACAGGAATTCATGAAGTAGTGGTCTCCCGCAGGAGTCTATTGTTTCATACTACTGAACCAACAACCGTGCATGAGACCCCTACCATGGATCTTGGCCACAACTATTTTCTCAAGAGAACCACCCCCTACACCTACAAGCTGCACAGGGATATGGTTAGGAAAGGGCATATGCAGAGGTCAAAGGACTTCCCTGATCAACAGAAGTAGACACAAGGCAGGGCCTGGATTAGGACCGGCCCAAATGTCCATGAGTCCTACCCAATCACGCGGCTCTGAGGTTCGACCGTGGCTGGCAACCAAGAGCAGACTCGCAGAGTGCGATAGTCAGTGTGCAAGACTGGTGGTCAGTGTTGAGTCACTGACTTTGGCTTACCTGTGACACTGATCCATAGCAAGAGATAATTTGATTCCCCGAACCCCTACTCCCCCAAATAATAAGACTGTCTCCTATTAGGGGAGAGTGCCTTGAGGGCAGGCTCAGGAAAGGCTTTTATAACCACTATCATTTCACTGGTTGGTGGTACTGGTAGCTATCAGGACGGGGTAGGTGAGTAGCTTGCCTCTGGTGCTCTAGTACTTGGTGTTACATGCCTGTGATCTGCTTACAGCAGTTCTGAGGGAACGTTGTCTACATGCCGCCCAATTAGGAGTGCAGATATAGCATTGCACCAGGTCTCCTGCCCAGTTCCGGCCAACTCTGCCCATTCTGCAGTCTCCAGGAGACTGACACTTGAGTCATGTTATTATTATTATTATATATATTTTATAAAGCGCTTGGTTACACCAGCAGGTGTGCCCCCGCGCTGGTTGCTTCCAAATAGCGTTTGGATCTGATTGTGAGAGAGATCCTACTTCGGGCACTGAGGTTTGGGGAACAGGGTTGTTTTAAGCTCTCTACGGAATGTAAGCTCCGAGGTTTCCAAGCGCAACCTTTCTGGCAGCTTGTTCCATAACCTAGCAGTCAAGGCTCTAAAAGATTTTCCAACCATTCTTGCTCTTTTTACCTTCGGGACCTGCACCTGCCCCGTGCCACAGGATCTTAACTGGCGGATGGGCTCGTACCGCTTAAGATAGTTATGCAGGTACCTAGGGCCTCTCCCATGGAGGATCCGATGTCCTATACAGAGGGCCTTAAACGTCACCCGCTCCCTAATAGGGAGCCAGTGAAGAGTTCTCAGAGCTTTTTGTGATGATGCCATTCTAGGTAGTTCAAGGATCAGACGGGCTGCCGTATTTTGTATACGTTGCAGTCTCGAGGCGCATTTTTCGCTGGCCCCAAGATATAGTACATTTCCGTAGTCCAGCCTGGATGTTATCAGGGCATGGACTAGGGTCTGGCGTACCGGCATAGGCATGAGGTCCAGTGTTTTCCTGAGGACCCGTAGTGTACCAAAACAAGTGCCTGCCACTTGTTTGGTCTGGTGGTCGAAGGATACGTTTTTATCTTGCCAAACTCCTAGGTTTTTCACTAGATTGCTGGGTGTGGGCAATTCACCCAGCTCGTCCGGCCACCACGCTGAGGTCCACACTGATGGAGATTTATCTACGATCAGTACCTCTGTCTTATTTCTGTTAAGACGGAGGCAGTTGTCTGCCATCCACTTGGCCATTTCCTGCATGCAGCTCATGAAATTTGCTGCACATTGCTCCTCTGGTTGCGTCAGCGTCACAATCAGTTGCGTGTCATCTGCAAACGACACTGTCTCAACCCCAAATTTGTCTGTGATCACTCCAACAGGTGCCACATACAAATTAAATAAAGTGGGGCTGAGACTGGAGCCTTGTGGGACTCCCTGCTTGAGTTTTATTTCATTGGACCTGAACTGTCCCTGTGCGACCTGGAAACTGCGGCCTGTAAGAAATGATTCCAGCCACTCCCATGCTTTGCCTCTCACTCCTCCCTTTTGAAGACACTGTAGCAGTGTGTGATGCGCTACAGTGTCAAAATCGGCACTAAGATCTAAAAGGATCAGTGCCGCTGTCTGGCCTTCATCCGCATATCTCCGTAGGGCTTCCGTTGAAGACAGCAGGGCAGACTCAGTAGAGTGTAGAGAGCGGAATCCCGACTGAGAGGGGTGTAGCAGTCCGTTAGTCTCAGCGAATGCAGAGAGTTGTTTATTGACTGCTTTCTCCGCGATTTTGGCAAAATAGGGGAGAAGGGAAATGGGTCACAGGTTTTCAGATTCGCTAGACTAATGTTGGGCTTTTTCCTCAAAGGAAGAACTGTTGCTTTCTTCCATGCAACAGGTACTTGTCTTGATGCAAATGAGAGAGCAAGTAAGTGACTGATATATGGCTCCAGAGTGGTTAAGCTGCCATATAATTATTTTGGGGGGGCTGGGTCATTCGGTGATCCTGATTTAATGCTACCTGCTATATGGCATATTGTTTCCCGTGAGGGCACTAGAAATGCAGAGAGGCAGTTGCTGTCCTGTGTAGGTAGGGGAATTTCCACTCTCCCATCCCCTACTCTAGCTGCCTCCAGAAAAGCTACATAGATTTTGTTTACTTTACTGGCAAAGAACTCTGCTACTTGATTGCAGGCTTTGACTGATCCTCTTATCGGGGCTGCCAGTGGGGCAAGATCAGATAGTTCCCTATATACTAGGAACATTTCCTTCATGGAGTTGTTCGCATTCTTAATTCTGGTGCAATAGTAGTTCTCCTCGTTATGGCGATTCATTATTAGAAGGATATATAAAAATAGTCCTAAATGCTGGCAGTACTGCCTTCACCACACAACCCCTTAAAAGTTTCACTTTCTCCCCATTGCATTCATAATTACATGTAAAGCCACTCACAAACATTGTTATAATGAGACCCGAGCTCGCTGGAATATTTTACACAAACCTCAAAGATTATAATAGCTCGCATCCATGGACTGTAGTCTAGAGATCATGTGTATAAAATAAGAGAAACACAGGGAGGGTAGTTGCACAAAAAGGAAGAAATTCAACCAAATATATTAAAAAATTATATTTCACTTTTAATTGGTATAACAAGTTAAAATCAACAGAATTATACAGAAAAATAAGTTCATATGACACTAAAACACATTACAATCTAATTCATAAAATTGTTACATAAAAAGGAACATATCTTAACTCATAATGTAATGTACAGTGATTAAAAATTACAAAGAAAAAGTGGCAATTAATATTCGACGCGCGTTTCGGCGTTCAAAGCAACGCCTTCTTCAGGAGCCACAAGATTAACCTAAAAAGACACCTAATAACAAAGACATAGAAAAATGTACATTAACAATAATGTCTATTAATACATGTATAATGAAACAATACATCCTATACAATAATTTCTTCCATCAATAGACATGCTAATGCAATGGAACCTCCCTACATGTTTTAGGCAACGTATCATTTGCAAAACAATTTACAAAATTAGATACATGTATCTGAGCAGTTGTAGTAGCTCCCTATTGTGTTTAAGGGAGGAACTAAGGAAACAAGTATTAACAAGTAATAACTCACAGATATGAGATAAAGACCTATTAATATTCTCAATCAGTGGTCGCATGGTCTAACACTGCTGTCCTTCTCTACCTAACAGGGATAGGACTAACATCTAACATCACTTTTTACTATAAATTTGCCCGAAATTTTAGTGATAAAATATATACAGACAAAAACGGACAATATCGGCTGTTTGGCATTACTGGGATGTCAAAAGCGTTCCGTCCGAAATTATCAAAGATACGAATAGTTTCCTGATGCAGCAATTAATTAAATGAGATGAAACCTACTACAGAATGTATAGCCCCTTTCTAGTGTGGCCTTTTATAGGTTTATCTCCGCATATATCTCGATAACTAAAAATCTGTACCCTTTCAATTTCTTTGTAGTAATTAGCTAGAAAGAATCCGCAAGAACAAACATAAAGTGGGACTGTACTACGATAATTTTAAACACACGTTATCTGCTAAAGAAATATCCCTGAAACGTAACCATGGTAAGATGCGATGAAAATAGCCTTTTATATATTAATAAGAAAGTAGCAACCCGTATAAGGTTAAATATCGTGAAGGTTTATCTGTAGTTTTCTGACACCATCTAGAATTTCAAGGGAAACTGAGAAACCGAGAAGTCAGGAGGGAACCGTATCTTGTAGTTCCATTCGCTGATAAGCCGGCTTAACAAATATACCAGAATAATCTGAATTCGGTTTCTGCTTCTATGACATAGAGGTAAGCCTGAACGTACTACCGGTGGATAATAATGTGTGCAATACTTAGAATGACCTGTTTTATTTAATTACCCTAAAGTCATAATGTAAGAGAGTATTTTATTATTGAAAGTCCATTTTCTTTGGATATTAGGCCATATTGGCCTCCTGGAGGTTCCAATTTGCACAATGTAATTTTTAAAATAATATTTGCCATCAGCTCATCATTGCTAGACTGGTCATCTTAGATGTTAGTCCTATCCCTGTTAGGTAGAGAAGGACAGCAGTGTTAGACCATGCGACCACTGATTGAGAATATTAATAGGTCTTTATCTCATATCTGTGAGTTATTACTTGTTAATACTTGTTTCCTTAGTTCCTCCCTTAAACACAATAGGGAGCTACTACAACTGCTCAGATACATGTATCTAATTTTTAAAATTGTTTTGCAAATGATACATTGCCTAAAACATGTAGGGAGGTTCCATTGCATTAGCATGTCTATTGATGGAAGAAATTATTGTATAGGATGTATTGTTTCATTATACATGTATTAATAGACATTATTGTTAATGTACATTTTTCTATGTCTTTGTTATTAGGTGTCTTTTTAGGTTAATCTTGTGGCTCCTGAAGAAGGCGTTGCTTTGAACGCCGAAACGCGCGTCGAATATTAATTGCCACTTTTTCTTTGTAATTTTTAATCACTGTACATTACATTATGAGTTAAGATATGTTCCTTTTTATGTAACAATTTTATGAATTAGATTGTAATGTGTTTTAGTGTCATATGAACTTATTTTTCTGTATAATTCTGTTGATTTTAACTTGTTATACCAATTAAAAGTGAAATATAATTTTTTTATATATTTGGTTGAATTTCTTCCTTTTTGTGCAACTACCCTCCCTGTGTTTCTCTTATTTTATACACATGATTGAATTTTCCCTGAAGTACAAAAGTATCATATTCTATCAGGGGGTCCTTGTTACTTACACTGTAGTCTAGAGATACCACAGTTGAGAGGTGTGTCTCATTTCTCCAGCTCTGTACAAGAGTGGAGACCAACATACGTGTCTTGTAAAAACAGATTGAGAACCATCGATGAGCTGTGTGACCTGAAGGGGCACACCATATGTACCCCTCCTTATCTGAGCATGAACACAGTCAGCTCACCAGGCCAGAGTGGACTGGCAGAGGTGTCAGTGACTATACCTAAATGACTGGCCTTTTTACCTGTTAACTTCATAGGGAGGTTTGTATACTCATGTCTCCTGTTTGCCAGTCTCCTGCAACCAGATCCTTTGCTCCACCCATGAGGCTGCCTGACATCAAAGTGAGTTGCAAAACTCCTTAATGTGGGTGCAAGACACCTACACAGCATTTCTATAGTCCTTTGGGTCACACTACAAAATGTGGATGATACAATAACGAGGACCCTTCGAAGTCAAAGAATAGTCCTTGCCCCTACCTGCTTTATTCGTCCTCAGAGGTTTTATCACCACCAGATTCTGCGGTAGCTGACTGAGGGAACCTCCCCCTTATTTGTTCCTTGGTTTTGTGCTTCTCTAAGAGGGAACTCTCAGCCTCACTTCGCCTTCATGCTGACACAAATGGCTAAATACTGTGGCTTGAGCAGTCTGGGATGAATATACAAAATAACAAGAAGTGCCTTAAACCAATCCAAGAACTAAGACTGTGGAATCCACAATTTCTGACCGCAAACCGCTTACAAGTATGAGGCAGAAATCTCAAGTCAGTGTCTATGAATTTCACACTCACTGTTGATTGGGCAACACTCTGCAGGTTGGTGGACAAAGGGTGTTTCTCTGACTATGACACTTGGTGCAAATCATGAGTATGCACACTTTGAGGTGATCCTTCGACTTGTAATCCTCAGCTTTCCGATCACCACTATGACCCAGAGATTCTGGAGTGTGGCTTCTAGGGGACAACTGTTGTTCTCCTTCAGACTCCTATTTCTCCTACCAATGGAGACTGTCTTGAACCATACAAATTGGGGGGAGGAGAGCAGGCAGGGCTCTGTGTTCGTTTTGGCAGGGGGTTTATTGGGAATGATGAATAGCTTCTGCAGCTGACTTCGACTGACCATGACTCTAGTGAGGCTTCACTGAGAGTAGGCAGAGGAACACACCGGAAGAGTAGGAGCCATTGGGAACCACAACAAGGGAATGGGTCGCCACAATGACAGTGTGCCGTTGCTGAACCACTGGGGGCAGCTGTTGCAAGGAAATGGCCATCATGTACTGAGTGAGCTAGGAGCTCAATTTGGGGTCTCAAATTAGGAAGGTCCTGGAACTTTACATGCATATGGACGGATGTGGTGGAACAGAAATGCATTCCCTTTTAAAATATGTGAGTATCTCAAGCGAACACCACTAGCCAATGTGCACGCCCTGCAGTTCCTGGAATAGCCTCTATATTCCAGACTTTCTCACTCTGCTCATTGTCGGGGATAGTTCCCCATTGTGAAGGATTTCTGCTTGACCTTACGTTGAAGACTTCTTAGGAAGAGACTTGTTGCGTTTGCATATCTTATTGTACTGTTCTATGAGAGAACACAGAATCTGGTTGTTCGGGTTCATCTATACTTGTTGGCAGTTGCCTTTTTGCCTGTACTCAATACAGATTACCTAAACTCCATCTTTGCATTAAATGTTTCTGGTGGTGCAACCTCCAGCATTCCAACATTGTAAGATTGACAATGTTGATCTCAAACCACACTGTCTACACCATGACAATGATCCACAAGGATCCAAGTATTTCCTCTTCAGCTTTAGAAGGTGACATTTTCTGCCTCCTTCTAGGATACTGCTTATAGTTGTAAGGGAAAAAACATATTGTTATGAACATTTGCACCACAATATTCTCAGACACCGTTTTCTTTGCTCTTGCTCCAACTTGGGTTGTGCATGATGACGCTACATGACAAAGTTTGAATGAAGCATGTACCGGTATTGAGGCATTTGCTTGACCTTGGACCAGTCTTTTTTACGGACTTCTATGTGACAACCCAAGCACAAATCGTGTACCACCATCTTGGATGTTGCCTGACTTTGTACCAGAAGGACAGTCAGGCGGTACGATTGTGCGTGTTTTTATTTGTTTTCATCACAGACTGCTACTGTATGCCACAAATTACCATGTCTAATGCCTTTACCACAGGCAGGCAGTACAATGAGGTTAGTTTTCTGGCATTTTTTTTACACTCTTACACACTCAACATGTTGTTTTTGTAAAGGTTTTCTTTGGTCCATTGTTGTTCCGCATAGTCGCCTTGTACTATCTTTCAGTTTTTCGATTTTTGCAAAAAAACATGAAAGTCAAGTTTATAAAGTCTATACAAAAGCACCATGTCTATAAAACGTCTACGCATATGACACTGCTTTGATAAGAATACTTAGTATTAAATACAAAAATAAATACAGAGTAACAAGGGGCTACCATAATCATGTCAATTCCTACCATGATATACCCTAAACTATTAATCACAGCTGGTTAGGAGCCTAACAGCAGAGTTAAAAAAGCTAAGAACATAAAATATAGGGGCATATTATCAAGCCTGTGCGCTAAAATTATCGCCGCTTTATCGGCCGAAAACGGCCGATAAAGCGGCGATAATGGGCTTGATAATATGCTCTGTGGAATTCCAATCGAAGCCCGTGTTAGATGTCTTCACATCTAACATGTGCTTCGATTGGAATTCCATAGAGCATATTATCAAGCCCATTATCGCCGCTTTATCGGCCGTTTTCGGCCGATAAAGCGGCGATAATTTTAGCGCACAGGCTTGATAATATGCCCCATAGTGTTCCTGAAAGCATTCATAAAAAAGTAAAATCAGGATGCACCTGGCTAAAATGTGCCTTTTTTTAAATAGTGATAATATAAGTCTTCCTCTTTAGCTCATAATAACTACAAAACATTAAAAAGTGGAGAATATCCTGTGGAGACTTACCGTCGCAGCCACAGGGTGATAGACTCTGACCCTTGTTCCACCCACGTCAATGAAAACAACCGTAAGAGCTAGAAAGCCCTAAGAGATATGGTTCAGTGAATTGCACTGTTTTCAAAATGGTAAATCTACGTGCACTGGACTTCCTTAACTCCCAATCTTCCCTATCTGATACCAGCTGTCTAAAAAAAGGCCTTCTTGGCCCAGCCCAAGTCCTTTCTGCTAATTTATTCCAGGTTAGAGAATAAATCTGCTCTTCCCAGGCTCATGAAACACTCCTTTATATAGTTGAGCCAAGGGATATGGTGAGCATAGTCAAGAGCCATGCAATCCTTTAAGCTCTGTTTATTTAAAGCGGTCCCATTTCCAAATTCAATTTTGATCCATAATGAAAGGGGGCGGAAGGCCAACAGTTCAGAAAGATAGGCCATGCCAGCTCTTCATGTACTATGAATGTGGAAGTGCCCTGGGGTAGGCGTAATAGCCATTTCAAGAAGTTGTTTTCAGCAGTTTGTAAATCATCATGAGCAATATAACCCCAGATTTCACTACCATACGTTACCATAGAAATGCACTTGGCCCTATAAATCTGCAAAAGGGGCCTGATCGGTCTCTTGCCAAAACCAGAGGCAAAATTAAAGATAGCCTTGCCCATAGAAGATCCCTTTATTTTTTTGCTTTTTATAGGCCCCCAGTTCATGTTGGCATCCAACAAGACCCCCTGGGAAGAAAAAACGGTGGTCTTGGGGACCGGGATGGACTCAACCTTAGAGATATAAGACTTTCTTGTATTAGGTCCCACCTGCATCACATATGATTTGGAGTAGTTAACCAACAGGTCCCGATCTTCCATGAATTGTATAAAGGAGCTGAGCAACATTTGCAGCCCCCTCGCGGTCTGGGCCATGAACGCGTTGTTGTCAGCGTACAATAGTAGAGGCAGACCACACTATCCCACCTGGGGTAAGTCCACTGTGGTCTCCACTAGTACCTTCTCCAGGTTGTTAATATATAAATTAAACAAGAAAGAAACCAGTATACAACCCTGCTGGACCCCTCTCTGAATTGGAAATTGTAGAGTGACCTAGAGAGGGCAACTATGTACTTGCTACGAATCATAAACAGGTTAAAACATTGGTCCACTGTTGACCGTCCCAGGCGAAAACCATATTGAACATCTGCTGGGTGTTATGTTCATCTGCCCAACTGGTCAACCTGTCTAATAAGATACGTCCAACCACCTTGACCACTGAGTCCAGCAAAGAGATTGGCCTGTAACAGTGGGTGCTATCTCTGTTGCCTTTTTTTAAAACAGGGATAATAGTGGATTTAGCCCAGGGGTCAGCTCTGACAGCTGCATTAATAATCAGAATAGATTACAACTTTTTTGCAAACAGTGCTTGAACCACCTATACCATGGTAAGAGTTGTTCAGAGCTGTCAGTGTTTTCCTAGGTGTAATTGATGGTTTTAAATTTAAACCTGATGGAAATTATGTTTTACTTTGTACGGAAGGTCTAAATATCTTTGCTCACCGACCCCCATTATCTACTGATGGTGAAGATAATGAAATAGAAGAGTAAGAAGGACCTGTTAAAAGATTAGAGAAAAGTTCTCCAAAACACCCAACTTATTAGTCAGAAGAAACAAAAAATCTTCTGAAGAGAGCAATCTGCTACTGAATCAATGGATATGTATGTGGCAGTGTTAAGAATATTAGCTACCAAGTATGAGTTGGATAATTTCATATATCAACTCACCGGACAACAACTCCTTATTAGATATGTCAATAAAAAAATACAAGAACAACTTCTTACCCATGAGAAACTTTCCGTATAAGAAGCCAATGGCATTGCCAATTGCATTCAAGACTAATAAGAATCTGTGAAAGAGCTCAGCAAAGGCTCAACTGATGATATGTTGTGTGTGGTCAACGGAAACAAAACTATCACCAATAAAACTCTGCAGAAGAAAACATATGTTATGGGTTCGGGCATGTGTTACCATTGAGGGATCAACATTTCATATTGTTTCATTGAAACAGTGCCCTGATTTGGGTAAGGACTGTGCCATAATGTGATCTCTCTGGCCATTTTGCTAGAGTGTTCAAAATAGGAGGTAAATCCAGTGGAGTAAATGTTTGTGTTGATGAGCTTGATCAGGCTTAAACAAAGAATATGGATAATCTAGTTTTAACTGTAACTCTACATGAAAACAATTTTTCTAAATCAATGGACCCTGCTGAGGAGTTCACAGTGGATGTTATTTAACTCCCATTACTCACTGACTCTGTATCTAAAATTACGATCATCCCAAAAAACCCTAGAGATGAAGAATTTTGAAAACACATTGTTCCCTCTACACATAAGTCCTCAGGGTTATAATGGTTCAATTATAATTATTGATCTCGAAGGTTATTAGATACAGTTGTGAAGTTGAAGGGCAAGGAGTTTCAGGGAAAAGTTGATGTTTCTTGTGTTGGGCTGGAAATTTTGGTTTGGCATCATCATGATGCACCACAAGTGGCAGTTGGGTCAGTTCTTTTTTCCGACTCCTTCTGTGAGGATCCTGCAGCTTGAGCTCTTCAGTTTTTTACTGACATTGTTAATTTGACTTCTTCTGGTTTATTAAGGCTTCTACTTTGGTTTTTTTGTGGTATTCCACTAAAATTTCCTGTCAGAATGCCTGCTTTATTCTGGAAATGCCCTTCTTGTGACAAGAAGATGGCACTGTCTGACCCACACTCAGTGTGAATTGTGTGTCTTCTATCTGCACACGACCCTGACCAGTGCCACCACTGTCAGAAGTTCTCTAGGCTGTCTCTGCGTGACAGAGAACGTATCAGACTTCATGCCGTGTTGGAGAAAGACAAAAGTCATCAGGTGGGTGGCCAGGGAGGCCCAGGGACGTCTTCTTCAAGCAAGCATGGCCAAAAACAGCGACAATCACCCTCTCCTGTGTCCAGAAAGAGGAAGGGAGGACAAAGATCACCGTCGACGTCGAAGCCGCCGTCGAAGAGGCCCAGACGCTCTTCTGGATCACCATTGCGACGTCGAGAGTCTCCGCCGCATCCAAGTAAGTTGGCGTCGAGACGCCACACTTTGGGCTCGAAGTCTGTGGCTGCTGGCATGTCCAAGTCTCCGTCGACGTTGAGGCTTCCGTCGACGTCGAGACACTCTCCGCCACCCTCGAGGGGGTCAGCGTCAAGAGTTATGACGGCTTCCAGATCGCCGCCGGCTGGCGTACTGCCTTCGAGAGGGTCGTCAAGATCCCAACATTCGACGTCGAGGAGGTCGACGTCGAGGCGGCGTCAGGAAGGGTCGCCTTCGACACAACGTCGAAGAAGGTCGTCGTCGACACAACGCTATGGAGGCTCGCCATCGACCCGACGCCGAGAAAGATCGATGTCAAGGTCACCTGCTCGACGGCGAAGATCACAGTCGAGGTCACCACGACGTGGACAATCGACGTCTGGAGCATCAAGGCCTCGCTCGACGCCATTAGTCACACAGAATTCTTTGACGTCGAAGCTTTCGCCGTCGAGGGAGCAGGTCGCAGTCATTGTCACCTGGGTCCAGGTCATCAGGAGAAAGATCTTCATCTCCTGGGTTGAACATCGTGGAGATCTCTCTGGAAGCTTCCCCCAGATCTGCGGACAGATCACGCAGTGTGTCATCTCACCGTCCTCAGGGGGCTGTATCGGGGGGTCTCAGTAGTCCGGGCTCAGATTACTCCTGCACACTCTCACCGTCTGGTCCAGGGTCAAGGTCAAGTACTCCGGTCATACCATCTAAGTCTCCCTCTCGGAGGCCACGACCCTCATCCAGACCAAGATCTCCTGCAAGATCACACTCTCCAGCTCCCCCAAGAACACCTGCCAGGCCAAGATCTCCGTCTAGACATTGGTCTAGATCCAGGGGTCAGCTCAGCTGTCATTGCGACAGGCCTCATGAGAGAAGACGCACAGGATCTTCAACTTTGTCATCTTCTACGAGGTCTACGGTCCGGGACTATTCTCCGACCTTCTCCTCTACTACTCCATCACCAGTCTCACCGATTGATGACTTCGCACTTTTACAGATGTGCTGGGCAGGGGAGCAAAGAAACTTAATATCTCTCTGCATACTCCTGTGGTACCCACCTCTATAATCTTTGATACCCTTCATCACCGGACAGCGCCCAGACCTCTGCTGCCTCTGGTGCCTGGCTTCATTGAACCGGCGATGGCTACCTTTCTCACGCCTGCGGTGGTAGGTTCTTTTCCATCTAGAATAACCAAGAAGTACAAGGCTCCTCAGATTGGATCCACCTGCTGACTCAGTTATCGTGGTGGGTGCCATGAAGTCCCATTCGACATCCACCTCATCCTCGGTACTCCTGGAAAAGGGCAGCAAACTCATTGATTAGTTTGGCAGAAAGGTATGCAACACCGCAGCTTCCTATATGAAGGTGGCCAGTGCCTCTACTCTTCTCAGAAGGTACGATAGGTCCCTCTGGGAATCCCTCACTCGCTTCACAGAGAATCTTCCTAAGGAAGACCAACAGGACTTCATCAAAATCCTACAGGACAGAGGGCTCGTAGCCAACCAGGTCATCAGTGCCACAGCGGATGCTTCTGACCTCGGTGCCCATGGCTACTCTCATGGAATCTGCTCGCGCTGTTCGGCTTGGCTACGCCTTACAGGCCTCAAGCCAGATGCTCAGAAGAAGATCTTGAACCTCCCCTTTGATGGTACCTCTCTCTTTGGTTCACACGCTGACGATGAGATGACCAAAATGAAATCGGAAAAGGACACTGTTAAAGCTGTGGGTTTGGAGAAGCGTAAAGAATTTAAAAAGCGCTTTCGTCAGGGGGACAAGCGGTCTTACCAGCAGAGGGTTCAAACACCTCAGTGATCATCCCAAACACAGCAGAAAACCCAGTTTCAGCAGCGACACCCTGGAAGAGGCTGAGGCAACAATAACAAACAACAGTCTGCCCCCAAGCAGCCTCCAAGCCCTAAGCTGTTGCTTCTTCCGCAACTGTTCGCCACTCCAGTGGGAGGGAGTGTTTCTCATCATCTGGAAGAGTGGAGATCCATAACAAAGGACAGATGGGTGCTGAGTATTGTGCAGCAGTCCTAGGAAGCTTGTTCCGGTCCAGGGAAGGCATGGCTTGGCAGTTCGGGCTGGACTGTTCCCATGAGGCACAGGGTCAGACTGATTTGCATATGGCCATGTCTGAACTGGGGTGGCAGAGTGGGCTAAAGAACGGTGATGGATTCAACCCAGATCTGTTGACTGGGTGTGAGTGTTTCATTGGTTCAGATGCTCTGTCCATCACCACCCCCTTTTGTACCACTTTGTTCGCCATAAGTTGGCAGGGTATGCTCAGACGTGAGTCCCTTGCTCACTTTGCCACTGGATTCAAGAAAGCCGGGCTGAAGACGGCTGAAATACCAGAAACCGGTCCTAGGGAGCTTGTTTCCGGTCCAGGGAAGGCATGGCTTGGGAGTTGGGGCTGGACTGTGCCCATGAGGCACAGGGTCAGACTGATTTGCATATGTCCATGTCTGAACTGGGGTGGCGGCAGAGTGGGCTAAAGAACGGTGATGGATTAAACACAGATCTGTTGACTGGGTGTGAGTGTTTGATTGGTTCAGATGCTCTGTCCATCACCACCCCCTTTTGTACCACTTTGTTCGCCATAAGTTGGCAGGGTATGCTCAGACGTGAGTCCCTAGCTCACTTTGCCACTGGAGTCAAGCAAGCCGGGCTGAAGACGGCTGAAATGCCAGAAACCGGTCTTAGGAAGCTTGTTTCCGGTCCAGAGAAGGCATGGCTTGGCAGTTCGGGCTGGACTGTTCCCATGAGGTACAGGGTCAGACTGATTTGCATATGGCCATGTCTGAACTGGGGTGGCAGAGTGGGCTAAAGAACGGTGATGGATTAAACCCAGATCTGTTGACTGGGTGTGAGTGTGTGATTGGTTCAGATGCTCTGTCCATCACCACCCCCTTTTGTACCACTGATTTAGAGTTCAGCAGACGGGATACTCGGTCACAAACATGAATTATATTCTGTATATTGCAAGTGCATTATATCCTATGGCACTTGTAGTACAGCATGACAGAGTATCCCATATACCTAAATAAGGCCCTTTGGCATAGATTCATCAACCAAAATTGCGATTGCAATAGTTGCGAAACAGCTATTGCGATCGCAATTTCTGTTCCCGCAATTCATGATAGAAAAAACAACCAAATTGCGAATTTGCAAATATTATTTTGCGAATTCGCAAATAAATTCGAAGAATCAACGTGGAACCCCCTTTGCGATTCTGTAATAGCGATGTTCCACTGATTCTGCGAAATCATTTGCGAACTCGCTAAATATTCGCAAAGCTAATTCATCAATAATCGCAATTAGCGAACCAGGTGGTAACCATAAAGTTAAATTGAAAAAAATAATAATAATCCTAACAAGATACAGGTGCGGGGCTAAACAAACACACTTAAGGAGACACAGTAGAAGCATGAGGACATTCACAATGCCTGGACTCTACATTGTGGTAAGGCGGCGAAGGCTCCAGGCTGCCGGCCGGAACCGACGCAGGATCCAGGAGCGCATCTTCCGGCTGCGGATCACACTCCTTGGCCAGACTCCAAATACAGGCTGAATGGGGCAATGATAAAGAAGCTCATCAGAGACCTTGACCCCCTGATGCAGCACCCAACAAGGAGGACCAATGCCGTGCCCACCCATGTCCAGGTCCTGTGATGCCTGCACCTCCTGGCCTCCGGAAGCTTCCAGGGGATAGTTGCAGTTGCAGGGGAGATCTCCCAGAGCACACTGTCCCTCTGCCTACAGAGTTTCCTGGACACCATGCTGACCCGAATACACCATTACATAATCTTCCCAACCACCCAACAGGGCTTAAATCAAACAAACCTTCAATTCTACATCATTGCGCAATTCCCCCCGTGCAATTGGATGCATTGACTGTATCCACATTCACATCTGCCCACCTGCTGAGACAGAATACATGTACCGGAACCGCAAGTCCTACCACTTACTCAACATCCAGATGGTCTGCAATGCAAAGACAATCATCATCGACATTGTGGCCCAATACCCGGGGAGCACGCATGATTCTTTCATCTTCCGGCACAGCGGCATGCACACCCGCTTGTCCAGGGGTGACTTTGGTGAAGGACACCTCCTAGGTAAGTACACATGCCCACATCCTGTACGTCAAGCCCATGTAGCTGTGCATGACAGGCACTGACCCTCTGCTCCTTACCTTCAGGTGACAGCGCCTATGGCCTCCGTGAGTACCTTCTCACCCCATACCTCAACCCCGCCTCACCACAGGAACGGCATTACAATGCTGCGCACATTTGCATCAGGAATGTCATTGAACGGACATTTGGGATGTTTAAGAGCAGATTCCGCATCCTACATAAGACTGGTGGGGCCCTCAAATACCAGCCTGTGGTCTGCTGCCGCATTGTGGCCGTGTGTGCCATACTACACAATATTGCTATCAAGCGGAGGATACCTGTGGAGATCTCTGGCAGTGAGTCGGAGGGGGACAAACACCCACCTGCACATGTGCATCATGCACGCGGGGAGAATCCTGCAGAAGGACACAGGCGCCGCAACCACATCACACAGAATTCTTTTCTGATAGATACATCTGCCGTGTGGATTCCTCACCTTGTGAATATCCCCCTTGCGTCAGCAACATTCGGAAATTCTTTTCATAGCCTCGCGCCGACGTGGATTGGACGTCACAGAGACACGGCTCCGCTCGCGACTCTGCTGACGTCACCGACGCCTATAATAGGCCCACGCCGGCGTGATGACATCAGTTCCCTTTTTTCCGCGTCGTCGACGCTAACGGTTATCGGAATCTCTGTAGCCTACTGGTACATTGTTGCCATTTTGTTGCATATTTCTGCTTCTCTGTATCCTGTCTCTTCGACGATGTCATCCAAGAAGACCGGCTTCAAGCCCTGCAGGGAGTGCAGTAAAATGATGTCCATTACCGACCCCCATGAAGACTGCATCTGGTGTTTAAGTTCCGACCATGATGTGGAGGATTGTTCTTCATGTCGGAAGATGAATCCGAAGGCCCTGAGGGAGAGAGAAGCCAAACTTCTGGTTGCTAAGGTGAAAGCTGGAAAGGAGAAGTCGTCGAGGTCTCGTTCTCGAAGGGCGAGGTCGAAATCCAGGGCGAGGTCGAGATCTGCTTCTCGAGAGAGGTCGTCTTCGAAGTCGGCGTCGGATCATGTTTCGAAGTCGAAGAAGAAGCACAAGAAGAGGAGACATGAGTCCCGACGTCGGTCTGGTAAGGAGTCGGGCTCGAGGTCGAGGTCGAGGTCACCGAAGAAGGTACGTTTGAAGGTGGTTACCCTCTAAGTCTCTGAGCATGAAGGTGAGGCCTCTCCTTCTGAGTCGCATGGGCGGTCTCCCACTCCGGCTCCGAATACTTCTCCGGTTCTGAATCCGTCTCCGGCGCCGTCCCCGGCCAGAGAAGAGGAGGAGGCCCGGGAGGATGTGGATTCCGCGCCTGTCGAAGAGCCGAATCCGATCCCTCCTCAGGACCGGCCTGATGGTTTTCAGCCGCCCTTTCCAGCTCCGGGCCAGGACCCTTCAGAGTTTCTTAACGCTATGTATGGCGTCTTCTCAAGGGCGTGGTACCCCTCTGGTGCACCTTCGGGTCCCATGAGTCCTTTAGCATTCAGCCTGGGAGTTCCTCACTCCTATCCTCCGGCTCCGTTTATGCCTTACATGCCGGCTCCGACGCCGCATTGGCAGTTTCCCGGCTCCGCCGAAGTCGTCGACGCCGATTCCAGCGTCGCCTGCTCCTGATCGTCCTCAAGGGCATTCTTCTGTGCCGTCGGATTCGATACCGGCGCCGGCCCCAAATCCGTCGGAGCCGCAGGTGGATCCGGCTGCGAGGCGTGTAAAGGAGAGATCCAGAAGGGAAGCTCAACGCCTTTTGGAAGAGCAGAGATACATGGACTCTCAGTCTGATGTTGAAGAAGGTGAATTAAAAGAGAGCTATTTTGAGGAATTGGCGGATTCAGGGACTCTTGATTTCTCTCCAGAGTGGGAGTTGCCCTCAGGCTCAGGTGCTCCTTCTAAGGATATCCAGCCTTACCATCTGGTTATGAGGAAGGCTGCTGAGCTTCTTAAATTGACTCTGCCTACAGTGGAGTTCAAGTCTAATATCCTCACTGAGGTCTTGCATTCACCGAATTCTGTGGTTGAGCCTTTACTACCATTCAATGATGCTTTAACAGATCCTATAATGGAGGTGTGGAAGAAACCTTTGTCGGCTCCTGCGGTTTCTAAGAGTGTTGCGAGGAGGTACAGGGCTGCTCCTGAGGACCCGGCTTTTCTGTCTTCTCATCCTTCGCCTGAGAGCCTGGTCATTCAGGCTGCCTGTTCAAAGAAGAGTCTTAGTGCCTTTACTCAGGTTCCTTGTGAGAAGGAAGCAAAGAAACAGGACCAGGTTGCAAAAAAGACCTTTTCATCAGCTAGTATGGCGTTGAAGTCAACTAATGCCACATGTCTTATGGGAAGATATGTGCATGCCCTGATGGACTCTTTGCGTATCCTGGCTCCAAAAATTGCTGACGCCAACCGGAAGGATTTTGAGGAGGTGATTTCTGACACTCAGGCGGCAGCCCGCCAGGTTATTCAAAGTGGTCTGGACACTGCCGACTCTGTGGCTCGTATTATGGGCACTGCTGTCGCCACTAGGAGGTCAGCCTGGGTGAAGTCATCGGACTTTTCGGCTGATGTTCAGGCGACTTTGCTTGATCTTCCTTTTGATGGATCAGGACTTTTTGGGAAGAAGGCAGATGCGGCTCTTGAGAGATTCAAGGATTGCAGAGCAACAGCTAAGTCTTTGGGTCTCCAGATCAGAGGCACTTCTTCCAACAGAAGGTTCAGGGGCTTTGGTCGCTCCTTTCGGAATTTCCGGCAAGGCCAACAGCAGCAGCAGCAGCAGCAGCAAAATTCAGTGTACAGATTGTACAGGGGAAAGCAAAGAGCGCGTCCTCGTGGACGTCAGCCCTCCTCTTCCTCTACCTCTTCCAACCCCCCTGCCGCAGAAAAGCAGCCCTAGATCCGCTATTCAGGATCATGTGGGTCCAGTTGGGGGTCGGCTTACCCATTTTCTACAGGATTGGGAATCGGTTACGACTTATCTTTGGGTTCTCAATCTTGTAGAAAATGGGTATGCCCTTCCCTTTCGGGAATTCCCCCCTGTTTACCCTCCTTGTCAAGGTTTTTGCACCGAGGAACATCTGTCTCTTCTGCAGGAGGAGGTTCTAACTCTGTTACGAAAGGGTGCGATAGAGGTGGTCCCAGAGCAGGAAAGGGGTCAGGGATGCTACTCCCGGTATTTCCTGATCCCCAAAAAGGATGGCAGGCTTCGTCCAATCCTGGATCTTGAATCTCTATCTGAAGCAGGTGAAATTCAAGATGCTCACCCTTGTTCAGGTTCTTCAAGCGTTGATGGAAGGAGACTGGATGGTGTCGCTCGACTTGCAGGACGCGTATTTCCACATTCCCATCCTGAAGTCGTACAGGAAGTATCTCCGTTTCAAGGTTGGGTCGCAGCACTACCAGTTTGAGGTCCTTCCGTTTGGTCTTACTACGTCGCCTTGAGTCTTCACCAAGGTGATGGCGGTGGTGGCAGCTCATCTCAGGAGGTCAGGGATACCTGTATTCCCTTATTTGGACGACTGGCTGATCAAAACGGAGTCGTCAGAGAAGGTGCTCCATCATCTTCAAGAGACAACTCAGTTGTTGTTCAGGTTGGGTTTTTCGATAAATGTACCCAAGTCTCACCTGGTGCCCTCCCAGCGCAACCTGTTCATAGGTGCCGTACCGGACACTACTGTTTGTCGTGCATTCCCTCCTCCTTAAAGGATTCGTGACATTCAGGAAATGATTCCTTTATTTTACAATGGAGCGGTCGGTCCAGTCCTGAAGGTCCTTCGCCTGCTCTGCCTGATGGCTTCTTGCATTCTGTTGGTCAACCATGCACGCTGGCACATGAGGGCACTCCAGTGGTGTCTCCGCAGGCAGTGGTATCAGCACAACGGAGATCTCGGGGAGTCGGTGATGATCTCCAGAGAAACTGCGGCGGATCTGTCTTGGTGGAGCGTGGAAGGCAACCTGTCGCAAGGAAAGCCTTTCCATCTACCTCCATCGGTGGCCACAGTTATAGCGGATGCATCCACTCTAGGGTGGGGTGCTCATCTGGGGCATCTGGAGGTCAAGGGTCTTTGGTCTCCAGAGGAAAGGTTGCTCTACATCAACCTTCTAGAGTTGCGGGCGATACGTTTGGCGCTCAAGGCCTTCCTCCCTTCCCTTCGCGGTCGGTCGATCCAAGTCCTGACGGACAACACGACTGCGATGTGGTACATCAACAAGCAGGGAGGAGTGGGGTCGCAGTGTCTCTGCAGAGAGGCTCTGCGTCTCTGGTCCTGGGTTCAGGACCACCAGATTTGTCTGATGGCAAATCATCTGGCCGGAGTTCTGAACGTGCGTGCAGACAGTCTCAGTCGGCAGTTCTCTGCCGACCACGAGTGGAGGCTTCACCCGGAGGTGGTTCGTCACGTCTTTCGGACGTGGGGGACTCCTCGGGTGGACCTGTTTGCCACTCGCGAGAATGCTCACTGCCCGTCATTCCGCAGTCTCCAGTATCCGATGCAAGGAGCCTTGGGGGACGCGTTTCAGTTGAGTTGGGGAAATCAACTCCTTTACGCGTTTCCTCCCATACCCTTGATTCCTTGGGTTCTGAGGAAGATTCGCCAAGACCGGGTCCAAGTTATATTGGTCGCCCCGGATTGGCCAAGAAGGGTGTGGTATACAGATCTACTCCACCTCTCCTCTCACCCGCCGCTCCGTCTCCCTCTCAGGGCAGACCTCCACTCTCAGATGGAGGGGCAGGTTCTACACCCCCACCTCCAGACATTGCACCTTCATGCCTGGAGATTGAACGGGGCAACCTGATTTCCTATTCTCTCACGCCTGATGTGGTGGATGTTATTTTGTCTGCCAGACGTGAATCCACTAAGACTGTCTATTCTTATAGATGGTCTAGGTTTGTTATTTGGTGTGGTGAGAATGATATTGACCCGTTGAGAGCCCATTTATCAGATGTGCTCCAGTTTGCTCTAACTTTGGCGCAGCAGGGGCTTGCAGTTGCAACGGTTAAGGGGTATCTTTCGGCGCTGTCGGCTTTTATTTGTTTGCCTGATCAGCCCTCTCTTTTTAAGTCTCCTGTTGTTTTGAGGTTTTTGAAGGGTCTTGTAAACAAGTTCCCTCCTACTCCTTTTATTGTACCTCAGTGGGACTTGAATCTTGTCTTGACTTTTCTGATGGGCTCTCCCTTTGAGCCTCTTCATAAATGTCCTATGAGGCTTTTAACCTTTAAGGCAGTTTTTCTAGTTGCAATTACCTCGGCAAGGAGGGTAAGTGAGCTTCAAGCTCTTAGTTCCAAGCCCCCGTTCCTGACCATACATGCTGATCGGATGGTTCTAAGGACCAGGGCTGCTTTTCTTCCTAAGGTGGTGACTCCTTTCCACCTTGGTCAATCCATTACCCTCCCTACCTTTTATCCTCCCCCGCACCCTTCCAAGGAGGAGGAGAGGTTACACCGTCTGGACCCTAAGAGGGCGGTGTCTTTTTATTTGGACAGAACTTAAGACTGTCGCTTGGATGATCAACTCTTCATTGGCTTTGCTGGCTGCAAGAAGGGCAGAGCGGTCCATAAGAGGACTTTATCAAGATGGATCGTCCTCTGCATTAAGATCTGCTACTCTTTGGCTGGTAAGGAACCTCCAGAGGGTATTAGGGCTCATTCGACTAGGGCTAAGTCGTCAACCTCAGCTTTGGCTAGAGGTGTTCCTGTGGAGGACATTTGTAGAGCGGCGACTTGGTCTTCCCTCCACACTTTCGCGAAGCATTACTGCTTGGATTCCGAAGTGAGGAGGGACGGTCACTTTGCACGCTCTGTCCTTCAGGATTTCCTGGTTTAGAAGAGTGGACACCCTCCTCCGGGAGTGGGGACTGCTGTGGGACTCTATTCACAAGGTGAGGAATCCACACGGCAGATGTATCTATCAGAAGAACAAGTAACTTACCTTCGGTAACGCTTTTTCTGGTAGATACTATATCTGCCTGTGGATTCCTCACTGACCCACCCGCCTCCCCGTTGTCCACTCTTCTATGCCAGAGTTATTGTACTGTAATGTATATTTATTTTGATGTCAAGGTATTGTTTCAATTGCTTTCCTGCATTTGCTTTGCACTGTGTGTTTTGCCTTGACTATTGTGTACTGTGTATTCTTTGTATATATCTACTGTCATTGGTCCGTCCATGTGCCTCGATGGCACGGAAAAAAGGCGGAACTGATGTCATCACGCCGGCGTGGGCCTATTATACACGTCGGTGACGTCAGCGGAGTCGCGAGCGGAGCCGTGTCTCTGTGACGTCCAATCCACGTCGGCGCGAGGCTACGAAAAGAATTTCCGAATGTTGCTGACGCAAGGGGGATATTCACAAGGTGAGGAATCCACAGGCAGATATAGTATCTACCAGAAAAAGCGTTACCAAAGGTAAGTAACTTGTTCTTTAGTGCTCCCATTAAGCATGGGCGGAAAATCCGTTACGCTCGCGGATTTTGCGGATTTTCGGGAAATCCGCAATCCGCGAAATTTGCGGATTTCCCGCAAAATCCGCAAATTCGCACGCAGCGGATTTTTTTGGCGGCGCGCGGGGTGTTGGTGATACAATTTTTGCGGCGCGCGGCGTTTATCATCGTTTGCCGAGTTGTTTTTTTCGATAGTTTGCGAGTGCTGCGCCATTTTGGATCTTGCTGTGTGATCCCGCGGGAATTGGCGAGCGCGATTACGTCATCGCGGCTTGCCAGCGATAGTTTGCCAACGCGAGTACGGCGAGATCACGTCTCGCGGTACTTCGCAATTGCGAGATTTGAGATGCGGCGAGCGAAAATATAAATTTGCAATTTTGCACAAGAAATCCACCAGCAAGCAGCATAAACCTTCTAGAAATGATGATTTTTATGTGAATAACTCCTTAGTTTGACATTTGCCCGCACTTTTTTAGCGAGGAGTCCATTTTGGGGAGGGGGCAGGGGGGTGGGAGGAAGGAAGTGCCCCACAGTCTTCAACTTCCTGTTCCTGTTCAGCAGGCTCCTCCCAGTGCTTTGTCCATCTCCTGGTCACTTTTCATTTGGATGTGGAGCTGGAAGGATTACTTTTTGTGGATGCTGCTGGATCTTTGGATTTGAGGCCTTTTTGACTTTCTTTGGATCACTGTTGGATTAGAAATTTTACAAGTAAGTTTGTTTGGGGCATTACAGTTGCTGCAACTAAAATTTTGGAATTTTCGATTTTTGGGCTGTTTTGGGGCCTTTTGCCCAGGGGTACTCAGTGGTGGGTGGACTGAGTCTTTCTGTGGGTTGTCTTGAACTTAAACATCATGGAGGCCATAGATGAATTGGGATTGTGCTGATTTTTCTGTGTTTTTCGATTTTTGACCTGTTGTTGGGGCCTTGACCAGGGGTAGTGAGTGGTGCATGGGCCTAGTCTTTCTGTGGGCTGTCTTGAACTTAAACATCATGGAGGGCATAGATGGAATGGGATTGTGCTGATTTTTCTGTGTTTTTCGATTTTTGACCTGTTGTTGGGGCCTTGACCAGGGGTAGTGAGTGGTGCATGGGCCTAGTCTTTCTGTGGGGTGTCTTGAATTTAAACATCATGGAGGGCATGGATGGAATGGGATTGTGCTGATTTTGCAGTGTTTTTCGATTTTTGGGGGTGTTCATGGGGAGGGACATGCCATGTGGCTGGTGGCCATTTTGAGTCCAGCTACAGGCCCTGGTCATGTGCTGGCAGGCAAGTGGCCATTTTGAATGCAGGCTTTGTTGTTAGGCCTCCAACCATTTTGCCTACTTTTCAACCTTTATTTATGCCCAGGGGTAGTGAGTCTTGCATGGGCCTAGTCTTTCTGTGGGTTGTCTTGAATTTAAACATCATGGAGGCCATGGATTGAATGGGATTGTGCTGATTTTGCAGTGTTTTTCGATTTTTGGGGGTGTTCATGGGGAGGGACATGCCATGTGGCTGGTGGCCATTTTGAGTGCAGCTACAGGCACTGGCCATGTGCTGGCAGGCAAGTGGCCATTTTGAATGCAGGCTTTGTTGTTAGGCCTCCAACCATTTTGCCTACTTTTCAACCTTTATTTATGCCCAGGGGTAGTGAGTCTTGCATGGGCCTAGTCTTTCTGTGGGTTGTCTTGAATTTAAACATCATGGAGGCAATGGATGGAATGGGATTGTGCAGATTTTTCAGTGATTTTCGTTTTTTGGGCCTGTACTTGTGGCCTTTTCACCAGCGGTATTTGAGTCTAGCATGGGCCTAGTCTTTATGTGGGCTGTCTTGAATTTAAACATCATGGAGGCCATGGATGGAATGGGATTGTGCTGATTTTGCAGTGTTTTTCGATTTTTGGGGGTGTTCATGGGGAGGGACATGCCATGTGGCTGGTGGCCATTTTGAGTGCAGCTACAGGCACTGGCCATGTGCTGGCAGGCAAGTGGCCATTTTGAATGCAGGCTTTGTTGTTAGGCCTCCAACCATTTTGCCTACTTTTCAACCTTTATTTATGCCCAGGGGTAGTGAGTCTTGCATGGGCCTAGTCTTTCTGTGGGTTGTCTTGAATTTAAACATCATGGAGGCCATGGATGGAATGGGATTGTGCAGATTTTTCAGTGATTTTCGTTTTTTGGGCCCGTACTTGTGGCCTTTTCACCAGGGGTATTTGAGTCTAGCATGGGCCTAGTCTTTCTGTGGGCTGTCTTGAATTTAAACATCATGGAGGCCATGGATGGAATGGGATTGTGCTGATTTTGCAGTGTTTTTCGATTTTTGGGGGTGTTCATGGGGAGGGACATGCCATGTGGCTGGTGGCCATTTTGAGTGCAGCTACAGGCACTGGCCATGTGCTGGCAGGCAAGTGGCCATTTTGAATGCAGGCTTTGTTGTTAGGCCTCCAACCATTTTGCCTACTTTTCAACCTTTATTTATGCCCAGGGGTAGTGAGTCTTGCATGGGCCTAGTCTTTCTGTGGGTTGTCTTGAATTTAAACATCATGGAGGCCATGGATTGAATGGGATTGTGCTGATTTTGCAGTGTTTTTCGATTTTTGGGGGTGTTCATGGGGAGGGACATGCCATGTGGCTGGTGGCCATTTTGAGTGCAGCTACAGGCCCTGGCCATGTGCTGGCAGGCAAGTGGCCATTTTGAATGCAGGCTTTGTTGTTAGGCCTCCAACCATTTTGCCTACTTTTCAACCTTTATTTATGCCCAGGGGTAGTGAGTCTTGCATGGGCCTAGTCTTTCTGTGGGTTGTCTTGAATTTAAACATCATGGAGGCCATGGATGGAATAGGATTGTGCAGATTTTTCAGTGATTTTCGTTTTTTGGGCCTGTACTTGTGGCCTTTTCACCAGGGGTATTTGAGTCTAGCATGGGCCTAGTCTTTCTGTGGGCTGTCTTGAATTTAAACATCATGGAGGCCATGGATCGAATGGGATTGTGCTGATTTTGCAGTGTTTTTCGATTTTTGGGGGTGTTCATGGGGAGGGACATGCCATGTGGCTGGTGGCCATTTTGAGTGGAGCTACAGGCACTGGCCATGTGCTGGCAGGCAAGTGGCCATTTTGAATGCAGGCTTTGTTGTTAGGCCTCCAACCATTTTGCCTACTTTTCAACCTTTTTTATGCCCAGGGGTAGTGAGTCTTGCATGGGCCTAGTCTTTCTGTGGGTTGTCTTGAATTTAAACATCATGGAGGCCATGGATGGAATGGGATTGTGCTGATTTTGCAGTGTTTTTCGATTTTTGGGGGTGTTCATGGGGAGGGACATGCCATGTGGCTGGTGGCCATTTTGAGTGCAGCTACAGGCACTGGCCATGTGCTGGCAGGCAAGTGGCCATTTTAAATGCAGGCTTTGTTGTTAGGCCTCCAACCATTTTGCCTACTTTTCAACCTTTATTTATGCCCAGGGGTAGTGAGTCTTGCATGGGCCTAGTCTTTCTGTGGGTTGTCTTGAATTTAAACATTATGGAGGGCATGGATGGATTGGGATTGTGCTGATTTTGCAGTGTTTTTCGATTTTTTTGTGCTCTATAACTGAACTGATGTTCCTCTGTCTTCCATTTTTTTTAGGTGCACAAGACTCAAGAGAACCACCAGTGCCAGGAAGAAGTCCTGCAGCGGTGTGTGTGTGCAGCATTACGTCACGCGACGTCACGTCTGGCCTCAGACAACTCTACAATTCGTGCAACTGCGGCCTGCTGTCTGACCTGCTCTGAAGAAGATGGCCCCGCCCCCAAAGAAAGTTCTCCGTAGCTCCTCTAGCAAGAAAGTTGCTAGTAAGGAGCAGAAGAAGCAAGTTACCAAGGAGGCTGGTGTGCCACCCGCCACTTTTTTTGGGAGCAAAAAAAAAAGTACGCCTGCAGCAGCAGGATCTGCTGGGGACCAAGCTGGGAGCAGCACCCCTGCTCCATTGGGTTCAGTGCCTCCACCACCACGCCAACTTAAGTCAAAGCCCTTGAGTGCTTCAGAGGCAGTCAGTGTACTTCTCCAATCACCATCGACCAGTGATGTTGGCTCATCGCAAGAAAGTAGCAGCAATGTCCCTGAATCAACACAGGTTGTTGTAACTCATCTGACAAGTGTTGAACAACCACAGCCGCAACAACAACACCATGTGCAAGTACACGCCCAAGTACATGTGGAAGGAGAGGCAGCAAAAGGAGATGCGCAAGCAAAGGTGCATGGAGGTTCACAAGTGCCCACAATAGTTGTTCCTCCCGAAGTAGGGGCACATTTGGAAATCGACAATGAAGCCGAGGTATCATTGGAAGCCACTCCTCCTGATGATCATTCATTGTCTTCCACATCCCTAGCAAGGAAAAGATCAAGGGGGGTGTCTACATCTTCTTCAAGCCCACCTCGTTCTGATGCAAGTGATCCGTCTTGGGAACCACAACTGCGGTCTGACAGTGAGGCACACCATGATCTGACACCGGTACCTAAGCGTAAAAGGAAGGTCGTCCAAAAACTCAAACCTATGGAGTGTGATGAGGCTCAACAAGAAGTGACAGATACTGCTGGTGATGAAGCCTCTCACGATGACGACGAGCCAGTCATCACAAAGGTCACTGCAGCCCCACCGGGCATGCAGCAAAGAGACATTTTGACCCTATCCCGAGAAGCTGCTGAGCGTGATGATGATGTCGGCGAGGAGGCAATGGAAATGGAATCATTAGATTTGGAGTTAAGTAGTACACCAAAACCTACCGCTTCCATATTTCTTCGCAAGAAGGTACCCACCTCGTCCTCGACCTCAATTCGTGGTGGTGAAAGTGCAAAACGTACTGAAGTTCGGCAATCCACATCCTCCACTTCATCTGGCATTAGCAGCAGGACCACCACCACCAGTATCGCCGCCTCCTCCGGCCCCCGAAGACATTTCAAGTCTCCAGTTTGGGACTTCTTTAGTGTTTGCCCAAAAAAGGAAAACGTAGCCATTTGTAGCCTTTGTAAGCTTCGATTTAGTCGTGGTAAGCTTGGTTCTAACTATGGTACCGGAGGCCAGAGAGGTCATCTTGAGAGAAGGCACGCTGTCCAATGGTTTCCGCACCTAGAGGCGGTCAAGAAAGCCGGAATTGCACGTAATGAAAACGTTGATTTTTCATCTGCTGATGACGAGGAGGTAGAAGAAGACGATTCAAACACTTCACTTACACCCAGTTCCCATGTCAGCAGCACACCCCATGGGAGCCACACTAAGAGTGTGGGAGAGAGTGAGACATCAATGCGGAAAAGTTCATCAGCGAGCGTAACTGGGTCGAAGAGATCATCATCATCCCGTAAATCATTGGTCCAGGGCAACATTAAAAAGATGTTGTTTACAGAAGCGCAATATGAACGCAACCACACAATGACCCGTCTGTATAACACTAAGCTGGCTAAAATGCTAGCTCTGGACCTTCTCCCTTTTTCTTTTGTAGAAGGGGTTGGTTTTCTAGAATTAGTGACAGCGCTCTGCCCTAAATGGAAGGTTCCTAGCCGGTTCTATTTTGCCCGAGTTGCGGTTCCAGCACTACATGAAGATGTTCTGAAGGTGATTGGGGCAGCTTTGCAGAAGAGTGCTGTTCACACTATACATCTGACAACAGACATGTGGACCAGTGGCGCAGGCGCTGATTACATGTGCATCACTGCACACTGGGTCTCTTTTTCAGGGGCTAAAGCAAAGCTAAACTCAGGTGTTGACACTAACATTGTTTTTAAAGGTGCTCGGAAACATGCAACACTAGCCATGTTTGGTTTGGAGAAACGTCACACAGCAGAAAACATTTTGGATGTCTTTAACACAAAGGTCCTTAACTGTCTGTCCCCACTAAAACGCAAGGTTGGTTATGTTTCCACGGACAATGGCGCCAATATAGTTAAGGCCATGAGGGACGGTTACTATTTCAGAGTGCCGTGTTTGGCGCACTGTATAAACCTGGTTGTCCAAAAATTCTTGGGTAATAAACGCAGTGCAGCGTACAGTGTATTGGAGACCTGCCGAAAAATTTGCAAGCATTTCAGGCATTCTTTTAAGGCCCGGAAGCAGCTGAGGAGCATGCTATATCAATGTCAAATGCCAGTGAAAGCACTCATCCAGGAGGTGGTAACACGTTGGAACTCAACCTTCTACATGCTTGAGCGTCTGTATGAGCAGTATACGGAACTCGATCAATATTTTTTGTAAGAGGGTATAGAGGAGCTGAGGATGGGTGGGCCGCAATGGAACATAGTTGAAAGCCTGACACGCATGCTTCGTCCTTTTGAGGTCTTCACGCGTGCAGTCAGCAAGGAGGACTCTAATTTGGGAAAAGCTATCCCATTGTTGTACATGCTGGAGGACCAACTGAAGGAGGTGTGTTCTGTGTTTGGAAAAGATGACAAAAAGCAAGACTCTTTGCTTCTGGCTGAGCAATTATTAGAGCTCCTACAAGGTGATGAACGTCTTAAAAAGATCCACTCAGAACAGCATTACATTTGTGCTACTATTCTGGATCCACGCTACAAAAAGGCGCTGGCAGGCCAAGCATTCTTTCCTTTTGATGATGAACATGTTCCAAAGTACAAACGTTGGCTAGCCTTGTCAGCCAAGAAGTTTGAAACAGAACGGCTGGAAATTGAAGGAAATGGCAGTACATCAGCAGGCCATCCCCAGTCAAAACAATCCACTTCTGCACCTGTGGCTGTGGCACAAGTGACCTCTCAGCCGTTAAAGACACCGGCAACCGGATCATCTGCACGAAAGACAACAGAAACATTGGAGCTGAAGAGGATTGGCTAGCTCTGCGTGGGTTTGGTTCTCAAAAGGTCAGAGGCACAGCAAGAGCTAAGCAAAGTGGAGGAACCTTGGAGGAGGACCTTGAGTCGATGGTGAAGGACTATCTGAATGACTCAACAGAGGTCTATGTTAATTCTGACCCATTGGCGTATTGGCATGGGAAAAAAGAATTGTGGCCACAGCTCACCAACCTGGCTTTAAACTACTTGTCTTGCCCACTCGCAAGTGTGTCTTCTGAACGGGTTTTCATTGCGGCTGGTGGGATTGTAACTCCCAAACGGAGCCGCCTCTCGCCCAAAAATGTGGAGAGGTTAACAATGATCAAGATGAATCAGCACCTCATACCACCAGATTTCAGAGTACGAGAGAGCGTGCCGGATGAAGAGGAGGTGGCCAGCAACATAGATGAGGGAATTTCTCAGGTGACACTGACCTCACCCTGGCTGAATTCGCAGAGTATGATGACTAAGCCTTATTCTTATTCCTGGACCGTGATACCGACTTCGAGCCCTGAAAATGAGACAACGAATCAATAACTTTCTTTTTCATCCTTATTCACTTTTATTCCTGTGTGTCTGTCTTTCTTTGTTGTGCACAGTTAATATAATTCAAACTTTAATCAGATAATCACAAAAACAAGCCCATCAGCAGAACTGTCTTCACTTGTTTGCTAATTTATTTGAAGGTGCCGCAGTCTGCATTCCTCAGGTTCACAAGTTCAGAAGAACATGCTCCTCTATCCTCCTCCTCCAGACTCCTATTTCCATCAAAGCAGAGGGCTGGTTTACGCCCAATGAAGAAAGACTCAGCTATTGTGGGGGTGTTGTTCTACCTCTTTGCAGGTGAGTTGACGGGTCTGGGGCCATTGCTGGGAAGCACTAAAAGTGGTTTGGACCAAATCCGAGGCGGAAATTTTTTTGTGTTTTTGATGACTTGCTTGCCTTTGAGGTGCTCTTAGGGGGAGTTCCGTCTGTTTGTGGGTGAGTTTCGTGGTCTGGGAGCATTGCTGGGACACTCTAATCTTGATTGCATTTGCTTTTCAGGAAATCCGTCGTGCCAACCCCGACTTATGGCCTAGCTACGCAGCGCGTTTGGACCGAAGGCCCAGAAATATTGCAAGTATGAGATTTTGCTTTTGGCCTGTTTGGGGGTGTTATGCTTCTTGGCGGGTGGGTTGACGGGTCTTGGGGCATTCCTGGGAAGGTCTAATACCGGGTAGAAGTGGTTGGGACAAAATCCAGGCCGATTTTGTTTTGGCTATTTCTGACATTTTGCTCTATGTAGCGTTTTCGGGGGCCTGTTTGGGGGGCTTCCTGGTGTTTGTGGGTGAGTTTCGTGGTGTGGGAGCACTGCTGGGACACTCTAATCTTGATTGCATTTGCTGTTCAGGAAATCCGTCGTGCCAACCCCGACTTATGGCCTAGCTACGCAGCGCGTTTGGACCGAAGGCCCAGAAATATTGCAAGTATGAGATTTTGCTTTTGGCCTGTTTGGGGGTGTTATGCTTCTTGGCGGGTGGGTTGACGGGTCTTGGGGCATTCCTGGGAAGGTCTAATACCGGGTAGAAGTGGTTGGGACAAAATCCAGGCCGATTTTTTTTTGGGCTATTTCTGACATTTTGCTCTATGTAGCGTTTTCGGGGGCCTGTTTGGGGGGCTTCCTGGTGTTTGTGGGTGAGTTTCGTGGTCTGGGAGCACTGCTGGCTATATATACTTTACTTTGCAAGAGGTTTGAAGCAAATCCATGGTGGCAGAGGGGACTTAGGGCCTAGCTGCAGAGCGCGCGCTGAATGATTTGGGAAATTTGTGAAAAATTGACTAAGTCCCCATTTTTGTACTTTTGCTCTTTGGCTGTTTGGGGGTCTTCTACTCGTTTTCTCCTGGGTTGACGGCTCTGGGGCCATTGCTGGGAAGCTCTGATACCGGATAAAAGTGTTTTGGACCAAATCCCAGGCGGAATTTTTTTTGTGTTTTTGATGACTTGCTTGCCTTTGAGGTGCTCTTAGGGGGGGTTCCGTCTGTTTGTGGGTGAGTTTCGTGGTCTGGGAGCATTGCTGGGACACTCTAATCTTGATTGCATTTGCTTTTCAGGAAATCCGTCGTGCCAACCCCGACTTATGGCCTAGCTACGCAGCGCGTTTGGACCGAAGGCCCAGAAATATTGCAAGTATGAGATTTTGCTTTTGGCCTGTTTGGGGGTGTTATGCTTCTTGGCGGGTGGGTTGCCGGGTCTTGGGGCATTCCTGGGAAGGTCTAATACCGGGTAGAAGTGGTTGGGACAAAATCCAGGCCGATTTTTTTTTTTGGCTATTTCTGACATTTTGCTCTATGTAGCGTTTTCGGGGGCCTGTTTGGGGGGCTTCCTGGTGTTTGTGGGTGAGTTTCGTGGTCTGGGAGCACTGCTGGGACACTCTAATCTTGATTGCATTTGCTTTTCAGGAAATCCGTCGTGCCAACCCCGACTTATGGCCTAGCTACGCAGCGCGTTTGGACCGAAGGCCCAGAAATATTGCAAGTATGAGATTTTGCTTTTGGCCTGTTTGGTGGTGTTATGCTTCTTGGCGGGTGGGTTGCCGGGTCTTGGGGCATTCCTGGGAAGGTCTAATACCGGGTAGAAGTGGTTGGGACAAAATCCAGGCCGATTTTTTTTTTGGCTATTTCTGACATTTTGCTCTATGTAGCGTTTTCGGGGGCCTGTTTGGGGGGCTTCCTGGTGTTTGTGGGTGAGTTTCGTGGTCTGGGAGCACTGCTGGCTATATATACTTTACTTTGCAAGAGGTTTGAAGCAAATCCATGGTGGCAGAGGGGACTTAGGGCCTAGCTGCAGAGCGCGCGCTGAATGATTTGGGAAATTTGTGAAAAATTGACTGTCCCCATTTTTGTACTTTTGCTCTTTGGCTGTTTGGGGGTCTTCTACTCGTTTTCTCCTGGGTTGACGGCTCTGGGGCCATTGCTGGGAAGCTCTAATACCGGATAAAAGTGTTTTGGACCAAATCCCAGGCGGAATTTTTTTTGTGTTTTTGATGACTTGCTTGCCTTTGAGGTGCTCTTAGGGGGGGTTCCGTCTGTTTGTGGGTGAGTTTCGTGGTCTGGGAGCATTGCTGGGACACTCTAATCTTGATTGCATTTGCTTTTCAGGAAATCCGTCGTGCCAACCCCGACTTATGGCCTAGCTATGCAGCGCGTTTGGACCGAAGGCCCAGAAATATTGCAAGTATGAGATTTTGCTTTTGGCCTGTTTGGGGGTGTTATGCTTCTTGGCGGGTGGGTTGCCGGGTCTTGGGGCATTCCTGGGTAGGTCTAATACCGGGTAGAAGTGGTTGGGACAAAACCCAGGCCGATTTTTTTTTTGGCTATTTCTGACATTTTTCTCTATGTAGCGTTTTCGGGGGCCTGTTTGGGGGGCTTCCTGGTGTTTGTGGGTGAGTTTCGTGGTCTGGTAGCACTGCTGGGACACTCTAATCTTGATTGCATTTGCTTTTCAGGAAATCCGTCGTGCCAACCCCGACTTATGGCCTAGCTACGCAGCGCGTTTGGACCGAAGGCCCAGAAATATTGCAAGTATGAGATTTTGCTTTTGGCCTGTTTGGGGGTGTTATGCTTCTTGGCGGGTGGGTTGCCGGGTCTTGGGGCATTCCTGGGAAGGTCTAATACCGGGTAGAAGTGGTTGGGACAAAATCCAGGCCGATTTTTTTTTTTGGCTATTTCTGACATTTTGCTCTATGTAGCGTTTTCGGGGGCCTGTTTGGGGGGCTTCCTGGTGTTTGTGGGTGAGTTTCGTGGTCTGGGAGCACTGCTGGGACACTCTAATCTTGATTGCATTTGCTTTTCAGGAAATCCGTCGTGCCAACCCCGACTTATGGCCTAGCTACGCAGCGCGTTTGGACCGAAGGCCCAGAAATATTGCAAGTATGAGATTTTGCTTTTGGCCTGTTTGGGGGTGTTATGCTTCTTGGCGGGTGGGTTGACGGGTCTTGGGGCATTCCTGGGAAGGTCTAATACCGGGTAGAAGTGGTTGGGACAAAATCCAGGCCGATTTTTTTTTTGGCTATTTCTGACATTTTGCTCTATGTAGCGTTTTCGGGGGCCTGTTTGGGGGGCTTCCTGGTGTTTGTGGGTGAGTTTCGTGGTCTGGGAGCACTGCTGGCTATATATACTTTACTTTGCAAGAGGTTTGAAGCAAATCCATGGTGGCAGAGGGGACTTAGGGCCTAGCTGCAGAGCGCGCGCTGAATGATTTGGGAAATTTGTGAAAAATTGACTGTCCCCATTTTTGTACTTTTGCTCTTTGGCTGTTTGGGGGTCTTCTACTCGTTTTCTCCTGGGTTGACGGCTCTGGGGCCATTGCTGGGAAGCTCTAATACCGGATAAAAGTGTTTTGGACCAAATCCCAGGCGGAATTTTTTTTGTGTTTTTGATGACTTGCTTGCCTTTGAGGTGCTCTTAGGGGGGGTTCCGTCTGTTTGTGGGTGAGTTTCGTGGTCTGGGAGCATTGCTGGGACACTCTAATCTTGATTGCAT
The DNA here is from genome assembly GCF_964263255.1 of Lissotriton vulgaris. Lineage (NCBI taxonomy): Eukaryota > Metazoa > Chordata > Amphibia > Caudata > Salamandridae > Lissotriton > Lissotriton vulgaris. The sequence goes on from NW_028251501.1 coordinate 223,909, forward strand.
TTGCTTTTCAGGAAATCCGTCGTGCCAACCCCGACTTATGGCCTAGCTACGCAGCGCGTTTGGACCGAAGGCCCAGAAATATTGCAAGTATGAGATTTTGCTTTTGGCCTGTTTGGGGGTGTTATGCTTCTTGGCGGGTGGGTTGCCGGGTCTTGGGGCATTCCTGGGTAGGTCTAATACCGGGTAGAAGTGGTTGGGACAAAACCCAGGCCGATTTTTTTTTTGGCTATTTCTGACATTTTGCTCTATGTAGCGTTTTCGGGGGCCTGTTTGGGGGGCTTCCTGGTGTTTGTGGGTGAGTTTCGTGGTCTGGTAGCACTGCTGGGACACTCTAATCTTGATTGCATTTGCTTTTCAGGAAATCCGTCGTGCCAACCCCGACTTATGGCCTAGCTACGCAGCGCGTTTGGACCGAAGGCCCAGAAATATTGCAAGTATGAGATTTTGCTTTTGGCCTGTTTGGGGGTGTTATGCTTCTTGGCGGGTGGGTTGCCGGGTCTTGGGGCATTCCTGGGAAGGTCTAATACCGGGTAGAAGTGGTTGGGACAAAATCCAGGCCGATTTTTTTTTTGGCTATTTCTGACATTTTGCTCTATGTAGCGTTTTCGGGGGCCTGTTTGGGGGGCTTCCTGGTGTTTGTGGGTGAGTTTCGTGGTCTGGGAGCACTGCTGGCTATATATACTTTACTTTGCAAGAGGTTTGAAGCAAATCCATGGTGGCAGAGGGGACTTAGGGCCTAGCTGCAGAGCGCGCGCTGAATGATTTGGGAAATTTGTGAAAAATTGACTGTCCCCATTTTTGTACTTTTGCTCTTTGGCTGTTTGGGGGTCTTCTACTCGTTTTCTCCTGGGTTGACGGCTCTGGGGCCATTGCTGGGAAGCTCTAATACCGGATAAAAGTGTTTTGGACCAAATCCCAGGCGGAATTTTTTTTGTGTTTTTGATGACTTGCTTGCCTTTGAGGTGCTCTTAGGGGGGGTTCCGTCTGTTTGTGGGTGAGTTTCGTGGTCTGGGAGCATTGCTGGGACACTCTAATCTTGATTGCATTTGCTTTTCAGGAAATCCGTCGTGCCAACCCCGACTTATGGCCTAGCTACGCAGCGCGTTTGGACCGAAGGCCCAGAAATATTGCAAGTATGAGATTTTGCTTTTGGCCTGTTTGGGGGTGTTATGCTTCTTGGCGGGTGGGTTGCCGGGTCTTGGGGCATTCCTGGGTAGGTCTAATACCGGGTAGAAGTGGTTGGGACAAAACCCAGGCCGATTTTTTTTTTGGCTATTTCTGACATTTTTCTCTATGTAGCGTTTTCGGGGGCCTGTTTGGGGGGCTTCCTGGTGTTTGTGGGTGAGTTTCGTGGTCTGGTAGCACTGCTGGGACACTCTAATCTTGATTGCATTTGCTTTTCAGGAAATCCGTCGTGCCAACCCCGACTTATGGCCTAGCTACGCAGCGCGTTTGGACCGAAGGCCCAGAAATATTGCAAGTATGAGATTTTGCTTTTGGCCTGTTTGGGGGTGTTATGCTTCTTGGCGGGTGGGTTGCCGGGTCTTGGGGCATTCCTGGGAAGGTCTAATACCGGGTAGAAGTGGTTGGGACAAAATCCAGGCCGATTTTTTTTTTTGGCTATTTCTGACATTTTGCTCTATGTAGCGTTTTCGGGGGCCTGTTTGGGGGGCTTCCTGGTGTTTGTGGGTGAGTTTCGTGGTCTGGGAGCACTGCTGGGACACTCTAATCTTGATTGCATTTGCTTTTCAGGAAATCCGTCGTGCCAACCCCGACTTATGGCCTAGCTACGCAGCGCGTTTGGACCGAAGGCCCAGAAATATTGCAAGTATGAGATTTTGCTTTTGGCCTGTTTGGGGGTGTTATGCTTCTTGGCGGGTGGGTTGACGGGTCTTGGGGCATTCCTGGGAAGGTCTAATACCGGGTAGAAGTGGTTGGGACAAAATCCAGGCCGATTTTTTTTTTGGCTATTTCTGACATTTTGCTCTATGTAGCGTTTTCGGGGGCCTGTTTGGGGGGCTTCCTGGTGTTTGTGGGTGAGTTTCGTGGTCTGGGAGCACTGCTGGCTATATATACTTTACTTTGCAAGAGGTTTGAAGCAAATCCATGGTGGCAGAGGGGACTTAGGGCCTAGCTGCAGAGCGCGCGCTGAATGATTTGGGAAATTTGTGAAAAATTGACTGTCCCCATTTTTGTACTTTTGCTCTTTGGCTGTTTGGGGGTCTTCTACTCGTTTTCTCCTGGGTTGACGGCTCTGGGGCCATTGCTGGGAAGCTCTAATACCGGATAAAAGTGTTTTGGACCAAATCCCAGGCGGAATTTTTTTTGTGTTTTTGATGACTTGCTTGCCTTTGAGGTGCTCTTAGGGGGGGTTCCGTCTGTTTGTGGGTGAGTTTCGTGGTCTGGGAGCATTGCTGGGACACTCTAATCTTGATTGCATTTGCTTTTCAGGAAATCCGTCGTGCCAACCCCGACTTATGGCCTAGCTACGCAGCGCGTTTGGACCGAAGGCCCAGAAATATTGCAAGTATGAGATTTTGCTTTTGGCCTGTTTGGGGGTGTTATGCTTCTTGGCGGGTGGGTTGCCGGGTCTTGGGGCATTCCTGGGTAGGTCTAATACCGGGTAGAAGTGGTTGGGACAAAACCCAGGCCGATTTTTTTTTTGGCTATTTCTGACATTTTGCTCTATGTAGCGTTTTCGGGGGCCTGTTTGGGGGGCTTCCTGGTGTTTGTGGGTGAGTTTCGTGGTCTGGTAGCACTGCTGGGACACTCTAATCTTGATTGCATTTGCTTTTCAGGAAATCCGTCGTGCCAACCCCGACTTATGGCCTAGCTACGCAGCGCGTTTGGACCGAAGGCCCAGAAATATTGCAAGTATGAGATTTTGCTTTTGGCCTGTTTGGGGGTGTTATGCTTCTTGGCGGGTGGGTTGCCGGGTCTTGGGGCATTCCTGGGAAGGTCTAATACCGGGTAGAAGTGGTTGGGACAAAATCCAGGCCGATTTTTTTTTTTGGCTATTTCTGACATTTTGCTCTATGTTGCGTTTTCGGGGGCCTGTTTGGGGGGCTTCCTGGTGTTTGTGGGTGAGTTTCGTGGTCTGGGAGCACTGCTGGGACACTCTAATCTTGATTGCATTTGCTTTTCAGGAAATCCGTCGTGCCAACCCCGACTTATGGCCTAGCTACGCAGCGCGTTTGGACCGAAGGCCCAGAAATATTGCAAGTATGAGATTTTGCTTTTGGCCTGTTTGGGGGTGTTATGCTTCTTGGCGGGTGGGTTGACGGGTCTTGGGGCATTCCTGGGAAGGTCTAATACCGGGTAGAAGTGGTTGGGACAAAATCCAGGCCGATTTTTTTTTGGCTATTTCTGACATTTTGCTCTATGTAGCGTTTTCGGGGGCCTGTTTGGGGGGCTTCCTGGTGTTTGTGGGTGAGTTTCGTGGTCTGGGAGCACTGCTGGCTATATATACTTTACTTTGCAAGAGGTTTGAAGCAAATCCATGGTGGCAGAGGGGACTTAGGGCCTAGCTCCAGAGCGCGCGCTGAATGATTTGGGAAATTTGTGAAAAATTGACTAAGTCCCCATTTTTGTACTTTTGCTCTTTGGCTGTTTGGGGGTCTTCTACTCGTTTTCTCCTGGGTTGACGGCTCTGGGGCCATTGCTGGGAAGCTCTAATACCGGATAAAAGTGTTTTGGACCAAATCCCAGGCGGAATTTTTTTTGTGTTTTTGATGACTTGCTTGCCTTTGAGGTGCTCTTAGGGGGGGTTCCGTCTGTTTGTGGGTGAGTTTCGTGGTCTGGGAGCATTGCTGGGACACTCTAATCTTGATTGCATTTGCTTTTCAGGAAATCCGTCGTGCCAACCCCGACTTATGGCCTAGCTACGCAGCGCGTTTGGACCGAAGGCCCAGAAATATTGCAAGTATGAGATTTTGCTTTTGGCCTGTTTGGGGGTGTTATGCTTCTTGGCGGGTGGGTTGCCGGGTCTTGGGGCATTCCTGGGAAGGTCTAATACCGGGTAGAAGTGGTTGGGACAAAATCCAGGCCGATTTTTTTTTTGGCTATTTCTGACATTTTGCTCTATGTAGCGTTTTCGGGGGCCTGTTTGGGGGGCTTCCTGGTGTTTGTGGGTGAGTTTTGTGGTCTGGGAGCACTGCTGGCTATATATACTTTACTTTGCAAGAGGTTTGAAGCAAATCCATGGTGGCAGAGGGGACTTAGGGCCTAGCTGCAGAGCGCGCGCTGAATGATTTGGGAAATTTGTGAAAAATTGACTAAGTCCCCATTTTTGTACTTTTGCTCTTTGGCTGTTTGGGGGTCTTCTACTCGTTTTCTCCTGGGTTGACGGCTCTGGGGCCATTGCTGGGAAGCTCTAATACCGGATAAAAGTGTTTTGGACCAAATCCCAGGCGGAATTTTTTTTGTGTTTTTGATGACTTGCTTGCCTTTGAGGTGCTCTTAGGGGGGGTTCCGTCTGTTTGTGGGTGAGTTTCGTGGTCTGGGAGCATTGCTGGGACACTCTAATCTTGATTGCATTTGCTTTTCAGGAAATCCGTCGTGCCAACCCCGACTTATGGCCTAGCTACGCAGCGCGTTTGGACCGAAGGCCCAGAAATATTGCAAGTATGAGATTTTGCTTTTGGCCTGTTTGGGGGTGTTATGCTTCTTGGCGGGTGGGTTGCCGGGTCTTGGGGCATTCCTGGGTAGGTCTAATACCGGGTAGAAGTGGTTGGGACAAAACCCAGGCCGATTTTTTTTTTGGCTATTTCTGACATTTTGCTCTATGTAGCGTTTTCGGGGGCCTGTTTGGGGGGCTTCCTGGTGTTTGTGGGTGAGTTTCGTGGTCTGGTAGCACTGCTGGGACACTCTAATCTTGATTGCATTTGCTTTTCAGGAAATCCGTCGTGCCAACCCCGACTTATGGCCTAGCTACGCAGCGCGTTTGGACCGAAGGCCCAGAAATATTGCAAGTATGAGATTTTGCTTTTGGCCTGTTTGGGGGTGTTATGCTTCTTGGCGGGTGGGTTGCCGGGTCTTGGGGCATTCCTGGGAAGGTCTAATACCGGGTAGAAGTGGTTGGGACAAAATCCAGGCCGATTTTTTTTTTTGGCTATTTCTGACATTTTGCTCTATGTTGCGTTTTCGGGGGCCTGTTTGGGGGGCTTCCTGGTGTTTGTGGGTGAGTTTCGTGGTCTGGGAGCACTGCTGGGACACTCTAATCTTGATTGCATTTGCTTTTCAGGAAATCCGTCGTGCCAACCCCGACTTATGGCCTAGCTACGCAGCGCGTTTGGACCGAAGGCCCAGAAATATTGCAAGTATGAGATTTTGCTTTTGGCCTGTTTGGGGGTGTTATGCTTCTTGGCGGGTGGGTTGACGGGTCTTGGGGCATTCCTGGGAAGGTCTAATACCGGGTAGAAGTGGTTGGGACAAAATCCAGGCCGATTTTTTTTTTGGCTATTTCTGACATTTTGCTCTATGTAGCGTTTTCGGGGGCCTGTTTGGGGGGCTTCCTGGTGTTTGTGGGTGAGTTTCGTGGTCTGGGAGCACTGCTGGCTATATATACTTTACTTTGCAAGAGGTTTGAAGCAAATCCATGGTGGCAGAGGGGACTTAGGGCCTAGCTCCAGAGCGCGCGCTGAATGATTTGGGAAATTTGTGAAAAATTGACTAAGTCCCCATTTTTGTACTTTTGCTCTTTGGCTGTTTGGGGGTCTTCTACTCGTTTTCTCCTGGGTTGACGGCTCTGGGGCCATTGCTGGGAAGCTCTAATACCGGATAAAAGTGTTTTGGACCAAATCCCAGGCGGAATTTTTTTTGTGTTTTTGATGACTTGCTTGCCTTTGAGGTGCTCTTAGGGGGGGTTCCGTCTGTTTGTGGGTGAGTTTCGTGGTCTGGGAGCATTGCTGGGACACTCTAATCTTGATTGCATTTGCTTTTCAGGAAATCCGTCGTGCCAACCCCGACTTATGGCCTAGCTACGCAGCGCGTTTGGACCGAAGGCCCAGAAATATTGCAAGTATGAGATTTTGCTTTTGGCCTGTTTGGGGGTGTTATGCTTCTTGGCGGGTGGGTTGCCGGGTCTTGGGGCATTCCTGGGAAGGTCTAATACCGGGTAGAAGTGGTTGGGACAAAATCCAGGCCGATTTTTTTTTTGGCTATTTCTGACATTTTGCTCTATGTAGCGTTTTCGGGGGCCTGTTTGGGGGGCTTCCTGGTGTTTGTGGGTGAGTTTTGTGGTCTGGGAGCACTGCTGGCTATATATACTTTACTTTGCAAGAGGTTTGAAGCAAATCCATGGTGGCAGAGGGGACTTAGGGCCTAGCTGCAGAGCGCGCGCTGAATGATTTGGGAAATTTGTGAAAAATTGACTAAGTCCCCATTTTTGTACTTTTGCTCTTTGGCTGTTTGGGGGTCTTCTACTCGTTTTCTCCTGGGTTGACGGCTCTGGGGCCATTGCTGGGAAGCTCTAATACCGGATAAAAGTGTTTTGGACCAAATCCCAGGCGGAATTTTTTTTGTGTTTTTGATGACTTGCTTGCCTTTGAGGTGCTCTTAGGGGGGGTTCCGTCTGTTTGTGGGTGAGTTTCGTGGTCTGGGAGCATTGCTGGGACACTCTAATCTTGATTGCATTTGCTTTTCAGGAAATCCGTCGTGCCAACCCCGACTTATGGCCTAGCTACGCAGCGCGTTTGGACCGAAGGCCCAGAAATATTGCAAGTATGAGATTTTGCTTTTGGCCTGTTTGGGGGTGTTATGCTTCTTGGCGGGTGGGTTGCCGGGTCTTGGGGCATTCCTGGGTAGGTCTAATACCGGGTAGAAGTGGTTGGGACAAAACCCAGGCCGATTTTTTTTTTGGCTATTTCTGACATTTTTCTCTATGTAGCGTTTTCGGGGCCTGTTTGGGGGGCTTCCTGGTGTTTGTGGGTGAGTTTCGTGGTCTGGTAGCACTGCTGGGACACTCTAATCTTGATTGCATTTGCTTTTCAGGAAATCCGTCGTGCCAACCCCGACTTATGGCCTAGCTACGCAGCGCGTTTGGACCGAAGGCCCAGAAATATTGCAAGTATGAGATTTTGCTTTTGGCCTGTTTGGGGGTGTTATGCTTCTTGGCGGGTGGGTTGCCGGGTCTTGGGGCATTCCTGGGAAGGTCTAATACCGGGTAGAAGTGGTTGGGACAAAATCCAGGCCGATTTTTTTTTTTGGCTATTTCTGACATTTTGCTCTATGTAGCGTTTTCGGGGGCCTGTTTGGGGGGCTTCCTGGTGTTTGTGGGTGAGTTTCGTGGTCTGGGAGCACTGCTGGGACACTCTAATCTTGATTGCATTTGCTTTTCAGGAAATCCGTCGTGCCAACCCCGACTTATGGCCTAGCTACGCAGCGCGTTTGGACCGAAGGCCCAGAAATATTGCAAGTATGAGATTTTGCTTTTGGCCTGTTTGGGGGTGTTATGCTTCTTGGCGGGTGGGTTGACGGGTCTTGGGGCATTCCTGGGAAGGTCTAATACCGGGTAGAAGTGGTTGGGACAAAATCCAGGCCGATTTTTTTTTTGGCTATTTCTGACATTTTGCTCTATGTAGCGTTTTCGGGGGCCTGTTTGGGGGGCTTCCTGGTGTTTGTGGGTGAGTTTCGTGGTCTGGGAGCACTGCTGGCTATATATACTTTACTTTGCAAGAGGTTTGAAGCAAATCCATGGTGGCAGAGGGGACTTAGGGCCTAGCTGCAGAGCGCGCGCTGAATGATTTGGGAAATTTGTGAAAAATTGACTAAGTCCCCATTTTTGTACTTTTGCTCTTTGGCTGTTTGGGGGTCTTCTACTCGTTTTCTCCTGGGTTGACGGCTCTGGGGCCATTGCTGGGAAGCTCTAATACCGGATAAAAGTGTTTTGGACCAAATCCCAGGCGGAATTTTTTTTGTGTTTTTGATGACTTGCTTGCCTTTGAGGTGCTCTTAGGGGGGGTTCCGTCTGTTTGTGGGTGAGTTTCGTGGTCTGGGAGCATTGCTGGGACACTCTAATCTTGATTGCATTTGCTTTTCAGGAAATCCGTCGTGCCAACCCCGACTTATGGCCTAGCTACGCAGCGCGTTTGGACCGAAGGCCCAGAAATATTGCAAGTATGAGATTTTGCTTTTGGCCTGTTTGGGGGTGTTATGCTTCTTGGCGGGTGGGTTGCCGGGTCTTGGGGCATTCCTGGGAAGGTCTAATACCGGGTAGAAGTGGTTGGGACAAAATCCAGGCCGATTTTTTTTTTTGGCTATTTCTGACATTTTGCTCTATGTAGCGTTTTCAGGGGCCTGTTTGGGGGGCTTCCTGGTGTTTGTGGGTGAGTTTCGTGGTCTGGGAGCACTGCTGGGACACTCTAATCTTGATTGCATTTGCTTTTCAGGAAATCCGTCGTGCCAACCCCGACTTATGGCCTAGCTACGCAGCGCGTTTGGACCGAAGGCCCAGAAATATTGCAAGTATGAGATTTTGCTTTTGGCCTGTTTGGGGGTGTTATGCTTCTTGGCGGGTGGGTTGCCGGGTCTTGGGGCATTCCTGGGAAGGTCTAATACCGGGTAGAAGTGGTTGGGACAAAATCCAGGCCGATTTTTTTTTTGGCTATTTCTGACATTTTGCTCTATGTAGCGTTTTCGGGGGCCTGTTTGGGGGGCTTCCTGGTGTTTGTGGGTGAGTTTCGTGGTCTGGGAGCACTGCTGGCTATATATACTTTACTTTGCAAGAGGTTTGAAGCAAATCCATGGTGGCAGAGGGGACTTAGGGCCTAGCTGCAGAGCGCGCGCTGAATGATTTGGGAAATTTGTGAAAAATTGACTGTCCCCATTTTTGTACTTTTGCTCTTTGGCTGTTTGGGGGTCTTCTACTCGTTTTCTCCTGGGTTGACGGCTCTGGGGCCATTGCTGGGAAGCTCTAATACCGGATAAAAGTGTTTTGGACCAAATCCCAGGCGGAATTTTTTTTGTGTTTTTGATGACTTGCTTGCCTTTGAGGTGCTCTTAGGGGGGGTTCCGTCTGTTTGTGGGTGAGTTTCGTGGTCTGGGAGCATTGCTGGGACACTCTAATCTTGATTGCATTTGCTTTTCAGGAAATCCGTCGTGCCAACCCCGACTTATGGCCTAGCTACGCAGCGCGTTTGGACCGAAGGCCCAGAAATATTGCAAGTATGAGATTTTGCTTTTGGCCTGTTTGGGGGTGTTATGCTTCTTGGCGGGTGGGTTGCCGGGTCTTGGGGCATTCCTGGGTAGGTCTAATACCGGGTAGAAGTGGTTGGGACAAAACCCAGGCCGATTTTTTTTTGGGCTATTTCTGACATTTTTCTCTATGTAGCGTTTTCGGGGGCCTGTTTGGGGGGCTTCCTGGTGTTTGTGGGTGAGTTTCGTGGTCTGGTAGCACTGCTGGGACACTCTAATCTTGATTGCATTTGCTTTTCAGGAAATCCGTCGTGCCAACCCCCACTTATGGCCTAGCTACGCAGCGCGTTTGGACCGAAGGCCCAGAAATATTGCAAGTATGAGATTTTGCTTTTGGCCTGTTTGGGGGTGTTATGCTTCTTGGCGGGTGGGTTGCCGGGTCTTGGGGCATTCCTGGGAAGGTCTAATACCGGGTAGAAGTGGTTGGGACAAAATCCAGGCCGATTTTTTTTTTTGGCTATTTCTGACATTTTGCTCTATGTAGCGTTTTCGGGGGCCTGTTTGGGGGGCTTCCTGGTGTTTGTGGGTGAGTTTCGTGGTCTGGGAGCACTGCTGGGACACTCTAATCTTGATTGCATTTGCTTTTCAGGAAATCCGTCGTGCCAACCCCGACTTATGGCCTAGCTACGCAGCGCGTTTGGACCGAAGGCCCAGAAATATTGCAAGTATGAGATTTTGCTTTTGGCCTGTTTGGGGGTGTTATGCTTCTTGGCGGGTGGGTTGACGGGTCTTGGGGCATTCCTGGGAAGGTCTAATACCGGGTAGAAGTGGTTGGGACAAAATCCAGGCCGATTTTTTTTTTGGCTATTTCTGACATTTTGCTCTATGTAGCGTTTTCGGGGGCCTGTTTGGGGGGCTTCCTGGTGTTTGTGGGTGAGTTTCGTGGTCTGGGAGCACTGCTGGCTATATATACTTTACTTTGCAAGAGGTTTGAAGCAAATCCATGGTGGCAGAGGGGACTTAGGGCCTAGCTGCAGAGCGCGCGCTGAATGATTTGGGAAATTTGTGAAAAATTGACTGTCCCCATTTTTGTACTTTTGCTCTTTGGCTGTTTGGGGGTCTTCTACTCGTTTTCTCCTGGGTTGACGGCTCTGGGGCCATTGCTGGGAAGCTCTAATACCGGATAAAAGTGTTTTGGACCAAATCCCAGGCGGAATTTTTTTTGTGTTTTTGATGACTTGCTTGCCTTTGAGGTGCTCTTAGGGGGGGTTCCGTCTGTTTGTGGGTGAGTTTCGTGGTCTGGGAGCATTGCTGGGACACTCTAATCTTGATTGCATTTGCTTTTCAGGAAATCCGTCGTGCCAACCCCGACTTATGGCCTAGCTACGCAGCGCGTTTGGACCGAAGGCCCAGAAATATTGCAAGTATGAGATTTTGCTTTTGGCCTGTTTGGGGGTGTTATGCTTCTTGGCGGGTGGGTTGCCGGGTCTTGGGGCATTCCTGGGTAGGTCTAATACCGGGTAGAAGTGGTTGGGACAAAACCCAGGCCGATTTTTTTTTTGGCTATTTCTGACATTTTGCTCTATGTAGCGTTTTCGGGGGCCTGTTTGGGGGGCTTCCTGGTGTTTGTGGGTGAGTTTCGTGGTCTGGTAGCACTGCTGGGACACTCTAATCTTGATTGCATTTGCTTTTCAGGAAATCCGTCGTGCCAACCCCGACTTATGGCCTAGCTACGCAGCGCGTTTGGACCGAAGGCCCAGAAATATTGCAAGTATGAGATTTTGCTTTTGGCCTGTTTGGGGGTGTTATGCTTCTTGGCGGGTGGGTTGCCGGGTCTTGGGGCATTCCTGGGAAGGTCTAATACCGGGTAGAAGTGGTTGGGACAAAATCCAGGCCGATTTTTTTTTTTGGCTATTTCTGACATTTTGCTCTATGTTGCGTTTTCGGGGGCCTGTTTGGGGGGCTTCCTGGTGTTTGTGGGTGAGTTTCGTGGTCTGGGAGCACTGCTGGGACACTCTAATCTTGATTGCATTTGCTTTTCAGGAAATCCGTCGTGCCAACCCCGACTTATGGCCTAGCTACGCAGCGCGTTTGGACCGAAGGCCCAGAAATATTGCAAGTATGAGATTTTGCTTTTGGCCTGTTTGGGGGTGTTATGCTTCTTGGCGGGTGGGTTGACGGGTCTTGGGGCATTCCTGGGAAGGTCTAATACCGGGTAGAAGTGGTTGGGACAAAATCCAGGCCGATATTTTTTTTTGGCTATTTCTGACATTTTGCTCTATGTAGCGTTTTCGGGGGCCTGTTTGGGGGGCTTCCTGGTGTTTGTGGGTGAGTTTCGTGGTCTGGGAGCACTGCTGGCTATATATACTTTACTTTGCAAGAGGTTTGAAGCAAATCCATGGTGGCAGAGGGGACTTAGGGCCTAGCTCCAGAGCGCGCGCTGAATGATTTGGGAAATTTGTGAAAAATTGACTAAGTCCCCATTTTTGTACTTTTGCTCTTTGGCTGTTTGGGGGTCTTCTACTCGTTTTCTCCTGGGTTGACGGCTCTGGGGCCATTGCTGGGAAGCTCTAATACCGGATAAAAGTGTTTTGGACCAAATCCCAGGCGGAATTTTTTTTGTGTTTTTGATGACTTGCTTGCCTTTGAGGTGCTCTTAGGGGGGGTTCCGTCTGTTTGTGGGTGAGTTTCGTGGTCTGGGAGCATTGCTGGGACACTCTAATCTTGATTGCATTTGCTTTTCAGGAAATCCGTCGTGCCAACCCCGACTTATGGCCTAGCTACGCAGCGCGTTTGGACCGAAGGCCCAGAAATATTGCAAGTATGAGATTTTGCTTTTGGCCTGTTTGGGGGTGTTATGCTTCTTGGCGGGTGGGTTGCCGGGTCTTGGGGCATTCCTGGGAAGGTCTAATACCGGGTAGAAGTGGTTGGGACAAAATCCAGGCCGATTTTTTTTTTGGCTATTTCTGACATTTTGCTCTATGTAGCGTTTTCGGGGGCCTGTTTGGGGGGCTTCCTGGTGTTTGTGGGTGAGTTTTGTGGTCTGGGAGCACTGCTGGCTATATATACTTTACTTTGCAAGAGGTTTGAAGCAAATCCATGGTGGCAGAGGGGACTTAGGGCCTAGCTGCAGAGCGCGCGCTGAATGATTTGGGAAATTTGTGAAAAATTGACTAAGTCCCCATTTTTGTACTTTTGCTCTTTGGCTGTTTGGGGGTCTTCTACTCGTTTTCTCCTGGGTTGACGGCTCTGGGGCCATTGCTGGGAAGCTCTAATACCGGATAAAAGTGTTTTGGACCAAATCCCAGGCGGAATTTTTTTTGTGTTTTTGATGACTTGCTTGCCTTTGAGGTGCTCTTAGGGGGGGTTCCGTCTGTTTGTGGGTGAGTTTCGTGGTCTGGGAGCATTGCTGGGACACTCTAATCTTGATTGCATTTGCTTTTCAGGAAATCCGTCGTGCCAACCCCGACTTATGGCCTAGCTACGCAGCGCGTTTGGACCGAAGGCCCAGAAATATTGCAAGTATGAGATTTTGCTTTTGGCCTGTTTGGGGGTGTTATGCTTCTTGGCGGGTGGGTTGCCGGGTCTTGGGGCATTCCTGGGTAGGTCTAATACCGGGTAGAAGTGGTTGGGACAAAACCCAGGCCGATTTTTTTTTTGGCTATTTCTGACATTTTTCTCTATGTAGCGTTTTCGGGGCCTGTTTGGGGGGCTTCCTGGTGTTTGTGGGTGAGTTTCGTGGTCTGGTAGCACTGCTGGGACACTCTAATCTTGATTGCATTTGCTTTTCAGGAAATCCGTCGTGCCAACCCCGACTTATGGCCTAGCTACGCAGCGCGTTTGGACCGAAGGCCCAGAAATATTGCAAGTATGAGATTTTGCTTTTGGCCTGTTTGGGGGTGTTATGCTTCTTGGCGGGTGGGTTGCCGGGTCTTGGGGCATTCCTGGGAAGGTCTAATACCGGGTAGAAGTGGTTGGGACAAAATCCAGGCCGATTTTTTTTTTTGGCTATTTCTGACATTTTGCTCTATGTAGCGTTTTCGGGGGCCTGTTTGGGGGGCTTCCTGGTGTTTGTGGGTGAGTTTCGTGGTCTGGGAGCACTGCTGGGACACTCTAATCTTGATTGCATTTGCTTTTCAGGAAATCCGTCGTGCCAACCCCGACTTATGGCCTAGCTACGCAGCGCGTTTGGACCGAAGGCCCAGAAATATTGCAAGTATGAGATTTTGCTTTTGGCCTGTTTGGGGGTGTTATGCTTCTTGGCGGGTGGGTTGCCGGGTCTTGGGGCATTCCTGGGAAGGTCTAATACCGGGTAGAAGTGGTTGGGACAAAATCCAGGCCGATTTTTTTTTTGGCTATTTCTGACATTTTGCTCTATGTAGCGTTTTCGGGGGCCTGTTTGGGGGGCTTCCTGGTGTTTGTGGGTGAGTTTCGTGGTCTGGGAGCACTGCTGGCTATATATACTTTACTTTGCAAGAGGTTTGAAGCAAATCCATGGTGGCAGAGGGGACTTAGGGCCTAGCTGCAGAGCGCGCGCTGAATGATTTGGGAAATTTGTGAAAAATTGACTGTCCCCATTTTTGTACTTTTGCTCTTTGGCTGTTTGGGGGTCTTCTACTCGTTTTCTCCTGGGTTGACGGCTCTGGGGCCATTGCTGGGAAGCTCTAATACCGGATAAAAGTGTTTTGGACCAAATCCCAGGCGGAATTTTTTTTGTGTTTTTGATGACTTGCTTGCCTTTGAGGTGCTCTTAGGGGGGGTTCCGTCTGTTTGTGGGTGAGTTTCGTGGTCTGGGAGCATTGCTGGGACACTCTAATCTTGATTGCATTTGCTTTTCAGGAAATCCGTCGTGCCAACCCCGACTTATGGCCTAGCTACGCAGCGCGTTTGGACCGAAGGCCCAGAAATATTGCAAGTATGAGATTTTGCTTTTGGCCTGTTTGGGGGTGTTATGCTTCTTGGCGGGTGGGTTGCCGGGTCTTGGGGCATTCCTGGGTAGGTCTAATACCGGGTAGAAGTGGTTGGGACAAAACCCAGGCCGATTTTTTTTTTGGCTATTTCTGACATTTTTCTCTATGTAGCGTTTTCGGGGGCCTGTTTGGGGGGCTTCCTGGTGTTTGTGGGTGAGTTTCGTGGTCTGGTAGCACTGCTGGGACACTCTAATCTTGATTGCATTTGCTTTTCAGGAAATCCGTCGTGCCAACCCCGACTTATGGCCTAGCTACGCAGCGCGTTTGGACCGAAGGCCCAGAAATATTGCAAGTATGAGATTTTGCTTTTGGCCTGTTTGGGGGTGTTATGCTTCTTGGCGGGTGGGTTGCCGGGTCTTGGGGCATTCCTGGGAAGGTCTAATACCGGGTAGAAGTGGTTGGGACAAAATCCAGGCCGATTTTTTTTTTTGGCTATTTCTGACATTTTGCTCTATGTAGCGTTTTCGGGGGCCTGTTTGGGGGGCTTCCTGGTGTTTGTGGGTGAGTTTCGTGGTCTGGGAGCACTGCTGGGACACTCTAATCTTGATTGCATTTGCTTTTCAGGAAATCCGTCGTGCCAACCCCGACTTATGGCCTAGCTACGCAGCGCGTTTGGACCGAAGGCCCAGAAATATTGCAAGTATGAGATTTTGCTTTTGGCCTGTTTGGGGGTGTTATGCTTCTTGGCGGGTGGGTTGACGGGTCTTGGGGCATTCCTGGGAAGGTCTAATACCGGGTAGAAGTGGTTGGGACAAAATCCAGGCCGATTTTTTTTTTGGCTATTTCTGACATTTTGCTCTATGTAGCGTTTTCGGGGGCCTGTTTGGGGGGCTTCCTGGTGTTTGTGGGTGAGTTTCGTGGTCTGGGAGCACTGCTGGCTATATATACTTTACTTTGCAAGAGGTTTGAAGCAAATCCATGGTGGCAGAGGGGACTTAGGGCCTAGCTGCAGAGCGCGCGCTGAATGATTTGGGAAATTTGTGAAAAATTGACTGTCCCCATTTTTGTACTTTTGCTCTTTGGCTGTTTGGGGGTCTTCTACTCGTTTTCTCCTGGGTTGACGGCTCTGGGGCCATTGCTGGGAAGCTCTAATACCGGATAAAAGTGTTTTGGACCAAATCCCAGGCGGAATTTTTTTTGTGTTTTTGATGACTTGCTTGCCTTTGAGGTGCTCTTAGGGGGGGTTCCGTCTGTTTGTGGGTGAGTTTCGTGGTCTGGGAGCATTGCTGGGACACTCTAATCTTGATTGCATTTGCTTTTCAGGAAATCCGTCGTGCCAACCCCGACTTATGGCCTAGCTACGCAGCGCGTTTGGACCGAAGGCCCAGAAATATTGCAAGTATGAGATTTTGCTTTTGGCCTGTTTGGGGGTGTTATGCTTCTTGGCGGGTGGGTTGCCGGGTCTTGGGGCATTCCTGGGTAGGTCTAATACCGGGTAGAAGTGGTTGGGACAAAACCCAGGCCGATTTTTTTTTTGGCTATTTCTGACATTTTGCTCTATGTAGCGTTTTCGGGGGCCTGTTTGGGGGGCTTCCTGGTGTTTGTGGGTGAGTTTCGTGGTCTGGTAGCTCTGCTGGGACACTCTAATCTTGATTGCATTTGCTTTTCAGGAAATCCGTCGTGCCAACCCCGACTTATGGCCTAGCTACGCAGCGCGTTTGGACCGAAGGCCCAGAAATATTGCAAGTATGAGATTTTGCTTTTGGCCTGTTTGGGGGTGTTATGCTTCTTGGCGGGTGGGTTGCCGGGTCTTGGGGCATTCCTGGGAAGGTCTAATACCGGGTAGAAGTGGTTGGGACAAAATCCAGGCCGATTTTTTTTTTGGCTATTTCTGACATTTTGCTCTATGTTGCGTTTTCGGGGGCCTGTTTGGGGGGCTTCCTGGTGTTTGTGGGTGAGTTTCGTGGTCTGGGAGCACTGCTGGGACACTCTAATCTTGATTGCATTTGCTTTTCAGGAAATCCGTCGTGCCAACCCCGACTTATGGCCTAGCTACGCAGCGCGTTTGGACCGAAGGCCCAGAAATATTGCAAGTATGAGATTTTGCTTTTGGCCTGTTTGGGGGTGTTATGCTTCTTGGCGGGTGGGTTGACGGGTCTTGGGGCATTCCTGGGAAGGTCTAATACCGGGTAGAAGTGGTTGGGACAAAATCCAGGCCGATTTTTTTTTTGGCTATTTCTGACATTTTGCTCTATGTAGCGTTTTCGGGGGCCTGTTTGGGGGGCTTCCTGGTGTTTGTGGGTGAGTTTCGTGGTCTGGGAGCACTGCTGGCTATATATACTTTACTTTGCAAGAGGTTTGAAGCAAATCCATGGTGGCAGAGGGGACTTAGGGCCTAGCTCCAGAGCGCGCGCTGAATGATTTGGGAAATTTGTGAAAAATTGACTAAGTCCCCATTTTTGTACTTTTGCTCTTTGGCTGTTTGGGGGTCTTCTACTCGTTTTCTCCTGGGTTGACGGCTCTGGGGCCATTGCTGGGAAGCTCTAATACCGGATAAAAGTGTTTTGGACCAAATCCCAGGCGGAATTTTTTTTGTGTTTTTGATGACTTGCTTGCCTTTGAGGTGCTCTTAGGGGGGGTTCCGTCTGTTTGTGGGTGAGTTTCGTGGTCTGGGAGCATTGCTGGGACACTCTAATCTTGATTGCATTTGCTTTTCAGGAAATCCGTCGTGCCAACCCCGACTTATGGCCTAGCTACGCAGCGCGTTTGGACCGAAGGCCCAGAAATATTGCAAGTATGAGATTTTGCTTTTGGCCTGTTTGGGGGTGTTATGCTTCTTGGCGGGTGGGTTGCCGGGTCTTGGGGCATTCCTGGGTAGGTCTAATACCGGGTAGAAGTGGTTGGGACAAAACCCAGGCCGATTTTTTTTTTGGCTATTTCTGACATTTTTCTCTATGTAGCGTTTTCGGGGCCTGTTTGGGGGGCTTCCTGGTGTTTGTGGGTGAGTTTCGTGGTCTGGTAGCACTGCTGGGACACTCTAATCTTGATTGCATTTGCTTTTCAGGAAATCCGTCGTGCCAACCCCGACTTATGGCCTAGCTACGCAGCGCGTTTGGACCGAAGGCCCAGAAATATTGCAAGTATGAGATTTTGCTTTTGGCCTGTTTGGGGGTGTTATGCTTCTTGGCGGGTGGGTTGCCGGGTCTTGGGGCATTCCTGGGAAGGTCTAATACCGGGTAGAAGTGGTTGGGACAAAATCCAGGCCGATTTTTTTTTTTGGCTATTTCTGACATTTTGCTCTATGTAGCGTTTTCGGGGGCCTGTTTGGGGGGCTTCCTGGTGTTTGTGGGTGAGTTTCGTGGTCTGGGAGCACTGCTGGGACACTCTAATCTTGATTGCATTTGCTTTTCAGGAAATCCGTCGTGCCAACCCCGACTTATGGCCTAGCTACGCAGCGCGTTTGGACCGAAGGCCCAGAAATATTGCAAGTATGAGATTTTGCTTTTGGCCTGTTTGGGGGTGTTATGCTTCTTGGCGGGTGGGTTGACGGGTCTTGGGGCATTCCTGGGAAGGTCTAATACCGGGTAGAAGTGGTTGGGACAAAATCCAGGCCGATTTTTTTTTGGGCTATTTCTGACATTTTGCTCTATGTAGCGTTTTCGGGGGCCTGTTTGGGGGGCTTCCTGGTGTTTGTGGGTGAGTTTCGTGGTCTGGGAGCACTGCTGGCTATATATACTTTACTTTGCAAGAGGTTTGAAGCAAATCCATGGTGGCAGAGGGGACTTAGGGCCTAGCTGCAGAGCGCGCGCTGAATGATTTGGGAAATTTGTGAAAAATTGACTAAGTCCCCATTTTTGTACTTTTGCTCTTTGGCTGTTTGGGGGTCTTCTACTCGTTTTCTCCTGGGTTGACGGCTCTGGGGCCATTGCTGGGAAGCTCTAATACCGGATAAAAGTGTTTTGGACCAAATCCCAGGCGGAATTTTTTTTGTGTTTTTGATGACTTGCTTGCCTTTGAGGTGCTCTTAGGGGGGGTTCCGTCTGTTTGTGGGTGAGTTTCGTGGTCTGGGAGCATTGCTGGGACACTCTAATCTTGATTGCATTTGCTTTTCAGGAAATCCGTCGTGCCAACCCCGACTTATGGCCTAGCTACGCAGCGCGTTTGGACCGAAGGCCCAGAAATATTGCAAGTATGAGATTTTGCTTTTGGCCTGTTTGGGGGTGTTATGCTTCTTGGCGGGTGGGTTGCCGGGTCTTGGGGCATTCCTGGGAAGGTCTAATACCGGGTAGAAGTGGTTGGGACAAAATCCAGGCCGATTTTTTTTTTGGCTATTTCTGACATTTTGCTCTATGTAGCGTTTTCGGGGGCCTGTTTGGGGGGCTTCCTGGTGTTTGTGGGTGAGTTTTGTGGTCTGGGAGCACTGCTGGCTATATATACTTTACTTTGCAAGAGGTTTGAAGCAAATCCATGGTGGCAGAGGGGACTTAGGGCCTAGCTGCAGAGCGCGCGCTGAATGATTTGGGAAATTTGTGAAAAATTGACTAAGTCCCCATTTTTGTACTTTTGCTCTTTGGCTGTTTGGGGGTCTTCTACTCGTTTTCTCCTGGGTTGACGGCTCTGGGGCCATTGCTGGGAAGCTCTAATACCGGATAAAAGTGTTTTGGACCAAATCCCAGGCGGAATTTTTTTTGTGTTTTTGATGACTTGCTTGCCTTTGAGGTGCTCTTAGGGGGGGTTCCGTCTGTTTGTGGGTGAGTTTCGTGGTCTGGGAGCATTGCTGGGACACTCTAATCTTGATTGCATTTGCTTTTCAGGAAATCCGTCGTGCCAACCCCGACTTATGGCCTAGCTACGCAGCGCGTTTGGACCGAAGGCCCAGAAATATTGCAAGTATGAGATTTTGCTTTTGGCCTGTTTGGGGGTGTTATGCTTCTTGGCGGGTGGGTTGCCGGGTCTTGGGGCATTCCTGGGTAGGTCTAATACCGGGTAGAAGTGGTTGGGACAAAACCCAGGCCGATTTTTTTTTTGGCTATTTCTGACATTTTTCTCTATGTAGCGTTTTCGGGGCCTGTTTGGGGGGCTTCCTGGTGTTTGTGGGTGAGTTTCGTGGTCTGGTAGCACTGCTGGGACACTCTAATCTTGATTGCATTTGCTTTTCAGGAAATCCGTCGTGCCAACCCCGACTTATGGCCTAGCTACGCAGCGCGTTTGGACCGAAGGCCCAGAAATATTGCAAGTATGAGATTTTGCTTTTGGCCTGTTTGGGGGTGTTATGCTTCTTGGCGGGTGGGTTGCCGGGTCTTGGGGCATTCCTGGGAAGGTCTAATACCGGGTAGAAGTGGTTGGGACAAAATCCAGGCCGATTTTTTTTTTTGGCTATTTCTGACATTTTGCTCTATGTAGCGTTTTCGGGGGCCTGTTTGGGGGGCTTCCTGGTGTTTGTGGGTGAGTTTCGTGGTCTGGGAGCACTGCTGGGACACTCTAATCTTGATTGCATTTGCTTTTCAGGAAATCCGTCGTGCCAACCCCGACTTATGGCCTAGCTACGCAGCGCGTTTGGACCGAAGGCCCAGAAATATTGCAAGTATGAGATTTTGCTTTTGGCCTGTTTGGGGGTGTTATGCTTCTTGGCGGGTGGGTTGACGGGTCTTGGGGCATTCCTGGGAAGGTCTAATACCGGGTAGAAGTGGTTGGGACAAAATCCAGGCCGATTTTTTTTTTGGCTATTTCTGACATTTTGCTCTATGTAGCGTTTTCGGGGGCCTGTTTGGGGGGCTTCCTGGTGTTTGTGGGTGAGTTTCGTGGTCTGGGAGCACTGCTGGCTATATATACTTTACTTTGCAAGAGGTTTGAAGCAAATCCATGGTGGCAGAGGGGACTTAGGGCCTAGCTGCAGAGCGCGCGCTGAATGATTTGGGAAATTTGTGAAAAATTGACTGTCCCCATTTTTGTACTTTTGCTCTTTGGCTGTTTGGGGGTCTTCTACTCGTTTTCTCCTGGGTTGACGGCTCTGGGGCCATTGCTGGGAAGCTCTAATACCGGATAAAAGTGTTTTGGACCAAATCCCAGGCGGAATTTTTTTTGTGTTTTTGATGACTTGCTTGCCTTTGAGGTGCTCTTAGGGGGGGTTCCGTCTGTTTGTGGGTGAGTTTCGTGGTCTGGGAGCATTGCTGGGACACTCTAATCTTGATTGCATTTGCTTTTCAGGAAATCCGTCGTGCCAACCCCGACTTATGGCCTAGCTACGCAGCGCGTTTGGACCGAAGGCCCAGAAATATTGCAAGTATGAGATTTTGCTTTTGGCCTGTTTGGGGGTGTTATGCTTCTTGGCGGGTGGGTTGCCGGGTCTTGGGGCATTCCTGGGTAGGTCTAATACCGGGTAGAAGTGGTTGGGACAAAACCCAGGCCGATTTTTTTTTTGGCTATTTCTGACATTTTTCTCTATGTAGCGTTTTCGGGGGCCTGTTTGGGGGGCTTCCTGGTGTTTGTGGGTGAGTTTCGTGGTCTGGTAGCACTGCTGGGACACTCTAATCTTGATTGCATTTGCTTTTCAGGAAATCCGTCGTGCCAACCCCGACTTATGGCCTAGCTACGCAGCGCGTTTGGACCGAAGGCCCAGAAATATTGCAAGTATGAGATTTTGCTTTTGGCCTGTTTGGGGGTGTTATGCTTCTTGGCGGGTGGGTTGCCGGGTCTTGGGGCATTCCTGGGAAGGTCTAATACCGGGTAGAAGTGGTTGGGACAAAATCCAGGCCGATTTTTTTTTTTGGCTATTTCTGACATTTTGCTCTATGTAGCGTTTTCGGGGGCCTGTTTGGGGGGCTTCCTGGTGTTTGTGGGTGAGTTTCGTGGTCTGGGAGCACTGCTGGGACACTCTAATCTTGATTGCATTTGCTTTTCAGGAAATCCGTCGTGCCAACCCCGACTTATGGCCTAGCTACGCAGCGCGTTTGGACCGAAGGCCCAGAAATATTGCAAGTATGAGATTTTGCTTTTGGCCTGTTTGGGGGTGTTATGCTTCTTGGCGGGTGGGTTGACGGGTCTTGGGGCATTCCTGGGAAGGTCTAATACCGGGTAGAAGTGGTTGGGACAAAATCCAGGCCGATTTTTTTTTTGGCTATTTCTGACATTTTGCTCTATGTAGCGTTTTCGGGGGCCTGTTTGGGGGGCTTCCTGGTGTTTGTGGGTGAGTTTCGTGGTCTGGGAGCACTGCTGGCTATATATACTTTACTTTGCAAGAGGTTTGAAGCAAATCCATGGTGGCAGAGGGGACTTAGGGCCTAGCTGCAGAGCGCGCGCTGAATGATTTGGGAAATTTGTGAAAAATTGACTGTCCCCATTTTTGTACTTTTGCTCTTTGGCTGTTTGGGGGTCTTCTACTCGTTTTCTCCTGGGTTGACGGCTCTGGGGCCATTGCTGGGAAGCTCTAATACCGGATAAAAGTGTTTTGGACCAAATCCCAGGCGGAATTTTTTTTGTGTTTTTGATGACTTGCTTGCCTTTGAGGTGCTCTTAGGGGGGGTTCCGTCTGTTTGTGGGTGAGTTTCGTGGTCTGGGAGCATTGCTGGGACACTCTAATCTTGATTGCATTTGCTTTTCAGGAAATCCGTCGTGCCAACCCCGACTTATGGCCTAGCTACGCAGCGCGTTTGGACCGAAGGCCCAGAAATATTGCAAGTATGAGATTTTGCTTTTGGCCTGTTTGGGGGTGTTATGCTTCTTGGCGGGTGGGTTGCCGGGTCTTGGGGCATTCCTGGGTAGGTCTAATACCGGGTAGAAGTGGTTGGGACAAAACCCAGGCCGATTTTTTTTTTGGCTATTTCTGACATTTTGCTCTATGTAGCGTTTTCGGGGGCCTGTTTGGGGGGCTTCCTGGTGTTTGTGGGTGAGTTTCGTGGTCTGGTAGCTCTGCTGGGACACTCTAATCTTGATTGCATTTGCTTTTCAGGAAATCCGTCGTGCCAACCCCGACTTATGGCCTAGCTACGCAGCGCGTTTGGACCGAAGGCCCAGAAATATTGCAAGTATGAGATTTTGCTTTTGGCCTGTTTGGGGGTGTTATGCTTCTTGGCGGGTGGGTTGCCGGGTCTTGGGGCATTCCTGGGAAGGTCTAATACCGGGTAGAAGTGGTTGGGACAAAATCCAGGCCGATTTTTTTTTTTGGCTATTTCTGACATTTTGCTCTATGTTGCGTTTTCGGGGGCCTGTTTGGGGGGCTTCCTGGTGTTTGTGGGTGAGTTTCGTGGTCTGGGAGCACTGCTGGGACACTCTAATCTTGATTGCATTTGCTTTTCAGGAAATCCGTCGTGCCAACCCCGACTTATGGCCTAGCTACGCAGCGCGTTTGGACCGAAGGCCCAGAAATATTGCAAGTATGAGATTTTGCTTTTGGCCTGTTTGGGGGTGTTATGCTTCTTGGCGGGTGGGTTGACGGGTCTTGGGGCATTCCTGGGAAGGTCTAATACCGGGTAGAAGTGGTTGGGACAAAATCCAGGCCGATTTTTTTTTTGGCTATTTCTGACATTTTGCTCTATGTAGCGTTTTCGGGGGCCTGTTTGGGGGGCTTCCTGGTGTTTGTGGGTGAGTTTCGTGGTCTGGGAGCACTGCTGGCTATATATACTTTACTTTGCAAGAGGTTTGAAGCAAATCCATGGTGGCAGAGGGGACTTAGGGCCTAGCTCCAGAGCGCGCGCTGAATGATTTGGGAAATTTGTGAAAAATTGACTAAGTCCCCATTTTTGTACTTTTGCTCTTTGGCTGTTTGGGGGTCTTCTACTCGTTTTCTCCTGGGTTGACGGCTCTGGGGCCATTGCTGGGAAGCTCTAATACCGGATAAAAGTGTTTTGGACCAAATCCCAGGCGGAATTTTTTTTGTGTTTTTGATGACTTGCTTGCCTTTGAGGTGCTCTTAGGGGGGGTTCCGTCTGTTTGTGGGTGAGTTTCGTGGTCTGGGAGCATTGCTGGGACACTCTAATCTTGATTGCATTTGCTTTTCAGGAAATCCGTCGTGCCAACCCCGACTTATGGCCTAGCTACGCAGCGCGTTTGGACCGAAGGCCCAGAAATATTGCAAGTATGAGATTTTGCTTTTGGCCTGTTTGGGGGTGTTATGCTTCTTGGCGGGTGGGTTGCCGGGTCTTGGGGCATTCCTGGGTAGGTCTAATACCGGGTAGAAGTGGTTGGGACAAAACCCAGGCCGATTTTTTTTTTGGCTATTTCTGACATTTTTCTCTATGTAGCGTTTTCGGGGCCTGTTTGGGGGGCTTCCTGGTGTTTGTGGGTGAGTTTCGTGGTCTGGTAGCACTGCTGGGACACTCTAATCTTGATTGCATTTGCTTTTCAGGAAATCCGTCGTGCCAACCCCGACTTATGGCCTAGCTACGCAGCGCGTTTGGACCGAAGGCCCAGAAATATTGCAAGTATGAGATTTTGCTTTTGGCCTGTTTGGGGGTGTTATGCTTCTTGGCGGGTGGGTTGCCGGGTCTTGGGGCATTCCTGGGAAGGTCTAATACCGGGTAGAAGTGGTTGGGACAAAATCCAGGCCGATTTTTTTTTTTGGCTATTTCTGACATTTTGCTCTATGTAGCGTTTTCGGGGGCCTGTTTGGGGGGCTTCCTGGTGTTTGTGGGTGAGTTTCGTGGTCTGGGAGCACTGCTGGGACACTCTAATCTTGATTGCATTTGCTTTTCAGGAAATCCGTCGTGCCAACCCCGACTTATGGCCTAGCTACGCAGCGCGTTTGGACCGAAGGCCCAGAAATATTGCAAGTATGAGATTTTGCTTTTGGCCTGTTTGGGGGTGTTATGCTTCTTGGCGGGTGGGTTGACGGGTCTTGGGGCATTCCTGGGAAGGTCTAATACCGGGTAGAAGTGGTTGGGACAAAATCCAGGCCGATTTTTTTTTGGGCTATTTCTGACATTTTGCTCTATGTAGCGTTTTCGGGGGCCTGTTTGGGGGGCTTCCTGGTGTTTGTGGGTGAGTTTCGTGGTCTGGGAGCACTGCTGGCTATATATACTTTACTTTGCAAGAGGTTTGAAGCAAATCCATGGTGGCAGAGGGGACTTAGGGCCTAGCTGCAGAGCGCGCGCTGAATGATTTGGGAAATTTGTGAAAAATTGACTAAGTCCCCATTTTTGTACTTTTGCTCTTTGGCTGTTTGGGGGTCTTCTACTCGTTTTCTCCTGGGTTGACGGCTCTGGGGCCATTGCTGGGAAGCTCTAATACCGGATAAAAGTGTTTTGGACCAAATCCCAGGCGGAATTTTTTTTGTGTTTTTGATGACTTGCTTGCCTTTGAGGTGCTCTTAGGGGGGGTTCCGTCTGTTTGTGGGTGAGTTTCGTGGTCTGGGAGCATTGCTGGGACACTCTAATCTTGATTGCATTTGCTTTTCAGGAAATCCGTCGTGCCAACCCCGACTTATGGCCTAGCTACGCAGCGCGTTTGGACCGAAGGCCCAGAAATATTGCAAGTATGAGATTTTGCTTTTGGCCTGTTTGGGGGTGTTATGCTTCTTGGCGGGTGGGTTGCCGGGTCTTGGGGCATTCCTGGGTAGGTCTAATACCGGGTAGAAGTGGTTGGGACAAAACCCAGGCCGATTTTTTTTTTGGCTATTTCTGACATTTTTCTCTATGTAGCGTTTTCGGGGGCCTGTTTGGGGGGCTTCCTGGTGTTTGTGGGTGAGTTTCGTGGTCTGGTAGCACTGCTGGGACACTCTAATCTTGATTGCATTTGCTTTTCAGGAAATCCGTCGTGCCAACCCCGACTTATGGCCTAGCTACGCAGCGCGTTTGGACCGAAGGCCCAGAAATATTGCAAGTATGAGATTTTGCTTTTGGCCTGTTTGGGGGTGTTATGCTTCTTGGCGGGTGGGTTGCCGGGTCTTGGGGCATTCCTGGGAAGGTCTAATACCGGGTAGAAGTGGTTGGGACAAAATCCAGGCCGATTTTTTTTTTTGGCTATTTCTGACATTTTGCTCTATGTAGCGTTTTCGGGGGCCTGTTTGGGGGGCTTCCTGGTGTTTGTGGGTGAGTTTCGTGGTCTGGGAGCACTGCTGGGACACTCTAATCTTGATTGCATTTGCTTTTCAGGAAATCCGTCGTGCCAACCCCGACTTATGGCCTAGCTACGCAGCGCGTTTGGACCGAAGGCCCAGAAATATTGCAAGTATGAGATTTTGCTTTTGGCCTGTTTGGGGGTGTTATGCTTCTTGGCGGGTGGGTTGACGGGTCTTGGGGCATTCCTGGGAAGGTCTAATACCGGGTAGAAGTGGTTGGGACAAAATCCAGGCCGATTTTTTTTTTGGCTATTTCTGACATTTTGCTCTATGTAGCGTTTTCGGGGGCCTGTTTGGGGGGCTTCCTGGTGTTTGTGGGTGAGTTTCGTGGTCTGGGAGCACTGCTGGCTATATATACTTTACTTTGCAAGAGGTTTGAAGCAAATCCATGGTGGCAGAGGGGACTTAGGGCCTAGCTGCAGAGCGCGCGCTGAATGATTTGGGAAATTTGTGAAAAATTGACTGTCCCCATTTTTGTACTTTTGCTCTTTGGCTGTTTGGGGGTCTTCTACTCGTTTTCTCCTGGGTTGACGGCTCTGGGGCCATTGCTGGGAAGCTCTAATACCGGATAAAAGTGTTTTGGACCAAATCCCAGGCGGAATTTTTTTTGTGTTTTTGATGACTTGCTTGCCTTTGAGGTGCTCTTAGGGGGGGTTCCGTCTGTTTGTGGGTGAGTTTCGTGGTCTGGGAGCATTGCTGGGACACTCTAATCTTGATTGCATTTGCTTTTCAGGAAATCCGTCGTGCCAACCCCGACTTATGGCCTAGCTACGCAGCGCGTTTGGACCGAAGGCCCAGAAATATTGCAAGTATGAGATTTTGCTTTTGGCCTGTTTGGGGGTGTTATGCTTCTTGGCGGGTGGGTTGCCGGGTCTTGGGGCATTCCTGGGTAGGTCTAATACCGGGTAGAAGTGGTTGGGACAAAACCCAGGCCGATTTTTTTTTTGGCTATTTCTGACATTTTGCTCTATGTAGCGTTTTCGGGGGCCTGTTTGGGGGGCTTCCTGGTGTTTGTGGGTGAGTTTCGTGGTCTGGTAGCACTGCTGGGACACTCTAATCTTGATTGCATTTGCTTTTCAGGAAATCCGTCGTGCCAACCCCGACTTATGGCCTAGCTACGCAGCGCGTTTGGACCGAAGGCCCAGAAATATTGCAAGTATGAGATTTTGCTTTTGGCCTGTTTGGGGGTGTTATGCTTCTTGGCGGGTGGGTTGCCGGGTCTTGGGGCATTCCTGGGAAGGTCTAATACCGGGTAGAAGTGGTTGGGACAAAATCCAGGCCGATTTTTTTTTTGGCTATTTCTGACATTTTGCTCTATGTAGCGTTTTCGGGGGCCTGTTTGGGGGGCTTCCTGGTGTTTGTGGGTGAGTTTCGTGGTCTGGGAGCACTGCTGGCTATATATACTTTACTTTGCAAGAGGTTTGAAGCAAATCCATGGTGGCAGAGGGGACTTAGGGCCTAGCTGCAGAGCGCGCGCTGAATGATTTGGGAAATTTGTGAAAAATTGACTGTCCCCATTTTTGTACTTTTGCTCTTTGGCTGTTTGGGGGTCTTCTACTCGTTTTCTCCTGGGTTGACGGCTCTGGGGCCATTGCTGGGAAGCTCTAATACCGGATAAAAGTGTTTTGGACCAAATCCCAGGCGGAATTTTTTTTGTGTTTTTGATGACTTGCTTGCCTTTGAGGTGCTCTTAGGGGGGGTTCCGTCTGTTTGTGGGTGAGTTTCGTGGTCTGGGAGCATTGCTGGGACACTCTAATCTTGATTGCATTTGCTTTTCAGGAAATCCGTCGTGCCAACCCCGACTTATGGCCTAGCTACGCAGCGCGTTTGGACCGAAGGCCCAGAAATATTGCAAGTATGAGATTTTGCTTTTGGCCTGTTTGGGGGTGTTATGCTTCTTGGCGGGTGGGTTGCCGGGTCTTGGGGCATTCCTGGGTAGGTCTAATACCGGGTAGAAGTGGTTGGGACAAAACCCAGGCCGATTTTTTTTTTGGCTATTTCTGACATTTTTCTCTATGTAGCGTTTTCGGGGGCCTGTTTGGGGGGCTTCCTGGTGTTTGTGGGTGAGTTTCGTGGTCTGGTAGCACTGCTGGGACACTCTAATCTTGATTGCATTTGCTTTTCAGGAAATCCGTCGTGCCAACCCCGACTTATGGCCTAGCTACGCAGCGCGTTTGGACCGAAGGCCCAGAAATATTGCAAGTATGAGATTTTGCTTTTGGCCTGTTTGGGGGTGTTATGCTTCTTGGCGGGTGGGTTGCCGGGTCTTGGGGCATTCCTGGGAAGGTCTAATACCGGGTAGAAGTGGTTGGGACAAAATCCAGGCCGATTTTTTTTTTTGGCTATTTCTGACATTTTGCTCTATGTAGCGTTTTCGGGGGCCTGTTTGGGGGGCTTCCTGGTGTTTGTGGGTGAGTTTCGTGGTCTGGGAGCACTGCTGGGACACTCTAATCTTGATTGCATTTGCTTTTCAGGAAATCCGTCGTGCCAACCCCGACTTATGGCCTAGCTACGCAGCGCGTTTGGACCGAAGGCCCAGAAATATTGCAAGTATGAGATTTTGCTTTTGGCCTGTTTGGGGGTGTTATGCTTCTTGGCGGGTGGGTTGACGGGTCTTGGGGCATTCCTGGGAAGGTCTAATACCGGGTAGAAGTGGTTGGGACAAAATCCAGGCCGATTTTTTTTTTGGCTATTTCTGACATTTTGCTCTATGTAGCGTTTTCGGGGGCCTGTTTGGGGGGCTTCCTGGTGTTTGTGGGTGAGTTTCGTGGTCTGGGAGCACTGCTGGCTATATATACTTTACTTTGCAAGAGGTTTGAAGCAAATCCATGGTGGCAGAGGGGACTTAGGGCCTAGCTGCAGAGCGCGCGCTGAATGATTTGGGAAATTTGTGAAAAATTGACTGTCCCCATTTTTGTACTTTTGCTCTTTGGCTGTTTGGGGGTCTTCTACTCGTTTTCTCCTGGGTTGACGGCTCTGGGGCCATTGCTGGGAAGCTCTAATACCGGATAAAAGTGTTTTGGACCAAATCCCAGGCGGAATTTTTTTTGTGTTTTTGATGACTTGCTTGCCTTTGAGGTGCTCTTAGGGGGGGTTCCGTCTGTTTGTGGGTGAGTTTCGTGGTCTGGGAGCATTGCTGGGACACTCTAATCTTGATTGCATTTGCTTTTCAGGAAATCCGTCGTGCCAACCCCGACTTATGGCCTAGCTACGCAGCGCGTTTGGACCGAAGGCCCAGAAATATTGCAAGTATGAGATTTTGCTTTTGGCCTGTTTGGGGGTGTTATGCTTCTTGGCGGGTGGGTTGCCGGGTCTTGGGGCATTCCTGGGTAGGTCTAATACCGGGTAGAAGTGGTTGGGACAAAACCCAGGCCGATTTTTTTTTTGGCTATTTCTGACATTTTGCTCTATGTAGCGTTTTCGGGGGCCTGTTTGGGGGGCTTCCTGGTGTTTGTGGGTGAGTTTCGTGGTCTGGTAGCACTGCTGGGACACTCTAATCTTGATTGCATTTGCTTTTCAGGAAATCCGTCGTGCCAACCCCGACTTATGGCCTAGCTACGCAGCGCGTTTGGACCGAAGGCCCAGAAATATTGCAAGTATGAGATTTTGCTTTTGGCCTGTTTGGGGGTGTTATGCTTCTTGGCGGGTGGGTTGCCGGGTCTTGGGGCATTCCTGGGAAGGTCTAATACCGGGTAGAAGTGGTTGGGACAAAATCCAGGCCGATTTTTTTTTTTGGCTATTTCTGACATTTTGCTCTATGTTGCGTTTTCGGGGGCCTGTTTGGGGGGCTTCCTGGTGTTTGTGGGTGAGTTTCGTGGTCTGGGAGCACTGCTGGGACACTCTAATCTTGATTGCATTTGCTTTTCAGGAAATCCGTCGTGCCAACCCCGACTTATGGCCTAGCTACGCAGCGCGTTTGGACCGAAGGCCCAGAAATATTGCAAGTATGAGATTTTGCTTTTGGCCTGTTTGGGGGTGTTATGCTTCTTGGCGGGTGGGTTGACGGGTCTTGGGGCATTCCTGGGAAGGTCTAATACCGGGTAGAAGTGGTTGGGACAAAATCCAGGCCGATTTTTTTTTGGCTATTTCTGACATTTTGCTCTATGTAGCGTTTTCGGGGGCCTGTTTGGGGGGCTTCCTGGTGTTTGTGGGTGAGTTTCGTGGTCTGGGAGCACTGCTGGCTATATATACTTTACTTTGCAAGAGGTTTGAAGCAAATCCATGGTGGCAGAGGGGACTTAGGGCCTAGCTCCAGAGCGCGCGCTGAATGATTTGGGAAATTTGTGAAAAATTGACTAAGTCCCCATTTTTGTACTTTTGCTCTTTGGCTGTTTGGGGGTCTTCTACTCGTTTTCTCCTGGGTTGACGGCTCTGGGGCCATTGCTGGGAAGCTCTAATACCGGATAAAAGTGTTTTGGACCAAATCCCAGGCGGAATTTTTTTTGTGTTTTTGATGACTTGCTTGCCTTTGAGGTGCTCTTAGGGGGGGTTCCGTCTGTTTGTGGGTGAGTTTCGTGGTCTGGGAGCATTGCTGGGACACTCTAATCTTGATTGCATTTGCTTTTCAGGAAATCCGTCGTGCCAACCCCGACTTATGGCCTAGCTACGCAGCGCGTTTGGACCGAAGGCCCAGAAATATTGCAAGTATGAGATTTTGCTTTTGGCCTGTTTGGGGGTGTTATGCTTCTTGGCGGGTGGGTTGCCGGGTCTTGGGGCATTCCTGGGAAGGTCTAATACCGGGTAGAAGTGGTTGGGACAAAATCCAGGCCGATTTTTTTTTTGGCTATTTCTGACATTTTGCTCTATGTAGCGTTTTCGGGGGCCTGTTTGGGGGGCTTCCTGGTGTTTGTGGGTGAGTTTTGTGGTCTGGGAGCACTGCTGGCTATATATACTTTACTTTGCAAGAGGTTTGAAGCAAATCCATGGTGGCAGAGGGGACTTAGGGCCTAGCTGCAGAGCGCGCGCTGAATGATTTGGGAAATTTGTGAAAAATTGACTAAGTCCCCATTTTTGTACTTTTGCTCTTTGGCTGTTTGGGGGTCTTCTACTCGTTTTCTCCTGGGTTGACGGCTCTGGGGCCATTGCTGGGAAGCTCTAATACCGGATAAAAGTGTTTTGGACCAAATCCCAGGCGGAATTTTTTTTGTGTTTTTGATGACTTGCTTGCCTTTGAGGTGCTCTTAGGGGGGGTTCCGTCTGTTTGTGGGTGAGTTTCGTGGTCTGGGAGCATTGCTGGGACACTCTAATCTTGATTGCATTTGCTTTTCAGGAAATCCGTCGTGCCAACCCCGACTTATGGCCTAGCTACGCAGCGCGTTTGGACCGAAGGCCCAGAAATATTGCAAGTATGAGATTTTGCTTTTGGCCTGTTTGGGGGTGTTATGCTTCTTGGCGGGTGGGTTGCCGGGTCTTGGGGCATTCCTGGGTAGGTCTAATACCGGGTAGAAGTGGTTGGGACAAAACCCAGGCCGATTTTTTTTTTGGCTATTTCTGACATTTTGCTCTATGTAGCGTTTTCGGGGGCCTGTTTGGGGGGCTTCCTGGTGTTTGTGGGTGAGTTTCGTGGTCTGGTAGCACTGCTGGGACACTCTAATCTTGATTGCATTTGCTTTTCAGGAAATCCGTCGTGCCAACCCCGACTTATGGCCTAGCTACGCAGCGCGTTTGGACCGAAGGCCCAGAAATATTGCAAGTATGAGATTTTGCTTTTGGCCTGTTTGGGGGTGTTATGCTTCTTGGCGGGTGGGTTGCCGGGTCTTGGGGCATTCCTGGGAAGGTCTAATACCGGGTAGAAGTGGTTGGGACAAAATCCAGGCCGATTTTTTTTTTTGGCTATTTCTGACATTTTGCTCTATGTTGCGTTTTCGGGGGCCTGTTTGGGGGGCTTCCTGGTGTTTGTGGGTGAGTTTCGTGGTCTGGGAGCACTGCTGGGACACTCTAATCTTGATTGCATTTGCTTTTCAGGAAATCCGTCGTGCCAACCCCGACTTATGGCCTAGCTACGCAGCGCGTTTGGACCGAAGGCCCAGAAATATTGCAAGTATGAGATTTTGCTTTTGGCCTGTTTGGGGGTGTTATGCTTCTTGGCGGGTGGGTTGACGGGTCTTGGGGCATTCCTGGGAAGGTCTAATACCGGGTAGAAGTGGTTGGGACAAAATCCAGGCCGATTTTTTTTTTGGCTATTTCTGACATTTTGCTCTATGTAGCGTTTTCGGGGGCCTGTTTGGGGGGCTTCCTGGTGTTTGTGGGTGAGTTTCGTGGTCTGGGAGCACTGCTGGCTATATATACTTTACTTTGCAAGAGGTTTGAAGCAAATCCATGGTGGCAGAGGGGACTTAGGGCCTAGCTCCAGAGCGCGCGCTGAATGATTTGGGAAATTTGTGAAAAATTGACTAAGTCCCCATTTTTGTACTTTTGCTCTTTGGCTGTTTGGGGGTCTTCTACTCGTTTTCTCCTGGGTTGACGGCTCTGGGGCCATTGCTGGGAAGCTCTAATACCGGATAAAAGTGTTTTGGACCAAATCCCAGGCGGAATTTTTTTTGTGTTTTTGATGACTTGCTTGCCTTTGAGGTGCTCTTAGGGGGGGTTCCGTCTGTTTGTGGGTGAGTTTCGTGGTCTGGGAGCATTGCTGGGACACTCTAATCTTGATTGCATTTGCTTTTCAGGAAATCCGTCGTGCCAACCCCGACTTATGGCCTAGCTACGCAGCGCGTTTGGACCGAAGGCCCAGAAATATTGCAAGTATGAGATTTTGCTTTTGGCCTGTTTGGGGGTGTTATGCTTCTTGGCGGGTGGGTTGCCGGGTCTTGGGGCATTCCTGGGAAGGTCTAATACCGGGTAGAAGTGGTTGGGACAAAATCCAGGCCGATTTTTTTTTTGGCTATTTCTGACATTTTGCTCTATGTAGCGTTTTCGGGGGCCTGTTTGGGGGGCTTCCTGGTGTTTGTGGGTGAGTTTTGTGGTCTGGGAGCACTGCTGGCTATATATACTTTACTTTGCAAGAGGTTTGAAGCAAATCCATGGTGGCAGAGGGGACTTAGGGCCTAGCTGCAGAGCGCGCGCTGAATGATTTGGGAAATTTGTGAAAAATTGACTAAGTCCCCATTTTTGTACTTTTGCTCTTTGGCTGTTTGGGGGTCTTCTACTCGTTTTCTCCTGGGTTGACGGCTCTGGGGCCATTGCTGGGAAGCTCTAATACCGGATAAAAGTGTTTTGGACCAAATCCCAGGCGGAATTTTTTTTGTGTTTTTGATGACTTGCTTGCCTTTGAGGTGCTCTTAGGGGGGGTTCCGTCTGTTTGTGGGTGAGTTTCGTGGTCTGGGAGCATTGCTGGGACACTCTAATCTTGATTGCATTTGCTTTTCAGGAAATCCGTCGTGCCAACCCCGACTTATGGCCTAGCTACGCAGCGCGTTTGGACCGAAGGCCCAGAAATATTGCAAGTATGAGATTTTGCTTTTGGCCTGTTTGGGGGTGTTATGCTTCTTGGCGGGTGGGTTGCCGGGTCTTGGGGCATTCCTGGGTAGGTCTAATACCGGGTAGAAGTGGTTGGGACAAAACCCAGGCCGATTTTTTTTTTGGCTATTTCTGACATTTTTCTCTATGTAGCGTTTTCGGGGCCTGTTTGGGGGGCTTCCTGGTGTTTGTGGGTGAGTTTCGTGGTCTGGTAGCACTGCTGGGACACTCTAATCTTGATTGCATTTGCTTTTCAGGAAATCCGTCGTGCCAACCCCGACTTATGGCCTAGCTACGCAGCGCGTTTGGACCGAAGGCCCAGAAATATTGCAAGTATGAGATTTTGCTTTTGGCCTGTTTGGGGGTGTTATGCTTCTTGGCGGGTGGGTTGCCGGGTCTTGGGGCATTCCTGGGAAGGTCTAATACCGGGTAGAAGTGGTTGGGACAAAATCCAGGCCGATTTTTTTTTTTGGCTATTTCTGACATTTTGCTCTATGTAGCGTTTTCGGGGGCCTGTTTGGGGGGCTTCCTGGTGTTTGTGGGTGAGTTTCGTGGTCTGGGAGCACTGCTGGGACACTCTAATCTTGATTGCATTTGCTTTTCAGGAAATCCGTCGTGCCAACCCCGACTTATGGCCTAGCTACGCAGCGCGTTTGGACCGAAGGCCCAGAAATATTGCAAGTATGAGATTTTGCTTTTGGCCTGTTTGGGGGTGTTATGCTTCTTGGCGGGTGGGTTGACGGGTCTTGGGGCATTCCTGGGAAGGTCTAATACCGGGTAGAAGTGGTTGGGACAAAATCCAGGCCGATTTTTTTTTTGGCTATTTCTGACATTTTGCTCTATGTAGCGTTTTCGGGGGCCTGTTTGGGGGGCTTCCTGGTGTTTGTGGGTGAGTTTCGTGGTCTGGGAGCACTGCTGGCTATATATACTTTACTTTGCAAGAGGTTTGAAGCAAATCCATGGTGGCAGAGGGGACTTAGGGCCTAGCTGCAGAGCGCGCGCTGAATGATTTGGGAAATTTGTGAAAAATTGACTAAGTCCCCATTTTTGTACTTTTGCTCTTTGGCTGTTTGGGGGTCTTCTACTCGTTTTCTCCTGGGTTGACGGCTCTGGGGCCATTGCTGGGAAGCTCTAATACCGGATAAAAGTGTTTTGGACCAAATCCCAGGCGGAATTTTTTTTGTGTTTTTGATGACTTGCTTGCCTTTGAGGTGCTCTTAGGGGGGGTTCCGTCTGTTTGTGGGTGAGTTTCGTGGTCTGGGAGCATTGCTGGGACACTCTAATCTTGATTGCATTTGCTTTTCAGGAAATCCGTCGTGCCAACCCCGACTTATGGCCTAGCTACGCAGCGCGTTTGGACCGAAGGCCCAGAAATATTGCAAGTATGAGATTTTGCTTTTGGCCTGTTTGGGGGTGTTATGCTTCTTGGCGGGTGGGTTGCCGGGTCTTGGGGCATTCCTGGGAAGGTCTAATACCGGGTAGAAGTGGTTGGGACAAAATCCAGGCCGATTTTTTTTTTTGGCTATTTCTGACATTTTGCTCTATGTAGCGTTTTCAGGGGCCTGTTTGGGGGGCTTCCTGGTGTTTGTGGGTGAGTTTCGTGGTCTGGGAGCACTGCTGGGACACTCTAATCTTGATTGCATTTGCTTTTCAGGAAATCCGTCGTGCCAACCCCGACTTATGGCCTAGCTACGCAGCGCGTTTGGACCGAAGGCCCAGAAATATTGCAAGTATGAGATTTTGCTTTTGGCCTGTTTGGGGGTGTTATGCTTCTTGGCGGGTGGGTTGCCGGGTCTTGGGGCATTCCTGGGAAGGTCTAATACCGGGTAGAAGTGGTTGGGACAAAATCCAGGCCGATTTTTTTTTTGGCTATTTCTGACATTTTGCTCTATGTAGCGTTTTCGGGGGCCTGTTTGGGGGGCTTCCTGGTGTTTGTGGGTGAGTTTCGTGGTCTGGGAGCACTGCTGGCTATATATACTTTACTTTGCAAGAGGTTTGAAGCAAATCCATGGTGGCAGAGGGGACTTAGGGCCTAGCTGCAGAGCGCGCGCTGAATGATTTGGGAAATTTGTGAAAAATTGACTGTCCCCATTTTTGTACTTTTGCTCTTTGGCTGTTTGGGGGTCTTCTACTCGTTTTCTCCTGGGTTGACGGCTCTGGGGCCATTGCTGGGAAGCTCTAATACCGGATAAAAGTGTTTTGGACCAAATCCCAGGCGGAATTTTTTTTGTGTTTTTGATGACTTGCTTGCCTTTGAGGTGCTCTTAGGGGGGGTTCCGTCTGTTTGTGGGTGAGTTTCGTGGTCTGGGAGCATTGCTGGGACACTCTAATCTTGATTGCATTTGCTTTTCAGGAAATCCGTCGTGCCAACCCCGACTTATGGCCTAGCTACGCAGCGCGTTTGGACCGAAGGCCCAGAAATATTGCAAGTATGAGATTTTGCTTTTGGCCTGTTTGGGGGTGTTATGCTTCTTGGCGGGTGGGTTGCCGGGTCTTGGGGCATTCCTGGGTAGGTCTAATACCGGGTAGAAGTGGTTGGGACAAAACCCAGGCCGATTTTTTTTTGGGCTATTTCTGACATTTTTCTCTATGTAGCGTTTTCGGGGGCCTGTTTGGGGGGCTTCCTGGTGTTTGTGGGTGAGTTTCGTGGTCTGGTAGCACTGCTGGGACACTCTAATCTTGATTGCATTTGCTTTTCAGGAAATCCGTCGTGCCAACCCCCACTTATGGCCTAGCTACGCAGCGCGTTTGGACCGAAGGCCCAGAAATATTGCAAGTATGAGATTTTGCTTTTGGCCTGTTTGGGGGTGTTATGCTTCTTGGCGGGTGGGTTGCCGGGTCTTGGGGCATTCCTGGGAAGGTCTAATACCGGGTAGAAGTGGTTGGGACAAAATCCAGGCCGATTTTTTTTTTTGGCTATTTCTGACATTTTGCTCTATGTAGCGTTTTCGGGGGCCTGTTTGGGGGGCTTCCTGGTGTTTGTGGGTGAGTTTCGTGGTCTGGGAGCACTGCTGGGACACTCTAATCTTGATTGCATTTGCTTTTCAGGAAATCCGTCGTGCCAACCCCGACTTATGGCCTAGCTACGCAGCGCGTTTGGACCGAAGGCCCAGAAATATTGCAAGTATGAGATTTTGCTTTTGGCCTGTTTGGGGGTGTTATGCTTCTTGGCGGGTGGGTTGACGGGTCTTGGGGCATTCCTGGGAAGGTCTAATACCGGGTAGAAGTGGTTGGGACAAAATCCAGGCCGATTTTTTTTTTGGCTATTTCTGACATTTTGCTCTATGTAGCGTTTTCGGGGGCCTGTTTGGGGGGCTTCCTGGTGTTTGTGGGTGAGTTTCGTGGTCTGGGAGCACTGCTGGCTATATATACTTTACTTTGCAAGAGGTTTGAAGCAAATCCATGGTGGCAGAGGGGACTTAGGGCCTAGCTGCAGAGCGCGCGCTGAATGATTTGGGAAATTTGTGAAAAATTGACTGTCCCCATTTTTGTACTTTTGCTCTTTGGCTGTTTGGGGGTCTTCTACTCGTTTTCTCCTGGGTTGACGGCTCTGGGGCCATTGCTGGGAAGCTCTAATACCGGATAAAAGTGTTTTGGACCAAATCCCAGGCGGAATTTTTTTTGTGTTTTTGATGACTTGCTTGCCTTTGAGGTGCTCTTAGGGGGGGTTCCGTCTGTTTGTGGGTGAGTTTCGTGGTCTGGGAGCATTGCTGGGACACTCTAATCTTGATTGCATTTGCTTTTCAGGAAATCCGTCGTGCCAACCCCGACTTATGGCCTAGCTACGCAGCGCGTTTGGACCGAAGGCCCAGAAATATTGCAAGTATGAGATTTTGCTTTTGGCCTGTTTGGGGGTGTTATGCTTCTTGGCGGGTGGGTTGCCGGGTCTTGGGGCATTCCTGGGTAGGTCTAATACCGGGTAGAAGTGGTTGGGACAAAACCCAGGCCGATTTTTTTTTTGGCTATTTCTGACATTTTGCTCTATGTAGCGTTTTCGGGGGCCTGTTTGGGGGGCTTCCTGGTGTTTGTGGGTGAGTTTCGTGGTCTGGTAGCACTGCTGGGACACTCTAATCTTGATTGCATTTGCTTTTCAGGAAATCCGTCGTGCCAACCCCGACTTATGGCCTAGCTACGCAGCGCGTTTGGACCGAAGGCCCAGAAATATTGCAAGTATGAGATTTTGCTTTTGGCCTGTTTGGGGGTGTTATGCTTCTTGGCGGGTGGGTTGCCGGGTCTTGGGGCATTCCTGGGAAGGTCTAATACCGGGTAGAAGTGGTTGGGACAAAATCCAGGCCGATTTTTTTTTTTGGCTATTTCTGACATTTTGCTCTATGTTGCGTTTTCGGGGGCCTGTTTGGGGGGCTTCCTGGTGTTTGTGGGTGAGTTTCGTGGTCTGGGAGCACTGCTGGGACACTCTAATCTTGATTGCATTTGCTTTTCAGGAAATCCGTCGTGCCAACCCCGACTTATGGCCTAGCTACGCAGCGCGTTTGGACCGAAGGCCCAGAAATATTGCAAGTATGAGATTTTGCTTTTGGCCTGTTTGGGGGTGTTATGCTTCTTGGCGGGTGGGTTGACGGGTCTTGGGGCATTCCTGGGAAGGTCTAATACCGGGTAGAAGTGGTTGGGACAAAATCCAGGCCGATATTTTTTTTTGGCTATTTCTGACATTTTGCTCTATGTAGCGTTTTCGGGGGCCTGTTTGGGGGGCTTCCTGGTGTTTGTGGGTGAGTTTCGTGGTCTGGGAGCACTGCTGGCTATATATACTTTACTTTGCAAGAGGTTTGAAGCAAATCCATGGTGGCAGAGGGGACTTAGGGCCTAGCTCCAGAGCGCGCGCTGAATGATTTGGGAAATTTGTGAAAAATTGACTAAGTCCCCATTTTTGTACTTTTGCTCTTTGGCTGTTTGGGGGTCTTCTACTCGTTTTCTCCTGGGTTGACGGCTCTGGGGCCATTGCTGGGAAGCTCTAATACCGGATAAAAGTGTTTTGGACCAAATCCCAGGCGGAATTTTTTTTGTGTTTTTGATGACTTGCTTGCCTTTGAGGTGCTCTTAGGGGGGGTTCCGTCTGTTTGTGGGTGAGTTTCGTGGTCTGGGAGCATTGCTGGGACACTCTAATCTTGATTGCATTTGCTTTTCAGGAAATCCGTCGTGCCAACCCCGACTTATGGCCTAGCTACGCAGCGCGTTTGGACCGAAGGCCCAGAAATATTGCAAGTATGAGATTTTGCTTTTGGCCTGTTTGGGGGTGTTATGCTTCTTGGCGGGTGGGTTGCCGGGTCTTGGGGCATTCCTGGGAAGGTCTAATACCGGGTAGAAGTGGTTGGGACAAAATCCAGGCCGATTTTTTTTTTGGCTATTTCTGACATTTTGCTCTATGTAGCGTTTTCGGGGGCCTGTTTGGGGGGCTTCCTGGTGTTTGTGGGTGAGTTTTGTGGTCTGGGAGCACTGCTGGCTATATATACTTTACTTTGCAAGAGGTTTGAAGCAAATCCATGGTGGCAGAGGGGACTTAGGGCCTAGCTGCAGAGCGCGCGCTGAATGATTTGGGAAATTTGTGAAAAATTGACTAAGTCCCCATTTTTGTACTTTTGCTCTTTGGCTGTTTGGGGGTCTTCTACTCGTTTTCTCCTGGGTTGACGGCTCTGGGGCCATTGCTGGGAAGCTCTAATACCGGATAAAAGTGTTTTGGACCAAATCCCAGGCGGAATTTTTTTTGTGTTTTTGATGACTTGCTTGCCTTTGAGGTGCTCTTAGGGGGGGTTCCGTCTGTTTGTGGGTGAGTTTCGTGGTCTGGGAGCATTGCTGGGACACTCTAATCTTGATTGCATTTGCTTTTCAGGAAATCCGTCGTGCCAACCCCGACTTATGGCCTAGCTACGCAGCGCGTTTGGACCGAAGGCCCAGAAATATTGCAAGTATGAGATTTTGCTTTTGGCCTGTTTGGGGGTGTTATGCTTCTTGGCGGGTGGGTTGCCGGGTCTTGGGGCATTCCTGGGTAGGTCTAATACCGGGTAGAAGTGGTTGGGACAAAACCCAGGCCGATTTTTTTTTTGGCTATTTCTGACATTTTTCTCTATGTAGCGTTTTCGGGGCCTGTTTGGGGGGCTTCCTGGTGTTTGTGGGTGAGTTTCGTGGTCTGGTAGCACTGCTGGGACACTCTAATCTTGATTGCATTTGCTTTTCAGGAAATCCGTCGTGCCAACCCCGACTTATGGCCTAGCTACGCAGCGCGTTTGGACCGAAGGCCCAGAAATATTGCAAGTATGAGATTTTGCTTTTGGCCTGTTTGGGGGTGTTATGCTTCTTGGCGGGTGGGTTGCCGGGTCTTGGGGCATTCCTGGGAAGGTCTAATACCGGGTAGAAGTGGTTGGGACAAAATCCAGGCCGATTTTTTTTTTTGGCTATTTCTGACATTTTGCTCTATGTAGCGTTTTCGGGGGCCTGTTTGGGGGGCTTCCTGGTGTTTGTGGGTGAGTTTCGTGGTCTGGGAGCACTGCTGGGACACTCTAATCTTGATTGCATTTGCTTTTCAGGAAATCCGTCGTGCCAACCCCGACTTATGGCCTAGCTACGCAGCGCGTTTGGACCGAAGGCCCAGAAATATTGCAAGTATGAGATTTTGCTTTTGGCCTGTTTGGGGGTGTTATGCTTCTTGGCGGGTGGGTTGCCGGGTCTTGGGGCATTCCTGGGAAGGTCTAATACCGGGTAGAAGTGGTTGGGACAAAATCCAGGCC
Organism: Lissotriton vulgaris; assembly: GCF_964263255.1. Classification (NCBI taxonomy): domain Eukaryota; kingdom Metazoa; phylum Chordata; class Amphibia; order Caudata; family Salamandridae; genus Lissotriton; species Lissotriton vulgaris. The sequence goes on from NW_028251501.1 coordinate 263,199, forward strand.
GATTTTTTTTTTGGCTATTTCTGACATTTTGCTCTATGTAGCGTTTTCGGGGGCCTGTTTGGGGGGCTTCCTGGTGTTTGTGGGTGAGTTTCGTGGTCTGGGAGCACTGCTGGCTATATATACTTTACTTTGCAAGAGGTTTGAAGCAAATCCATGGTGGCAGAGGGGACTTAGGGCCTAGCTGCAGAGCGCGCGCTGAATGATTTGGGAAATTTGTGAAAAATTGACTGTCCCCATTTTTGTACTTTTGCTCTTTGGCTGTTTGGGGGTCTTCTACTCGTTTTCTCCTGGGTTGACGGCTCTGGGGCCATTGCTGGGAAGCTCTAATACCGGATAAAAGTGTTTTGGACCAAATCCCAGGCGGAATTTTTTTTGTGTTTTTGATGACTTGCTTGCCTTTGAGGTGCTCTTAGGGGGGGTTCCGTCTGTTTGTGGGTGAGTTTCGTGGTCTGGGAGCATTGCTGGGACACTCTAATCTTGATTGCATTTGCTTTTCAGGAAATCCGTCGTGCCAACCCCGACTTATGGCCTAGCTACGCAGCGCGTTTGGACCGAAGGCCCAGAAATATTGCAAGTATGAGATTTTGCTTTTGGCCTGTTTGGGGGTGTTATGCTTCTTGGCGGGTGGGTTGCCGGGTCTTGGGGCATTCCTGGGTAGGTCTAATACCGGGTAGAAGTGGTTGGGACAAAACCCAGGCCGATTTTTTTTTTGGCTATTTCTGACATTTTTCTCTATGTAGCGTTTTCGGGGGCCTGTTTGGGGGGCTTCCTGGTGTTTGTGGGTGAGTTTCGTGGTCTGGTAGCACTGCTGGGACACTCTAATCTTGATTGCATTTGCTTTTCAGGAAATCCGTCGTGCCAACCCCGACTTATGGCCTAGCTACGCAGCGCGTTTGGACCGAAGGCCCAGAAATATTGCAAGTATGAGATTTTGCTTTTGGCCTGTTTGGGGGTGTTATGCTTCTTGGCGGGTGGGTTGCCGGGTCTTGGGGCATTCCTGGGAAGGTCTAATACCGGGTAGAAGTGGTTGGGACAAAATCCAGGCCGATTTTTTTTTTTGGCTATTTCTGACATTTTGCTCTATGTAGCGTTTTCGGGGGCCTGTTTGGGGGGCTTCCTGGTGTTTGTGGGTGAGTTTCGTGGTCTGGGAGCACTGCTGGGACACTCTAATCTTGATTGCATTTGCTTTTCAGGAAATCCGTCGTGCCAACCCCGACTTATGGCCTAGCTACGCAGCGCGTTTGGACCGAAGGCCCAGAAATATTGCAAGTATGAGATTTTGCTTTTGGCCTGTTTGGGGGTGTTATGCTTCTTGGCGGGTGGGTTGACGGGTCTTGGGGCATTCCTGGGAAGGTCTAATACCGGGTAGAAGTGGTTGGGACAAAATCCAGGCCGATTTTTTTTTTGGCTATTTCTGACATTTTGCTCTATGTAGCGTTTTCGGGGGCCTGTTTGGGGGGCTTCCTGGTGTTTGTGGGTGAGTTTCGTGGTCTGGGAGCACTGCTGGCTATATATACTTTACTTTGCAAGAGGTTTGAAGCAAATCCATGGTGGCAGAGGGGACTTAGGGCCTAGCTGCAGAGCGCGCGCTGAATGATTTGGGAAATTTGTGAAAAATTGACTGTCCCCATTTTTGTACTTTTGCTCTTTGGCTGTTTGGGGGTCTTCTACTCGTTTTCTCCTGGGTTGACGGCTCTGGGGCCATTGCTGGGAAGCTCTAATACCGGATAAAAGTGTTTTGGACCAAATCCCAGGCGGAATTTTTTTTGTGTTTTTGATGACTTGCTTGCCTTTGAGGTGCTCTTAGGGGGGGTTCCGTCTGTTTGTGGGTGAGTTTCGTGGTCTGGGAGCATTGCTGGGACACTCTAATCTTGATTGCATTTGCTTTTCAGGAAATCCGTCGTGCCAACCCCGACTTATGGCCTAGCTACGCAGCGCGTTTGGACCGAAGGCCCAGAAATATTGCAAGTATGAGATTTTGCTTTTGGCCTGTTTGGGGGTGTTATGCTTCTTGGCGGGTGGGTTGCCGGGTCTTGGGGCATTCCTGGGTAGGTCTAATACCGGGTAGAAGTGGTTGGGACAAAACCCAGGCCGATTTTTTTTTTGGCTATTTCTGACATTTTGCTCTATGTAGCGTTTTCGGGGGCCTGTTTGGGGGGCTTCCTGGTGTTTGTGGGTGAGTTTCGTGGTCTGGTAGCTCTGCTGGGACACTCTAATCTTGATTGCATTTGCTTTTCAGGAAATCCGTCGTGCCAACCCCGACTTATGGCCTAGCTACGCAGCGCGTTTGGACCGAAGGCCCAGAAATATTGCAAGTATGAGATTTTGCTTTTGGCCTGTTTGGGGGTGTTATGCTTCTTGGCGGGTGGGTTGCCGGGTCTTGGGGCATTCCTGGGAAGGTCTAATACCGGGTAGAAGTGGTTGGGACAAAATCCAGGCCGATTTTTTTTTTGGCTATTTCTGACATTTTGCTCTATGTTGCGTTTTCGGGGGCCTGTTTGGGGGGCTTCCTGGTGTTTGTGGGTGAGTTTCGTGGTCTGGGAGCACTGCTGGGACACTCTAATCTTGATTGCATTTGCTTTTCAGGAAATCCGTCGTGCCAACCCCGACTTATGGCCTAGCTACGCAGCGCGTTTGGACCGAAGGCCCAGAAATATTGCAAGTATGAGATTTTGCTTTTGGCCTGTTTGGGGGTGTTATGCTTCTTGGCGGGTGGGTTGACGGGTCTTGGGGCATTCCTGGGAAGGTCTAATACCGGGTAGAAGTGGTTGGGACAAAATCCAGGCCGATTTTTTTTTTGGCTATTTCTGACATTTTGCTCTATGTAGCGTTTTCGGGGGCCTGTTTGGGGGGCTTCCTGGTGTTTGTGGGTGAGTTTCGTGGTCTGGGAGCACTGCTGGCTATATATACTTTACTTTGCAAGAGGTTTGAAGCAAATCCATGGTGGCAGAGGGGACTTAGGGCCTAGCTCCAGAGCGCGCGCTGAATGATTTGGGAAATTTGTGAAAAATTGACTAAGTCCCCATTTTTGTACTTTTGCTCTTTGGCTGTTTGGGGGTCTTCTACTCGTTTTCTCCTGGGTTGACGGCTCTGGGGCCATTGCTGGGAAGCTCTAATACCGGATAAAAGTGTTTTGGACCAAATCCCAGGCGGAATTTTTTTTGTGTTTTTGATGACTTGCTTGCCTTTGAGGTGCTCTTAGGGGGGGTTCCGTCTGTTTGTGGGTGAGTTTCGTGGTCTGGGAGCATTGCTGGGACACTCTAATCTTGATTGCATTTGCTTTTCAGGAAATCCGTCGTGCCAACCCCGACTTATGGCCTAGCTACGCAGCGCGTTTGGACCGAAGGCCCAGAAATATTGCAAGTATGAGATTTTGCTTTTGGCCTGTTTGGGGGTGTTATGCTTCTTGGCGGGTGGGTTGCCGGGTCTTGGGGCATTCCTGGGTAGGTCTAATACCGGGTAGAAGTGGTTGGGACAAAACCCAGGCCGATTTTTTTTTTGGCTATTTCTGACATTTTTCTCTATGTAGCGTTTTCGGGGCCTGTTTGGGGGGCTTCCTGGTGTTTGTGGGTGAGTTTCGTGGTCTGGTAGCACTGCTGGGACACTCTAATCTTGATTGCATTTGCTTTTCAGGAAATCCGTCGTGCCAACCCCGACTTATGGCCTAGCTACGCAGCGCGTTTGGACCGAAGGCCCAGAAATATTGCAAGTATGAGATTTTGCTTTTGGCCTGTTTGGGGGTGTTATGCTTCTTGGCGGGTGGGTTGCCGGGTCTTGGGGCATTCCTGGGAAGGTCTAATACCGGGTAGAAGTGGTTGGGACAAAATCCAGGCCGATTTTTTTTTTTGGCTATTTCTGACATTTTGCTCTATGTAGCGTTTTCGGGGGCCTGTTTGGGGGGCTTCCTGGTGTTTGTGGGTGAGTTTCGTGGTCTGGGAGCACTGCTGGGACACTCTAATCTTGATTGCATTTGCTTTTCAGGAAATCCGTCGTGCCAACCCCGACTTATGGCCTAGCTACGCAGCGCGTTTGGACCGAAGGCCCAGAAATATTGCAAGTATGAGATTTTGCTTTTGGCCTGTTTGGGGGTGTTATGCTTCTTGGCGGGTGGGTTGACGGGTCTTGGGGCATTCCTGGGAAGGTCTAATACCGGGTAGAAGTGGTTGGGACAAAATCCAGGCCGATTTTTTTTTGGGCTATTTCTGACATTTTGCTCTATGTAGCGTTTTCGGGGGCCTGTTTGGGGGGCTTCCTGGTGTTTGTGGGTGAGTTTCGTGGTCTGGGAGCACTGCTGGCTATATATACTTTACTTTGCAAGAGGTTTGAAGCAAATCCATGGTGGCAGAGGGGACTTAGGGCCTAGCTGCAGAGCGCGCGCTGAATGATTTGGGAAATTTGTGAAAAATTGACTAAGTCCCCATTTTTGTACTTTTGCTCTTTGGCTGTTTGGGGGTCTTCTACTCGTTTTCTCCTGGGTTGACGGCTCTGGGGCCATTGCTGGGAAGCTCTAATACCGGATAAAAGTGTTTTGGACCAAATCCCAGGCGGAATTTTTTTTGTGTTTTTGATGACTTGCTTGCCTTTGAGGTGCTCTTAGGGGGGGTTCCGTCTGTTTGTGGGTGAGTTTCGTGGTCTGGGAGCATTGCTGGGACACTCTAATCTTGATTGCATTTGCTTTTCAGGAAATCCGTCGTGCCAACCCCGACTTATGGCCTAGCTACGCAGCGCGTTTGGACCGAAGGCCCAGAAATATTGCAAGTATGAGATTTTGCTTTTGGCCTGTTTGGGGGTGTTATGCTTCTTGGCGGGTGGGTTGCCGGGTCTTGGGGCATTCCTGGGAAGGTCTAATACCGGGTAGAAGTGGTTGGGACAAAATCCAGGCCGATTTTTTTTTTGGCTATTTCTGACATTTTGCTCTATGTAGCGTTTTCGGGGGCCTGTTTGGGGGGCTTCCTGGTGTTTGTGGGTGAGTTTTGTGGTCTGGGAGCACTGCTGGCTATATATACTTTACTTTGCAAGAGGTTTGAAGCAAATCCATGGTGGCAGAGGGGACTTAGGGCCTAGCTGCAGAGCGCGCGCTGAATGATTTGGGAAATTTGTGAAAAATTGACTAAGTCCCCATTTTTGTACTTTTGCTCTTTGGCTGTTTGGGGGTCTTCTACTCGTTTTCTCCTGGGTTGACGGCTCTGGGGCCATTGCTGGGAAGCTCTAATACCGGATAAAAGTGTTTTGGACCAAATCCCAGGCGGAATTTTTTTTGTGTTTTTGATGACTTGCTTGCCTTTGAGGTGCTCTTAGGGGGGGTTCCGTCTGTTTGTGGGTGAGTTTCGTGGTCTGGGAGCATTGCTGGGACACTCTAATCTTGATTGCATTTGCTTTTCAGGAAATCCGTCGTGCCAACCCCGACTTATGGCCTAGCTACGCAGCGCGTTTGGACCGAAGGCCCAGAAATATTGCAAGTATGAGATTTTGCTTTTGGCCTGTTTGGGGGTGTTATGCTTCTTGGCGGGTGGGTTGCCGGGTCTTGGGGCATTCCTGGGTAGGTCTAATACCGGGTAGAAGTGGTTGGGACAAAACCCAGGCCGATTTTTTTTTTGGCTATTTCTGACATTTTTCTCTATGTAGCGTTTTCGGGGCCTGTTTGGGGGGCTTCCTGGTGTTTGTGGGTGAGTTTCGTGGTCTGGTAGCACTGCTGGGACACTCTAATCTTGATTGCATTTGCTTTTCAGGAAATCCGTCGTGCCAACCCCGACTTATGGCCTAGCTACGCAGCGCGTTTGGACCGAAGGCCCAGAAATATTGCAAGTATGAGATTTTGCTTTTGGCCTGTTTGGGGGTGTTATGCTTCTTGGCGGGTGGGTTGCCGGGTCTTGGGGCATTCCTGGGAAGGTCTAATACCGGGTAGAAGTGGTTGGGACAAAATCCAGGCCGATTTTTTTTTTTGGCTATTTCTGACATTTTGCTCTATGTAGCGTTTTCGGGGGCCTGTTTGGGGGGCTTCCTGGTGTTTGTGGGTGAGTTTCGTGGTCTGGGAGCACTGCTGGGACACTCTAATCTTGATTGCATTTGCTTTTCAGGAAATCCGTCGTGCCAACCCCGACTTATGGCCTAGCTACGCAGCGCGTTTGGACCGAAGGCCCAGAAATATTGCAAGTATGAGATTTTGCTTTTGGCCTGTTTGGGGGTGTTATGCTTCTTGGCGGGTGGGTTGACGGGTCTTGGGGCATTCCTGGGAAGGTCTAATACCGGGTAGAAGTGGTTGGGACAAAATCCAGGCCGATTTTTTTTTTGGCTATTTCTGACATTTTGCTCTATGTAGCGTTTTCGGGGGCCTGTTTGGGGGGCTTCCTGGTGTTTGTGGGTGAGTTTCGTGGTCTGGGAGCACTGCTGGCTATATATACTTTACTTTGCAAGAGGTTTGAAGCAAATCCATGGTGGCAGAGGGGACTTAGGGCCTAGCTGCAGAGCGCGCGCTGAATGATTTGGGAAATTTGTGAAAAATTGACTGTCCCCATTTTTGTACTTTTGCTCTTTGGCTGTTTGGGGGTCTTCTACTCGTTTTCTCCTGGGTTGACGGCTCTGGGGCCATTGCTGGGAAGCTCTAATACCGGATAAAAGTGTTTTGGACCAAATCCCAGGCGGAATTTTTTTTGTGTTTTTGATGACTTGCTTGCCTTTGAGGTGCTCTTAGGGGGGGTTCCGTCTGTTTGTGGGTGAGTTTCGTGGTCTGGGAGCATTGCTGGGACACTCTAATCTTGATTGCATTTGCTTTTCAGGAAATCCGTCGTGCCAACCCCGACTTATGGCCTAGCTACGCAGCGCGTTTGGACCGAAGGCCCAGAAATATTGCAAGTATGAGATTTTGCTTTTGGCCTGTTTGGGGGTGTTATGCTTCTTGGCGGGTGGGTTGCCGGGTCTTGGGGCATTCCTGGGTAGGTCTAATACCGGGTAGAAGTGGTTGGGACAAAACCCAGGCCGATTTTTTTTTTGGCTATTTCTGACATTTTTCTCTATGTAGCGTTTTCGGGGGCCTGTTTGGGGGGCTTCCTGGTGTTTGTGGGTGAGTTTCGTGGTCTGGTAGCACTGCTGGGACACTCTAATCTTGATTGCATTTGCTTTTCAGGAAATCCGTCGTGCCAACCCCGACTTATGGCCTAGCTACGCAGCGCGTTTGGACCGAAGGCCCAGAAATATTGCAAGTATGAGATTTTGCTTTTGGCCTGTTTGGGGGTGTTATGCTTCTTGGCGGGTGGGTTGCCGGGTCTTGGGGCATTCCTGGGAAGGTCTAATACCGGGTAGAAGTGGTTGGGACAAAATCCAGGCCGATTTTTTTTTTTGGCTATTTCTGACATTTTGCTCTATGTAGCGTTTTCGGGGGCCTGTTTGGGGGGCTTCCTGGTGTTTGTGGGTGAGTTTCGTGGTCTGGGAGCACTGCTGGGACACTCTAATCTTGATTGCATTTGCTTTTCAGGAAATCCGTCGTGCCAACCCCGACTTATGGCCTAGCTACGCAGCGCGTTTGGACCGAAGGCCCAGAAATATTGCAAGTATGAGATTTTGCTTTTGGCCTGTTTGGGGGTGTTATGCTTCTTGGCGGGTGGGTTGACGGGTCTTGGGGCATTCCTGGGAAGGTCTAATACCGGGTAGAAGTGGTTGGGACAAAATCCAGGCCGATTTTTTTTTTGGCTATTTCTGACATTTTGCTCTATGTAGCGTTTTCGGGGGCCTGTTTGGGGGGCTTCCTGGTGTTTGTGGGTGAGTTTCGTGGTCTGGGAGCACTGCTGGCTATATATACTTTACTTTGCAAGAGGTTTGAAGCAAATCCATGGTGGCAGAGGGGACTTAGGGCCTAGCTGCAGAGCGCGCGCTGAATGATTTGGGAAATTTGTGAAAAATTGACTGTCCCCATTTTTGTACTTTTGCTCTTTGGCTGTTTGGGGGTCTTCTACTCGTTTTCTCCTGGGTTGACGGCTCTGGGGCCATTGCTGGGAAGCTCTAATACCGGATAAAAGTGTTTTGGACCAAATCCCAGGCGGAATTTTTTTTGTGTTTTTGATGACTTGCTTGCCTTTGAGGTGCTCTTAGGGGGGGTTCCGTCTGTTTGTGGGTGAGTTTCGTGGTCTGGGAGCATTGCTGGGACACTCTAATCTTGATTGCATTTGCTTTTCAGGAAATCCGTCGTGCCAACCCCGACTTATGGCCTAGCTACGCAGCGCGTTTGGACCGAAGGCCCAGAAATATTGCAAGTATGAGATTTTGCTTTTGGCCTGTTTGGGGGTGTTATGCTTCTTGGCGGGTGGGTTGCCGGGTCTTGGGGCATTCCTGGGTAGGTCTAATACCGGGTAGAAGTGGTTGGGACAAAACCCAGGCCGATTTTTTTTTTGGCTATTTCTGACATTTTGCTCTATGTAGCGTTTTCGGGGGCCTGTTTGGGGGGCTTCCTGGTGTTTGTGGGTGAGTTTCGTGGTCTGGTAGCTCTGCTGGGACACTCTAATCTTGATTGCATTTGCTTTTCAGGAAATCCGTCGTGCCAACCCCGACTTATGGCCTAGCTACGCAGCGCGTTTGGACCGAAGGCCCAGAAATATTGCAAGTATGAGATTTTGCTTTTGGCCTGTTTGGGGGTGTTATGCTTCTTGGCGGGTGGGTTGCCGGGTCTTGGGGCATTCCTGGGAAGGTCTAATACCGGGTAGAAGTGGTTGGGACAAAATCCAGGCCGATTTTTTTTTTTGGCTATTTCTGACATTTTGCTCTATGTTGCGTTTTCGGGGGCCTGTTTGGGGGGCTTCCTGGTGTTTGTGGGTGAGTTTCGTGGTCTGGGAGCACTGCTGGGACACTCTAATCTTGATTGCATTTGCTTTTCAGGAAATCCGTCGTGCCAACCCCGACTTATGGCCTAGCTACGCAGCGCGTTTGGACCGAAGGCCCAGAAATATTGCAAGTATGAGATTTTGCTTTTGGCCTGTTTGGGGGTGTTATGCTTCTTGGCGGGTGGGTTGACGGGTCTTGGGGCATTCCTGGGAAGGTCTAATACCGGGTAGAAGTGGTTGGGACAAAATCCAGGCCGATTTTTTTTTTGGCTATTTCTGACATTTTGCTCTATGTAGCGTTTTCGGGGGCCTGTTTGGGGGGCTTCCTGGTGTTTGTGGGTGAGTTTCGTGGTCTGGGAGCACTGCTGGCTATATATACTTTACTTTGCAAGAGGTTTGAAGCAAATCCATGGTGGCAGAGGGGACTTAGGGCCTAGCTCCAGAGCGCGCGCTGAATGATTTGGGAAATTTGTGAAAAATTGACTAAGTCCCCATTTTTGTACTTTTGCTCTTTGGCTGTTTGGGGGTCTTCTACTCGTTTTCTCCTGGGTTGACGGCTCTGGGGCCATTGCTGGGAAGCTCTAATACCGGATAAAAGTGTTTTGGACCAAATCCCAGGCGGAATTTTTTTTGTGTTTTTGATGACTTGCTTGCCTTTGAGGTGCTCTTAGGGGGGGTTCCGTCTGTTTGTGGGTGAGTTTCGTGGTCTGGGAGCATTGCTGGGACACTCTAATCTTGATTGCATTTGCTTTTCAGGAAATCCGTCGTGCCAACCCCGACTTATGGCCTAGCTACGCAGCGCGTTTGGACCGAAGGCCCAGAAATATTGCAAGTATGAGATTTTGCTTTTGGCCTGTTTGGGGGTGTTATGCTTCTTGGCGGGTGGGTTGCCGGGTCTTGGGGCATTCCTGGGTAGGTCTAATACCGGGTAGAAGTGGTTGGGACAAAACCCAGGCCGATTTTTTTTTTGGCTATTTCTGACATTTTTCTCTATGTAGCGTTTTCGGGGCCTGTTTGGGGGGCTTCCTGGTGTTTGTGGGTGAGTTTCGTGGTCTGGTAGCACTGCTGGGACACTCTAATCTTGATTGCATTTGCTTTTCAGGAAATCCGTCGTGCCAACCCCGACTTATGGCCTAGCTACGCAGCGCGTTTGGACCGAAGGCCCAGAAATATTGCAAGTATGAGATTTTGCTTTTGGCCTGTTTGGGGGTGTTATGCTTCTTGGCGGGTGGGTTGCCGGGTCTTGGGGCATTCCTGGGAAGGTCTAATACCGGGTAGAAGTGGTTGGGACAAAATCCAGGCCGATTTTTTTTTTTGGCTATTTCTGACATTTTGCTCTATGTAGCGTTTTCGGGGGCCTGTTTGGGGGGCTTCCTGGTGTTTGTGGGTGAGTTTCGTGGTCTGGGAGCACTGCTGGGACACTCTAATCTTGATTGCATTTGCTTTTCAGGAAATCCGTCGTGCCAACCCCGACTTATGGCCTAGCTACGCAGCGCGTTTGGACCGAAGGCCCAGAAATATTGCAAGTATGAGATTTTGCTTTTGGCCTGTTTGGGGGTGTTATGCTTCTTGGCGGGTGGGTTGACGGGTCTTGGGGCATTCCTGGGAAGGTCTAATACCGGGTAGAAGTGGTTGGGACAAAATCCAGGCCGATTTTTTTTTGGGCTATTTCTGACATTTTGCTCTATGTAGCGTTTTCGGGGGCCTGTTTGGGGGGCTTCCTGGTGTTTGTGGGTGAGTTTCGTGGTCTGGGAGCACTGCTGGCTATATATACTTTACTTTGCAAGAGGTTTGAAGCAAATCCATGGTGGCAGAGGGGACTTAGGGCCTAGCTGCAGAGCGCGCGCTGAATGATTTGGGAAATTTGTGAAAAATTGACTAAGTCCCCATTTTTGTACTTTTGCTCTTTGGCTGTTTGGGGGTCTTCTACTCGTTTTCTCCTGGGTTGACGGCTCTGGGGCCATTGCTGGGAAGCTCTAATACCGGATAAAAGTGTTTTGGACCAAATCCCAGGCGGAATTTTTTTTGTGTTTTTGATGACTTGCTTGCCTTTGAGGTGCTCTTAGGGGGGGTTCCGTCTGTTTGTGGGTGAGTTTCGTGGTCTGGGAGCATTGCTGGGACACTCTAATCTTGATTGCATTTGCTTTTCAGGAAATCCGTCGTGCCAACCCCGACTTATGGCCTAGCTACGCAGCGCGTTTGGACCGAAGGCCCAGAAATATTGCAAGTATGAGATTTTGCTTTTGGCCTGTTTGGGGGTGTTATGCTTCTTGGCGGGTGGGTTGCCGGGTCTTGGGGCATTCCTGGGAAGGTCTAATACCGGGTAGAAGTGGTTGGGACAAAATCCAGGCCGATTTTTTTTTTGGCTATTTCTGACATTTTGCTCTATGTAGCGTTTTCGGGGGCCTGTTTGGGGGGCTTCCTGGTGTTTGTGGGTGAGTTTTGTGGTCTGGGAGCACTGCTGGCTATATATACTTTACTTTGCAAGAGGTTTGAAGCAAATCCATGGTGGCAGAGGGGACTTAGGGCCTAGCTGCAGAGCGCGCGCTGAATGATTTGGGAAATTTGTGAAAAATTGACTAAGTCCCCATTTTTGTACTTTTGCTCTTTGGCTGTTTGGGGGTCTTCTACTCGTTTTCTCCTGGGTTGACGGCTCTGGGGCCATTGCTGGGAAGCTCTAATACCGGATAAAAGTGTTTTGGACCAAATCCCAGGCGGAATTTTTTTTGTGTTTTTGATGACTTGCTTGCCTTTGAGGTGCTCTTAGGGGGGGTTCCGTCTGTTTGTGGGTGAGTTTCGTGGTCTGGGAGCATTGCTGGGACACTCTAATCTTGATTGCATTTGCTTTTCAGGAAATCCGTCGTGCCAACCCCGACTTATGGCCTAGCTACGCAGCGCGTTTGGACCGAAGGCCCAGAAATATTGCAAGTATGAGATTTTGCTTTTGGCCTGTTTGGGGGTGTTATGCTTCTTGGCGGGTGGGTTGCCGGGTCTTGGGGCATTCCTGGGTAGGTCTAATACCGGGTAGAAGTGGTTGGGACAAAACCCAGGCCGATTTTTTTTTTGGCTATTTCTGACATTTTTCTCTATGTAGCGTTTTCGGGGCCTGTTTGGGGGGCTTCCTGGTGTTTGTGGGTGAGTTTCGTGGTCTGGTAGCACTGCTGGGACACTCTAATCTTGATTGCATTTGCTTTTCAGGAAATCCGTCGTGCCAACCCCGACTTATGGCCTAGCTACGCAGCGCGTTTGGACCGAAGGCCCAGAAATATTGCAAGTATGAGATTTTGCTTTTGGCCTGTTTGGGGGTGTTATGCTTCTTGGCGGGTGGGTTGCCGGGTCTTGGGGCATTCCTGGGAAGGTCTAATACCGGGTAGAAGTGGTTGGGACAAAATCCAGGCCGATTTTTTTTTTTGGCTATTTCTGACATTTTGCTCTATGTAGCGTTTTCGGGGGCCTGTTTGGGGGGCTTCCTGGTGTTTGTGGGTGAGTTTCGTGGTCTGGGAGCACTGCTGGGACACTCTAATCTTGATTGCATTTGCTTTTCAGGAAATCCGTCGTGCCAACCCCGACTTATGGCCTAGCTACGCAGCGCGTTTGGACCGAAGGCCCAGAAATATTGCAAGTATGAGATTTTGCTTTTGGCCTGTTTGGGGGTGTTATGCTTCTTGGCGGGTGGGTTGACGGGTCTTGGGGCATTCCTGGGAAGGTCTAATACCGGGTAGAAGTGGTTGGGACAAAATCCAGGCCGATTTTTTTTTTGGCTATTTCTGACATTTTGCTCTATGTAGCGTTTTCGGGGGCCTGTTTGGGGGGCTTCCTGGTGTTTGTGGGTGAGTTTCGTGGTCTGGGAGCACTGCTGGCTATATATACTTTACTTTGCAAGAGGTTTGAAGCAAATCCATGGTGGCAGAGGGGACTTAGGGCCTAGCTGCAGAGCGCGCGCTGAATGATTTGGGAAATTTGTGAAAAATTGACTAAGTCCCCATTTTTGTACTTTTGCTCTTTGGCTGTTTGGGGGTCTTCTACTCGTTTTCTCCTGGGTTGACGGCTCTGGGGCCATTGCTGGGAAGCTCTAATACCGGATAAAAGTGTTTTGGACCAAATCCCAGGCGGAATTTTTTTTGTGTTTTTGATGACTTGCTTGCCTTTGAGGTGCTCTTAGGGGGGGTTCCGTCTGTTTGTGGGTGAGTTTCGTGGTCTGGGAGCATTGCTGGGACACTCTAATCTTGATTGCATTTGCTTTTCAGGAAATCCGTCGTGCCAACCCCGACTTATGGCCTAGCTACGCAGCGCGTTTGGACCGGATGCCCAGAAATATTGCAAGTATGAGATTTTGCTTTTGGCCTGTTTGGGGGTGTTATGCTTCTTGGCGGGTGGGTTGCCGGGTCTTGGGGCATTCCTGTGAAGGTCTAATACCGGGTAGAAGTGGTTGGGACAAAATCCAGGCCGATTTTTTTTTTGGCTATTTCTGACATTTTGCTCTATGTAGCGTTTTCGGGGGCCTGTTTGGGGGGCTTCCTGGTGTTTGTGGGTGAGTTTTGTGGTCTGGGAGCACTGCTGGCTATATATACTTTACTTTGCAAGAGGTTTGAAGCAAATCCATGGTGGCAGAGGGGACTTAGGGCCTAGCTGCAGAGCGCGCGCTGAATGATTTGGGAAATTTGTGAAAAATTGACTAAGTCCCCATTTTTGTACTTTTGCTCTTTGGCTGTTTGGGGGTCTTCTACTCGTTTTCTCCTGGGTTGACGGCTCTGGGGCCATTGCTGGGAAGCTCTAATACCGGATAAAAGTGTTTTGGACCAAATCCCAGGCGGAATTTTTTTTGTGTTTTTGATGACTTGCTTGCCTTTGAGGTGCTCTTAGGGGGGGTTCCGTCTGTTTGTGGGTGAGTTTCGTGGTCTGGGAGCATTGCTGGGACACTCTAATCTTGATTGCATTTGCTTTTCAGGAAATCCGTCGTGCCAACCCCGACTTATGGCCTAGCTACGCAGCGCGTTTGGACCGAAGGCCCAGAAATATTGCAAGTATGAGATTTTGCTTTTGGCCTGTTTGGGGGTGTTATGCTTCTTGGCGGGTGGGTTGCCGGGTCTTGGGGCATTCCTGGGAAGGTCTAATACCGGGTAGAAGTGGTTGGGACAAAATCCAGGCCGATTTTTTTTTGTTGGCTATTTCTGACATTTTGCTCTATGTAGCGTTTTCGGGGGCCTGTTTGGGGGGCTTCCTGGTGTTTGTGGGTGAGTTTCGTGGTCTGGTAGCACTGCTGGGACACTCTAATCTTGATTGCATTTGCTTTTCAGGAAATCCGTCGTGCCAACCCCGACTTATGGCCTAGCTACGCAGCGCGTTTGGACCGAAGGCCCAGAAATATTGCAAGTATGAGATTTTGCTTTTGGCCTGTTTGGGGGTGTTATGCTTCTTGGCGGGTGGGTTGTGACGGGTCTTGGGGCATTCCTGGGAAGGTCTAATACCGGGTAGAAGTGGTTGGGACAAAATCCGCGCGGAAAAGCCTTTAGTTTTGGCACTTTTTGTAACTTAGGGTTCGTTAGGGTTAGCCCTAGCAGCAGGATTGCATGTGTTTCGGGGTGTTCTAGATTTTTCCAACTGAGTTCTGGGGTCTTAGAGCACTCGTGAGAATGTGTAATTTTGGTTGCAAGTCATTTGAAGAAAATCCATGGTGGGAAAGGGGGGATTTGGCATAGTTAAAGAAAGCCTTTGCCACTATTCTTAACTTAGGGTTCGTTAGGGTTAGCAGTATTTCTATTGCATGTGTTTGAGTGGGGGGGATTTCGAGTCTTGGAGCGATGCTGGCTATGGCTACTTTTGCTTGGTTGCTTGCAAGTGGTTTGAATGCAATCCACGGTGGGTAATGGGTAATTAGGAAGGGGGTACTTCGGCCTACTTTTACTTTCAAAGTAAGTTTTGTCACCAGTTTTCTGCTAGGCCTCGTTTTTTGAGATTTGATTGGGGGTCTTCTACATTTTTGCGACTGGCTTTAGTAAGGGTCTGGGTGGGAGCACTGCTAGGAAGATCTAATTTTGTTCTAAAACACAGTTTACAGTACACCTAGCTTGAGGGGCAAGATCCGCTACATTAATTTGCCCATACTTATTTATCCTTCAAAAGGTGACTCAGAGTACGCACTTTCAAAAATATTGTACTGTCTACTAGGAAAATCAAATTGTGACTTTTTGCACTCCACAGCCTACATACCTTATATTTATTTATCAGTGGTGTTGTAATATTATATCACTTCCTGTTTTTCGTTGAATAATTACAGGCCGGGTTTCAGTCTCTGCAATGGGGAAAAAAGGATGGAGTCAGGCTTCACAGTAGCGAGCCACAATTCAGCATCAGGCAGGCAGTGGACAGGGTGTCTTCTGGTGACCAACATCGATGGACGAGGCGTCGGCTGCAATGAAGGAGTGCCGCTAATAGGAGGATTTTTTTTCTGCAGGCAACTTACTTACCACTTCCAACAGGGCCACTACAACCACATAGATACAGTATCCCTTGCCTTTTTCTCTGACTGTGACTGCATTTCTTGGCTCTCTCTCGGCTTCTACATTGATCCCTTAACACATCACTTAGTCCACTCCACTATCACATCTGCACCACACATAGTCATTTGTAAGTGCTCCTACGTAATTCGCAAGTCGCAGCACGCCCCAGGCCGTAGAGGACTGGGGTGGCCCCAATGATGAAGCATGTCACCAAGGGGCAACCCTGGTGAGTGAGGGGACACCTAGAAAAAAAGCAATTTCTCCTTTTCTATCTACTATACCTTCCAGACCAACCCCACTGAGTGTTGTTGTGAATGGATTTATAGTGACCAGCAAGGCTCTCGGGTATCTGGCTACAGAGACCTTATGTTGAATATCGTTATCAATAATTTACACATAGGCCCTTTACTGTTGCATTCTTTCTTCCACAGTTGTCGAATGTACTACTTACTTTTCACTGACATGCATGCAGTAGTGCATGCACTTTCAAAGATTGATGGATAGGTTTGTACCCAAAGAATTGTTTATGTTCAATTGTTTGTCTATGCTGTGCTTTTTTTTACAGGGTGTCTTCTGGTGACCAACATCGATGGACGAAGCGTCGGCTGCAATGGAGGAGTGCCGCTAATAGGAGGATTTTTTTTCTGCAGGCAACTTACTTACCACTTCCAACAGGACCACTGCAACCACATAGATACAGTATCCCTTGCCTTTTTCTCTGACTGTGACTGCATTTCTTGGCTCTCTCTAGGCTTCTAAATTGATCCCTTAACACATCACTTAGTCCACTCCACTATCACATCTGCACCACACATAGTCATTTGTAAGTGCTCCTACGTAATTCGCAAGTCGCAGCACGCCCCAGGCCGTAGAGGACTGGGATGGCCCCAATGATGAAGCATGTCACCAAGGGGCAACCCTGGTGAGTGAGGGGACACCTAGAAAAAAAGCAATTTCTCCTTTTCTATCTACTATACCTTCTGTCAGGTTACGCAGCCCCTAAGCGCCTACCGTACTATGAAACTACATTTCCCATGAGTAGGCGGGAGACTTGCAGGAAGTTTATCTGGGGAACAGACGCGCTTCCTGTTGCGCGTTATTCTGGTTTCTGTTCTGCACCGGCATGAGAGCGGACGCTCTGCATGCTTTTCTATCGTGCCTCCTGTGGACTATCACCTTCCCCCGCCCCCTGAGGCTCAGTGGGGAGCGCTTCCGTGTTCTGTCCTTGGCGGTAGACGGACTTCACGCGTCTTCAGGTAAAGCCGCTCTAAACTCTTCGGCCGCCCGTGCGGTCAGCTGATTACTGCCTGAACGGATTGTTAAGGGAGGTTCTGTGACTGTTTTCTAACAGAATTCTACCTTTGATGAATTCCTGTTTGGTTGAATTGTGTGTGGCGGAGCACAGTGGCGGTCTATACCACGTGTTAGCGTTCACATCGGGGATCGTTTTTGTACTATTAAAACGGAGCGCGGTAGTAAGGACAACTACGCGTCTCCGTTGTATAACTGTGTATTTCAAAGGACCTCCATAACTGGGCATGTAGTGAGGTAACTACAGGCTACCCCAGTTCTCTTTGTGTAGTGCACCGTGGGGTGTGTTGTTGGCAGAATTCAGTGGTGGTCGCAACAGCAACTACGTTTTTCTGTTTGACCTTCACCAAAGATTCTCTACTGGGTCATTACTTAGAGAGCGCAGTGTTGTAGTTCTTGCTTCCTACACACTACCGTTTCCCTCTTCCTTTTTGTTGGACCATACATCTTTGCTTTGACTATTTGGAACCCCCTTTGTACATTGAGTCCTCTACCATGTTTGTGGTATGTTGTGAGTAGTGGGTTTGATGTCTTAGTATAACGCGAGTGTGTTTGGTGCGACAGGAGTGTGTTCGTTAACTATATGTTTATGTGTTTCTTAGGCCTTCCTCACAGATTGTGGCAGAAGGGCTATAGTATTTCCTATCCAAGGTCATGTTTTCTTGGTGCTCAGGTACTTGTCTACTTCCTTGGTTATTTAGTGAGACTATATGAGAGTACCCTTGTATGTTAGGACAGCACTTCACTGATGCCTGTCTTGTCTTCTGTTACAGGTATCCTTTCCCTGCTGACCCTACCTTTACCCATCCCACATTTTTTATTTTAGTTTGTTATTTTTCTCCCCCGCCTAATGGCTCGAACACCCTGTGTTTACACTTCTGGGTGTTGGTGACATTTGGAGGTGGAACCATATTTGCATCGACTGGATCACGGGGAGTAAACCTGACACCTTCCAGACCAACCCCATTGAGTGTTGTTGTGAATGGATTTATAGTGACCAGCAAGGCTCTCGGGTATCTGGCTACAGAGACCTTATGTTGAATATCGTTATCAATAATTCCACACAGGCCCTGTACTGTCGCATTCTTTCTTTCCACAGTTGTCGAATGTACTACTTACTTTTCACTGACATGCATGCAGTAGTGCATGCACTTTCAAAGATTGATGGATAGGTTTGTACCCAAAGATTTGTTTATGTTCACAATAGTTTGTCTATGCTGTGCTATTTTTTCTTGTCTCCCAAAACCTTTCCCAAAAACCCCCGTAGCCATCCATTTTTCAAACCCTAACCCTCTTCCCCCGGGCTGTGTGGTTTTGATTGATGTGTGACTAAATTATTATTACAGCAATAAATCCACACACTTGCTGGGTGGGGAGGATAAGGTGATAGCAACAGGCTGGTGAAGAAATCCGAGGATATATTCTTACTCTGCTTGACAAAGAACCATTGCTAATGTGAAAGAACTTCAACCGAATTAGTAGTTATACTTTACCATTTGTTAGGCTACAATGTGGCACTGCTCTACTGTACTTCTGTCACCTGCTATATTCTCAGTTGTACCGTTGAATTGCTCAGGAGGACAAACCAGATTTCATTTTCTTTTTTTTCATAGGCATGCAACTGCCACTGTGTCACACCACTAGTACCACCGCTATGAGGAAATGTTATCCGACCAAGAATGCCAACCTTATTCGGTGTTTCCCGTGGAGCCAGCCCTGGGTCTAGCCCTACTTTCAAACACAAATTACAGGTAAGATAAGCGTTTGGTGGTTTGGGGGTATAATGGAGTATTAGTACGAGAGACGAGAGACTGAAGGTAGTACTACTAAAGTCCTAGGACTCTTGGATTCACTTCACTTAGTCTGTGAGAGGCACTTAGTGTTGAAAACATTTGGGCATTTACACTTAAAGGAAGAAAATGGAACTAAACTTTCAGGAAAACAGTCAACGTTAAACCCCCACCCACCAGGCAAGCAGTAAAAAACAGGTATGCTCAGATAAAGTTTGAAAAAGTATATTTATATCCCTAACAAAATAATCTCCCGCAAGACCCTCCCTAACCCCAACGATTGTCCTTCAAAAGTCCCCAAAAACCCAACTCCCAATTCCCACCCCCCCAAAAGTCTCTAAAAAAGGGGCAAGGGACACTATGGGTGGATGCTGTTAACTTTTTGGGCCAGGGCATCATGCTCCTCGCGGAGCAAGGCGAGCTCCTGCTGAAGGCGGGACACCATCAGGGTAGTGCGGCGCAGGCGTGCCTTCACTGCCTTGCAGGTGCAATGCCTGTGAGAGGCAGCTGTTGGCCTTGCTGCTCGGTGGTGGCGTTTGCCTTTGGCAGCCCGGCTCAGTCTGGGTGGACCACTGTGCTGGGTGGCAGCCCGTGGGGCCACGGAGGGCGATGCAGACGACGTTGTTGTAGTTGTCGACTGCACACTTTCCACGTCCTCCAGGGCCACCAGCCGCCGATATTCCGCAACAGTGGCCTCGATCCTCCGTTGCCGGGCCGCTCTAGCCAGCTCCTTCCTCCTTGTTCGTTTGGAAGGAGAACCTATATGAAGAAAGAAAGACATAGTCTGTAACCAATGCTCTTTTAGATTAACTCAATCATTCAGCAGAAATTTGTGTTGCAGTACAACTAGCAACTTGCAAGCGCATTACATAACTATTGAGGCCAGTATCTATCTAACCTCACACTTCTTCATCCTTGCTCTAACATTAGTGGGAGTTTAAGGAACAAATTCTACGAGCACTGTGGACTTCCATTGGAGTCGACTATGAAAGTACACCAGTCTTATTCTTCTTCTTATCTCTTGTTTTGGAAAATTGGTACGTTATTTTCTGCAAGCCGGCATAATGCCAGCGCAGTAAACTTGCACCCGAGAAAAAGAGACGCACGCCATGAGGAGTGACCTAGACTTGCGTTGCCGTTGCGTTACTGTACCCGTCCAGTACATGCAGGTGGTGAAGCTCTTACTTTTCTATTACGGGTGGCACTGAGAATACTCTGTTACAACTCAAGGGCTACTGCTTAATTAATTTAACTTTCACCCTACAGTGGAAATGAGTACTAGAAATGGAACATTGAAGAAGATAAATAATCTGATTATCTATCACTTCACATGGGATGTTTTTGCTTATATATGGGATGACTTTAGGTGCTTTGCTTTTTATTGAGTGACCAGTGATACATCCACACATGAATGACTGAGTACTACTAAACTTATTAAGAGAGGTAGGGAGTGGCCACCATAATAACCGGATCTATGCAGTGCTTGCAATACAAACTACTGCTACTATTTATGGTAGTATTTGGACAAAATTAAAAGTTCTTTTCCTTGCCTTTCCTACACTGGAACGGACGTGCGGGTGCAGTGTTACATGCTCTTCAAAGTTACACTTAGTTCATCCACTGACCGTCTACTCTCTCTAGATCATGGGTACTCACAAACTTTCTCTCAGGGGCTACATTTACAGTGTAGTTTGGGGCCGAGGGCCGCACTGGTGGGGGCGGAGTCAGAGGGGGCGGGGCTAAACCAAAACGATAACTTGTGACCATGAGGTTGCACACAGGTCCCTGCAGCAGATGCCCTCATCCACTGAGCCACCAGACCCAGCATTTACATACATCTCTCTCCCTCCTGCTCTCCCTCCTGCCCTCCCTCCATCTCTCTCTCCCTCCTGCCCTCCCTCTCCCTCCCCCTCTGTCATCTCACTGTGTGTGTGTCTATCTGTGTCAGCCTTCAGCCCGGGTTGAGACCGCTTCCACAACGCGCACACACAGACAACAACACCAAAGTACTTAACAGGTCTTTAAAAGACCATTAACATATTATTGAGGCTTTGTTTGTTTTAGCGCCCCTGCTTCTCCACCCTGACAATCACTGCTTGCCCGGCCCCACAGAGCAGAGGCTTTGTTCTATTTCACCTCTTTGTGGCCTTGCATCTCCACTCTGCTCTGTGGGGGCCGGGGGAGCAGTGATTGTCAGAGTGGAGATGCAGGGGCGCTAACAGGTGAAATACAAAAAAGCCTCTGCTCTGTGGGGGCCGGGGGAGCAGTGATTGTCTGCAAGGTCTGCGCACCGCCAATGAAGGCTTGCCGGGCCACCACCGGCCCGCGGGCCGTACTAGGAGTACCCCTGCTCTAGATACACATATGCTATCTAAGAGTCAGATAGTAGCATGATCCAGGTATATGGACACATACAGTTTCTGTGTCACCCACCCAGGCTGTTGTCCTTCCACCCATCATTGCTTCATCATTCACCCAGCCATGCATCTCATATTCTTGCCTTCCCAGCTAGTCTTCAATCTCAATAAGTAAGGAATATATAAGAGCTTACCTCTGGCCGCCACCACCACCGTCTCAACTCTCACAGCCGCCGCCGCCGCCTCCTCCCCTGAAGAATCGCCCTCCGCCTCCGTGTCGAGCACCACCACCTCCACACTGGCCCCGCCACCAGATGTTCCACCTACAAAGTACATTTAAGAATGTTAGAATAAAACACTCACTAGTCACTAGTATTTGGTCTAGGAATGAAGACATGTGAAAACAATGTAATTTGTGACTGTCTACGTTAAAGTTAAAAAAAATGTCCCTTTTTCCAGGGAAGGTTGTCTTGCTGCACTTTTTGGCACAACTGATGAAGGCTGTTTTTTTAACACGCACCATTTTTCTCCACACAGACAGAAGATGGACTTCTAACAACAAGATCAAGTTGAAACCAGGTGAGAGCTCGGCTCGACCACAAGAAATGTCTTCAATTAATCGTCAGCACTAACCACTTTTCCATTATCAGTTAAACGTTTAGTTTTATTATGACTTCATTTTAATAAATGTGTTTACTTTTAATAAAGCTTTTAAACTTAAATACAATCTGTGTTTTTTGGTCCAGACTAGAGTGACTGAGCGAAAGGTTTTGCAATTTTTGCAAGCATGAGTCCAGATAGAACACTTCAAAAGACATTATGGACAATCCCAGAGGACTGCACTAAGTTGATAGAGCTATTGCTGACTAGAATCATGGGAGTTTCGCCAACCGTGCAATCTTAGTTAGCTACACAGACAGACTAATAAGAATAATCTAGTAATACCACAGGGAGTCATAGTAGAGGCAGGATAAGAATTTAGATACAGTCTACAAGAAGAGCAAAGACAATTTTGAAAAAAGTCAAATGAGGAACGCTAGGAAAAATAGGTACTAGTCTAAAATGAAAACTTACTGGGGCCAGCAGAGGAGCCCTCGCCTGCCCGATCCTGGCCCTGTTGAACAGCATCCGCCGCCTGCTGCTCCTGTGTCCTCCTCTCGCCCCTGGGGGGAGCTGACGTACAACATGAAAGAAAGAACAGAAAACATGGATGATTGTTGCTTGTCAATGTCAACCAAATCAAACATTTCAAAAGAACAATAACAAAATATTTCCGCGAAATTATATTGATTATGGTTACTTTTCATTTATTTGCGGACCTGTGACTTCGAAAGTCACGTAACTCACTAAACAAAGTACTGAAACGTTCACCTAGAACTGGCAGGCAGCAGTCCGCAGGCAAGACGCAAAGTGACAGACAAACTCCATTGTGATTTCAGTCAGATCAGTGACAACACTAACAGTTGCCTGCTACATTACCAGTCATTTAAATAGTCAAACTATCAATCCACCGCCACTATTTTTCTTATTGTCAGGGGTACAAAGGAAGGGGCAGATTTAAGCCCTTGCGGCTCTTTTGCGCTGTTCTTGCGTGACTTTTGTGACGCAGCAGCTAAACAAAAAAGGGCGCCATGGTGCGGCGTATAATATTATAACAACGTGACGCATTTGGGAGATGCATCCCGTTATAAAGCCCTGCGCCATCAGGGGGCGTTCCGGCGCAAGGGAGGGCATTCCTGCGCTGGAACACATCCTAATAGTGGCTGAGGGAAATCTACAAAATATCAATCAGTCACCTTTAGGACAATGATGCGTCACACAAACCCTGCACCTGCTTGAAGCAGACGTACGGCTTGACCCAGCATTGGGGAGATAGGGTACCCCAGAGCATTGATGGAGCTGCGCCATCGTTGCGACGCAACTCCAGCAGTAAAGCTTCGGTGACGTTTTGGGCCCATGGTGCGCCGCATTGCAAATACGGCGCACCATGTTTGGTGGTGGTAGCGGGCCGCACAATTACTGGCGCATCCCTGCTACTTTGCAGGGATGCGACGGTAATTGCAATTCTGCCCCTTAGGGGCATACTTACTTACGTGTTCTGGCGCATCTCCAGAGATGCGCCAGATCAAATGCGTCACGCAAAACTACCCTTGCGACACGGCAGATGCGCCTCATTTACAATGCGGCGCGCCCTGGCGCAAGGGTAGGCACTTGCGTTACGCATCTCGTCACGTAAGAGCGGCGCATCGCTGGAGTCACGTCGCCAACGCAATGCAACTCCAGTAATGCTCAGGGCCACCCAATACTTAACATGCTGTGTCAGTCCTTACGCCTGCTTCAAGCAGGCATAAGGAATTGAATTGACGTAGCAGCGTCGCAGAAGTGCCTGCGTTAAATCTTGTAGATTTCACGCAGGCACTTTTGCGAGGCGCACAGCTGCAGGACCGCCCACCCTGTATACTAGGAACGCACCCATTGTGGCGCAGGCCCATGGCTTTATAACGTGACGCATCTCCCTAGATGCGTCACGCTGTAAATGACTCTCAGGGATGCGCCACGTTTACGCCGCTGTTGCGTCACGCAAGGCAACGTAAACGTGGCGCAAGGGGCTTGTAAATGTAATCTGCCCCCTAGTGTCTAGCATTACGCAGTTCTGTAAAGTACACTCATACATAATTGTTACTCAGGCCAATGAGACCACAAAATAGAAAACAAATAAGCATAGTAGCAACGCCACTGAGAAGGAGAGCAGTGCACCTGAAATGCACAGAAGATTTTGAAATATAATTTAACTACAATGTAATCGTCATCAGCGGCATTATTGGCTTGCTCCATGTAAAAAACAAATATTTGCAATACAACAACACAGAGCAGGAGAAAACATCATAGTAGTGAGTGATTAAATGGCTACTACTACTCACCAAGCCCGGGGATCTCCAAGCCGAGCTGGTCCAGCAGGTCGCGCTCGCGGTCCAGGAGGTCCGTCCAGCGATGGGTGACCTGGCTGTAGGTGCGCTGGACCCCGTAGAGGTGGGATATGGCCCAGCACACCTTCTCCCACTGCTTCCGGCGCTCCCGCATGTTGTAGCCGCCGGCCGCGATCCTGCCGCCTCCCGCGATGGTCCTGGGCAGGCGGCGCTGGACGAAGTAGACCAGCGCGCCCACTTCCTCCGGGCTGAATATCTCCCGTCGCGTCACCTGCTCCCCCCTCAATCTCCCGCATGCTGTCCTGCCACTGGGTCCAGCACTACTCCCCGCCGCCGCTGCGGCCCTCAAGTGCCTGGGCAGCTTCACGGCGCCTGGCTTGACCATGGTCTGGGCAGGTAAGGTAGGAAGAAGTAGAAAATTAAGAAAGAATAGGATAGGGAAGAAGAAAAGAAAAGAGTTTTAAAAAGTAGTTTAAAAGTAAAGAAAAATAGCAGAAAAGACAAAAATATACAGCTAGGAAAAGAGAGGGATAGATAAGAAGCAAAATCGTAAAAAAAAAACTGAAAACAAGCAAAGGATGGCAAAGATACCAAGAGGATTAAACACCATGCCCAGACACAGGAAATGAATGAAAAACAAGATGGCCGGCGCCCGTTCACAGGCGCGAAAGTATGTTCGCGCGAGATTTTCCTCGCGATCTCGTGCGAACCTCTAGATTTTCCGCGCGATCTCGTGCGAACCTCTACTCGCAATGCGCTTACTGCGCGAGATTATACATAGCGGGCGGAAACGGAAATACGTCACGCAAACAAAATGGCCGCGCCCGTACTCGACCTTGGGGTAAATTCGCGTGTTGCGCTGCAAGCGGCTCGCGAATACTGCAAAAAAACTCGCGAAACAACAAGCCGCAAAAAAATAAAATGCTCATTCGCACGAATTGGCGGCTTCCGCGGTCGGTTTCGCACGACGCCGCGCCCCGCGAATAGCGCGAAAAAAACCGAAAAACGATTTCAGCAAAAGCAAAAGCAATGAGCAGGTGCAAAAGGTCAACCTCATGATTTG
Organism: Lissotriton vulgaris; assembly: GCF_964263255.1. Lineage (NCBI taxonomy): Eukaryota > Metazoa > Chordata > Amphibia > Caudata > Salamandridae > Lissotriton > Lissotriton vulgaris. The sequence continues at coordinate 287,957 of NW_028251501.1, forward strand.
TAACGATTCTTTGTAGTGCTTCCTGAGGGGGCCCTCCAGAATTCGGTTGCCTGCTTGCAACTATTGTGTGACCCTGCTCTGACCTTAACTGTATGCCACAAAGGTCCTGATTTACAGCTAAAGGAGCAGACAAGCAGGTGCCAGGCTGGAACTTTAAATTCTTTCAGTGACACATTAATTAGCCCCTAATTCATTATTGTCAGTTGGGGCAGGGCAGGTGTTGTTAATAAACTAACCCCAAATTAATTCATGTCAGTTCAAGCAGGGCAGGTGGGCTTGCTTTTCCCCCCCATCTTCTACAGTGATGATGAACCAGAGGGTGGCATTGATGTAACAGAGGGTGGCATGGGTCAAAGAGAGGGTGCCAGTGGTAAAACAGAGGGTGCTGGGAGGCTGTGATGATGAACCAGACGTAGAAACAACATAGTCGCGACCGTTGCGAGCCGACAAGTAAGTTCGCAATTGCGAACTAGTACCAAATCCTCGCGAACTGGCAGAAACAATTGCGAACACAAAAAAAAAATCCGCAAATCCGCGGGAATTCGCGGATTTTGCGGATTGCGAGTTCGCAAATCCGCAAAATTCGCGAACGCGAGATCCGCAAAATTCGCCCATGCTTACCCATACCCCTCACACAACACTGCACTCATGCATGCCAAATGAAAAAATGACATGAGTATGATTTGCGTTTGAAATAAATTCTAATTATCATGTAAACAGGATCTTTCTTTTACTTTTTGTGTTCACAAAACATGAAAACTGCATTTCGTCATACAGCCCCATGATTGGGAAGCAGGCCTGCTTGTTACTTCAGCATGGCACTGCTGCTAATAGTCAATCTCTAGCGCCTCCGGCCGGAGGCGCCCTGTCGCCTCTCCACATCCACCTCACCAGTCTCGGCCCTTGATGCTGATGTGGGCCTGGTACTGCGGCGTCGTTCTTGTACCACCGGCAGGGACAAACTGCTGAGACTGGATGTGCCCTCACTGGCATCATCACCCCCCCCTTGCATGGGCATGGCCACACACCTGCTGGTGTTGGACAGCGGTTGTGACCTGTTCAAACGCCCTAGCATCATCCTGGCAGCATTGCACCATCTGGCATTGCATTGCCAGGTACCGGCGTGATAGTTGGGAGGTAGCATTCCCGATCAGGTGGTTTGACCTGGTGTATGCCGAGAGCCGGGTCAGCAGCTGGCGGTGGCGGCGGCGGCGACTGATGTCCTGCTGTGACACAATGATTTTGCTGTTCTCCCTCACTGCAGCCATTAACGCCTGCATGCTTTCGGTGAGCTGGCTCACGTTGCGCGCTGTCTTATAAAGCTGCAGCTGCATGGCTGCCATGTGCCTTGTCTGCTTTTGGTGGACAGCTAGCATCCGACGTTCGATGGCAAGCCCTGGATCATGTAGCCCCCAGTCAGCCCGTGTTGCCACGTTGCCCTGCTGCCTCTTCCGGCCACTTGACTGCGACCGCACAGTGGCTGTGCGCCGTGTCTACCTCCTGGGTGGTGGTGTGGCCTGTTCCACTGCCATGTGTGACACATGGGGTGGTTGCTCTCCTCCTGTGGCTGCAGGGGTGGCCCTGTTCGCATGGGGAGGTGGTATTGGTGCAGGTGTGTGTGAAGGACCCGGTCATGGGGCAGGATGGCTCTCTCCCTCGGTGTGCTCTGGGTTCTCCTCAATTTGGAGTGCCGCGCTGTCCGTGCTCTGTGGTTCTGCAGCACCTGTGATGCAAATGGGTGCATGATTAATAAAATTAATCTTGCACATGGGATTTTGCGACATGCATGCAGGCTTGCATTCCCTGACTGGTTTTAGGGACATGTTTCACTTGACAGGTCTGGCTGTGTGTGGCTGTCAGGGAACTATTATCACACTACAGGTCCCACAATGCAATATGGCGTTTCTGATGTGCTTGGCCTGCATTACTGGGGTCGTCAAATGGCTAGCTCTGGGGGCATGGGCATTGTTATGGGACGGGGACGGGGTCGCAGTTGCATGGCTCTTACCTTGGGATTGTTGGCTGGATCGGGAGTTGTCCAGCTGGGTGACACCTAAGCAGGCTGCAGGGTTTATGGTGTCCTCCACCAGGTCTTCAAGTGGTGTGTTGGGCGCAACTGTGAGGTCTCCTCCTCCGGTGGCATGTTGCTCCCCCAGCCTCTCTGCAATGCGCTCTTTAGCACAGCCTCTGAGGTCATACCACCTCTTCTTTAGCTCATCAATGGAGCACTGGGTCACTCCTACAGAGTTCACCTTGGACCTGATGCGCTGCCAAATGCGCCTCTTGTCTGCTTCAGGCACCTTCCGGGATTGCTTCCCAAAAAGCCTATCATGGTCCCTGCTTACACCCTCGATGAGGAACTCCAGCTCCTGTTCAGAAAATTACATTTTTCTTTTTTTTTGCCAGGTGCAATGCTTCCTGCTGCTTCCTGGGACATTCTGGTTTTGAATGTGTGTCCTGTTGTGGGGCTGCAGGGTGTGTCTGAGGGAGCTCTGTGCTGTGCTTCTTCCACTCTCAAGCTCTGTGTTCAGAATGAGTGAGGGAACTGCCTACTTCCTGGTTGTGATGTCATCATTGTGCTCGAAATGCGACTTCCCATTTTTGCGATCTCGCAGTTTGCGAAATCGCTATTTGCGATTTCGGTAAATGCAAAATCGCAATTTCTACATGGGACACAGGCTATTCTGCGATTTTTTTGTGATTTAGCGATTTTCGCAATCGGCGATTGCGGCCGACTGTGATTCGCATTTTTTGTTCGCTTTTATTGATGCATCCTATTCTGTGAATTCTAATTTGAGATTCGGTATTTTTCGCAAATTAGAATTCGCAGAATCAGGGCTTGATGCATCTAGGGGTTTATCTTCCTGTGCCTAAAACTTAAGTGTTGTTGCTTATGAAACGTGCTCCAATACCTTTGGGCCGGGTCAAGTTTGTGCTACATAAAACTCCCCAAAAAATTAAAACAGTCTTGGAAGGTTAATTGCCATAAGAAGTAGACAACACATGCTCCTTCATAACCTCACTCCCCTCTCTCCCCTCACTGTTACCATCAAAAAGCTGCATAGCATTGGAGTTAATATCATAGGCTTGTGCACCAGAGACTATGTTTCACTACTAAAGAAGTACATAGCAGATTAGCTAGCCCTCATTGGTGAAAGAAGCTCTTTGACCATTGGCTCTTGGAACCAAATCTAAGCAGCTACTAACCCTGCCTAAAAACAACTGCATTTACATACAGATGCCTCAGGAGTCGAGATACAAAATTCAAAAGAAGAAATACCAGGTGCACGATAACCACCTCATTTATTTATATTTATTTATTTATTTATTTATAGAGCGCAACATTAATCCCATGTCACGGCGCTAGGGACTACGGTAATAGGTGGGGTCTGTGGGGTTGATGAGTTGGATGTCTTACTTTAAGAAAGAGGTGTGTTTTGATTTTTTTTCTGAAGAGATTGTAGTTTGTGGTTAGCCTGAATTCCACTGGAAGTTCGTTCCAGTATCGTGCAGCCAAATAGGAGAAAATGCGTCCTCCTGTTCTAGATTTGTTTATTTTTTTTGTTTTAGCAAGAGCAAGGTGTTGCGATCTTAGCCGTCTGGCGGAAGTATAGAAATGTATTCTGTTCTGAAGGATCAAGGGTCCTGTGTCATGAAGTGTCTTATGGGCGTGACCGATGAGCTAAAAGCAGGCTCTTTGACACATGGGCAGCCAGTGGAGTTGTTTTAGGCACACCTCAAGCCACTCCCACATAATAGCACCCCATTAGTAAGGGGTTAGTGCTACAACTTTTGCTTTAGCACCTTCTTTTCTGCTGGTTGTTATTGCTTGCAAAGTAACTGCCCAGGGAACATTAGTTTATGCACATCTCTCACATTTATCACTTTTAGCTTCTCCTGAGGGCTTTAAAGGACAGCCTCCTAAGTTACACATTTTCCACACATAATATACTCTGCATTTTCTACAAAGGCCTCTAGTATTTCCTCCTTTTCAATCCACAGTAGCATTTGTTGGTCTCCCATCTAAGTGACTTACGTAGAGAAGCAACATCCTGGGCCGTAATATTAATAACGACCCACTAATCTATTCCTGTTCAGGGATTTTGAATGAGTTTCAAAGAGTATTTGACCATCTCCAGATTCAGCAGTCCATGGATAATGTACACGTTTGTTCAGTAGCACATTCACTTCATTTGAAACTACCCAAAATTAGCCAGTAAAGGTAAACGTTGAGCTATGTAAGACTGCCCCTCTCCCAGAGGCCACCGCCCCTCAGAGTCCCGCAAAAGAGCTCTGCTCTATCTTCAGATTTTGTCCAAGTACATGAGCTGTTTCAGGGCTTGTTTAAGTATTTTGCGATAACTGAGTGAAAAAGTCAAATTGTCATTATGACACACAAGAAAAAGAGATCTCACTACAAGATTTGTTCCTCTAGTGGGCAACAGAAGATTTATGCTAATGATCCTCATGAGAAATGCAGGTATTGCTCCTATCTTAAGCACAAAGCCTCTCGCTGAGACATTTGCCAGACTTCCACCAAAGACCCTCAAGAACCAGAAAAGGAGACTGACCTGATATATTTTGGAAAACAGAGATTCCCCCCATAAAGTCAATGCTCCTTTATTAGTGATTGATTCCATAAGCCCTGCTTTCCAAGCACTTTTGTGAGGGAGGCACAAAAAAAGAAGCATTTACAATTCCCAGGGCTAGAATGTCTAAAAAAATCATCAGTTTTTGCCTCTCAGCAGGAAAAGACCAAGCATTCTTCTAGAAAGGCGTCATAAAACAGGCTCTGGAGCACTCTACTCCCAAAATGGCATAAAACTTCACTTTCTAGGAGGCTGTGTCAGAGTTCTTGACTGGCACAGATAGACAGGATGCTTCTCTTTGATGAAAAAAGAAGCACTCACTGTCAACTATAATGACCAAGGCTCTTTCCGCGATGGCCAAGTCAACAAGCTCCCCATCAATGACCGCATAGATGACAACTGCCCCATCAACATTGATGACCCTGTCAAAGGCAATGACCACATTGACAACAACTGCCACACTGGCAGCAAAGACCGAGGCATTAATGAATCCTTCTTCAATGGTGACGATGATGTCGACAAAGTTCAGAACTACTCCTTTTGTCAAGATCTCGTTTCAACTTTGTCCACAATAGCCAAAAGGATAGCATCTTCTGTGGACATGGTATACGAGTTCACTATTGCACTTTCTGTGGTGGTTCTGCTGTCATTTTTACAGACTGGTGCATCACCTTTGAATGTTTTGATGCAAACTCCTGTGCATATATTGCATCCCAAACTGGAAGTGGATGTCAGGGACCGGCAACATTCAGACACATCCTACATTCTGATGCAAATTGATCTACAGTATATCCCAGACTGTGAGCCCACTGAGGAGGTGTGTGCTTAATCGCTGCTTAAAGACTCCAAAGAAGCTTATGATGATCATAAAAGAGTGTGCCTAAAAGGGACTATGAGCGACCTGACCTTACTACTAGCCAACATGATGAGGAATCCTCCCATGATGCTAGCACCAGTAGCTTTTGTAGACATTCTGCTGCAAATGATGGGCATCTTTCAGAAACTGATTTTGCCACCACCAGTACAGACTCACTTACTATGGGGTCCCTCAACAGGTGCCTGAAGCTATGATTCAGCAGGCACCACTTCAACCACTACAGGCAGTGCCTTCTGAACCATCTTTGTTGCTAAAGCTGCCTCAACCATTGCCTGCTGTATGACCAATGCCAGTCATGCCTCATGACATGGGCAAAGAAGATCAGTACAGTGATCGCAATACGAACCAGAGCAAGAGGAGAAAGTAGCAGTGTTTGAGCATGAGATAAACGATGAGTAGATGCATTGTCAAAGGGGAGTAATGGCAAGACATTGTTATTCTGGAAGAAGTCACCTCCAGATGATATTGCTTGTGTCCAAGACCTACTAAAAGCAGGGAGCAAGAAGTTTGGCTTTGCTATGGCAACAGTAAAAAAAAAATACTTCCTTTATGACTTCAACAAACAGAAGCCAGTAAAGTTCATCTCAAAACTGAATTCCATCTGGAATAAAGAAAATAATGAGATTAACTTCTACAGTGTAGGCTGTCATTCCATGGCTGAGGAAAAAGCAGAGGGCACCTAATTAATTTATTGCACGGTTAACTGGTCATCTCAGGCTGGGCTCTATCATTAAATCAGCATCTCAGGGGAGTTTAAAAAACCCAGTAACATTGGCTTCTGTACCTCCGGACAGAGACGTGAAGCATTTTGATGACCTGGGATGAAGGGTCAGTTACACAATGACAAAGTCCATCCATTAAAGCAGCTAATTTATTCATGAATCTTGGGCAATATAGACGAAACAAGGCAAAGACCATTGTTAAAGGAGGAAAAACACCACAACCACGATCATTGATAAGGTCTGGAATGCCATTAATCATGGTTCTGCCAGTTGGCAGGGGGTGGGGTTCTGAGAAGACAGGGTTGATTAAAACCCTATCTCTTTCCACCCTGAGAAGCAAGCAAAGGTCATTGGGTTGCTATTTGCTGGGAAAACTCCATTCAGAAAGCAGGTTGGCAATGCAAGTTGACATGTTGATAGTGCCCTACAATCAATAAAAGTAGACATGGATACCTCTCATTCTCTAGAAGTCCTCAAGGGCAAACGTTCACCCTTTCGTGGCTCCAGAAAATCACAGGGACATAGAGGTGCTTCTTACAATGTAGTGAACTAAGCAGACAAAACTTTTCCTAGAGACAGGCAGAATATAAACAGGGTTACAAATCAGGAAGAGGATACCAACGCTAACCTTAATATCACCACTCTTCATGCAAGAAAAGAGGGGCGTTCCACTCCTGCTCTCAGGACAATACCAAGAGCTCCTGACTTTTTAATGCTAATGGGGTGAGGATCTCTCACTTTGCATCTGAATGAAGGAAGAACAAGACAGATCATTGGATCCTGCTAATTGTGCAATCAGGTCACACACTGAAATTTCTGTTAATCCACTGTGTCAATCTACAGCGAAAGAACATCACTTTTACCTCCAGGATCTGCATCCACAAAGGAGCAATTAAATAAAAATCAATAGGCCCAGAGGAACTTAATTTTCTACTCCAGATTCTTTCTGGTGAAAAAGAAAGCAGCAGGTTAGTAACCAATTTGGAACTGTCTGGAACTCAACGAGTTACTCAAGAAACAGCCCATTCAGATAGTCCTTATGTATTGCAGGAAGGGGACTCCATTATCTCCCTGGATCTACAGGATACGTACTTCCATGTCTCCAAATCACAGGCAGTAGCTGAGGTTCTCAGTGGCAGAGTAGAACTACCAATTCAGAGCACTCCCTTTCAGCCTGAAATATGCCCCTGGATTTTCGCAAAGTGTCTAGAGCCCTTTGCTGCCTTCTCTTGAGACTAGACCACCAGGTATTCCCACAATTGGATGATTTGCTGGTGAGAGCAATCTCAACAGAAGAAGCCAACATCTCCACAAAGGCTTGCTTGGACCTATTCCATTGGTTGGGCTTGATGCTCACTCTCTGGAAATCTCATAGTCATCCCGCCACGAGAGTCCAGTTTCTGGGAGCAGTCCTAGACACATAGGAAAAGCGTATCTATCAACAGAACACGAGACAAAGCTGCGGATGATCGGGGCAACTTTCTGCAAGCGTCAAACAGTCACTGTCAGGACTTACAAATCATTACTAGGGATAATGTGATCATACATTGGGCTAGTAGCATTCTGCAGCTTGGAGATTAAGGTGGTTCATCAAGAGCTAGATCGGTAATGGAGACTGCCAGTAGGATTGTGGAGTGACAAAGTGGAGGTATCCAGAAGTTTCAAATAGGCTCAGCATCTGCTGTAGTAGAGGTTCCTAGTAAACCTAAATGCATACTTTCTGTTTAAACCCACTGACAAGATTATTTTGACATCCAATGCTTCAGTAAAAGGCTGGGGAGCTCACATTCAGGAACTGTTCACAGGAGGCTGAAAGAAATCTCTCCACATAAATATTTTGGAGCCGTGGGCCTTCCTGCAATGACAACAACTGTTCTTGCAGAGAGTGATGTGTTGGTCAGGACAGACAATATGACTTTGATGTATTACATTACCAAATAGGATGGCATGATGTTGCGTTTCCTGGTAAAAGATTTAAAGACACTGTTGAACTAGGCCATGGCAAACAAGAGGGACATTTCTGTAGAACACCTACAAGGGATCCAAAACAACCAGGTAGACTGCAACGAGAAGAAGCTTCACCAGACCAGTCCCCAAAAATGGGGCCATCTGACTTTAAACCTATTTGCCACCCTTCAGAACAAGAAATGCCAGTATTGGCAAAGGGATCCAAGGATAATTCATTCTCAGTGATATGGTGGAGTGTTTACACTTATGCCTTTCCACCATTCCCCCTCATTCTTGGATTGGTCAGGAAGGCCGAGGTGGAATGCTGCTCACTGATACTGATTGCCCCAGAGTGGCCGTGCCAATTCTGGTGCAGCCACCTGTTGAGACTGTTGTGCTATCTGCAAATACAGTTCAGGAGCCATGTCAAGCTTCTATCTAGACACAACAGGCAGATCCTCCTCCACAACTTCAATTCACTCAGCCTGATAGCTTGGTTCCTGACCAATTCGGCCATCTCGACATTCCTACAACCTGCAGGGAAATACTGCTAAAAGCATGGGGCCCTGCTGCAATTAGAGAGTGGAAGCTCTCTGTGTGTGGTGTTTGGATAAAGGACTTACCCCGTCTCGAAACCACCCCATCAAATGTTACTATACTTATTGCATCTAGCCCAAGAAGGTTCAAATACTGTTCAATCAGAAATCAGTTGCACACAATATCGAGATTCAGGAGTACAATCAATACTGATTGCAGATTACCATCAAACAATTAATGAAGGTCAAGTCAAGTCAAGTCAAATAACTTTATTCGGTTATTTAAAATAACAACCATAAAAGCATTTACACACTATACATATATTGACTCATACTTACATAAAAAGGTTAAAAACGGCTTAACAAAGAGAACGATCGCAAAAAGTTACAGGCAGATTATACATTCAAGATATTAAAAAGGAGTGTTCTGAGAATATAAAAGGGTTTGATTTTTATCTTTTCAATTAACAGCGCTATTATCCTTCCATACTTTTCCTGAATTTGAGTGCTAATTTTAAAAAACTGCATGCAAACAAAGTACAGTCACAGCTTAGCATCTGAAGATAGTAGAGTGCTGGTCTAAATTGAGAAAAGTTCAATTTTTTAAGACAGGGTTTTAAATATACCCTCCTTGGTATTTTGTAAAATGGACAAAAGAATAAAAAGTGTGACAGGTCTTGCGGAGACTGTTCGTCGCAGCCGCAAGCCGGCATCACTTGTCCACGATAGGATCCCTTGGGCACAGCCAGAAGTAAGTGAAATAAATCCAGCCTAAACCTTGTCAGCAAAAAACGATCATAACTTGGCATCTGCCATGACAGGTACGGTTCCATGAGCAAGGTTGTTTTAGTAGCACATGTTTACGTACACTACCTTTCCTCATTTCACCAGCCTCCCTGGCTAAATGCCGAGAAGAGATAAAAGCCTTCTTCACAAGAATAACATCCAATTTCGTAATTGAATTTGGTGTTAAAAAGAGTTCGGGATGCCCTATTTCATTGAAACAGTTACTTAAACACTTTATCCAAGGAACCTTCAGCCTATTTTCCCATGTTAGCGCTTCCCTCAATATGAGCTGAGTAAGAGGTACATCGTTATCTAACCAACAGTTTAGCCAACATACTAGAGGGTTTACTGCCATTTTATCACATAAAAATGGCATACCCAGCTCTTCATGTACAGAAAAATTTGCTGCTCCCCTAGGAACTCTTAGTATCTGTTTAAGAAAATTGTTTTCAACTATCTCCAGGGCTCCTAGTGGGGCATATCCCCATATCTCACTGCCGTAGCATGCAGTAGTAACACTCTTGGCCTGGTAAAGTTGGAGTAATGCAGCCACTGGGCTGTTGCCCATTTTTCTTGCAAAATCAAAAATTGCCGCATTTGCCCTAATTACCTCTCCCTTTTTTTTTTGTATTACGGGTCCCCAGTTCAGTTGATGATCGAACAGGACTCCGAGATAGGAGAATGTATTTGTTACGGGAATTGATACCCCATTAACGTTTAAGCGATTTGGCTTTTTGTTACCTTGGCCAACCTTCATTACGAAAGATTTGGAATTGTTTATACTCAGATCTCGGGATTTCATAAATGTGAAAAAGGAATTTAATAACATTTGAAGACCGTTAGCAGTTCTGGACAAAAGGACTGCGTCCTCCGCGTAAAGCAGAACCGGCAGTCCCTTTCGTCCGATATAAGGATAGTCTGCTTCTGTACTTAAAAGGTGCTCCTCCAAATCGTTTATATATGAATTGAAAAAGAACGGGGCTAGAATGCACCCTTGTTGCACGCCCGGTACACTCCAAAGTCTTTTGTCACATTTAAATCTTGTGTGTACCGGACATTTGCTCTCGTATCGGAATGCACTTATGCCTTTCCACCATTCCCCCTCATTCTTGGATTGGTCAGGAAGGCCGAGGTGGAATGCTGCTCGCTGATACTGATTGCCCCAGAGTGGCCATGCCAATTCTGCTGCAGCCACCTGTTGAGACTGTTGTGCTATCTGCAAATACAGTTCAGGAGCCATGTCAAGCTTCTATCTAGACACAACAGGCAGATCCTCCTCCACAACTTCCATTCACTCAGCCTGATAGCTTGGTTCCTGACCAATTTGGCCATCTTGACATTCCTACAACCTGCAGAGAAATACTGCTAAAAGCATGGGGCCCTGCTGCAATTAGAGAGTGGAAGCTCTCTGTGTGTGGTGTTTGGATAAAGGACTTACCCCATCTCGAAACTACCCCATCAAATGTTACTATACTTATTGCATCTAGCCCAAGAAGGCTCAAATACTGTTCAATCAGAAATCAGTTGCACACAATATCGAGATTCAGGAGAACAATCAATACTGATTGCAGATTACCATCAAACAATTAATGAAGGGTTTTTGGGCTTTTTCTCCAGTGAGATTTTCTTTAGTGCCAGTGTAATGCAGTGTTTGGTCATCTGATGCTGCCTTCATTTGAGCTGCTCCATGGAGCACATCTCAAATACGTCTCATGGAAAACTGTGTTACTGTTCTCACCTGAGCAAAGATAATTGGAGGTCTCCAAGGAATTATGCCTTTGCTACTCAAGAGACGAGGGGCCACATGTACGAACCTTTTATAAGTTTGCAAATGGCTCAATTCTTAGAATCGGTCCATATGCAACCGGAAAAAAGGCTTTTCCAATGTATGGATGCCTATTTTGCAATTCGGACACCTATTACCGAATCGCAAAATGGGCTATCAAATTACTATTAGGAAGGGGCGTTTTTAGGGCATCCATTCCTCATGCCGAATCGCTACGGCTTGTCAGAATATTTTGTAACCGGAATGCGGTTGCAAAACATTCACATTTTACCACCTAATTCAAGTAGGGGGTAACCCATTTGCAAATGGGAATGGGTCCCCAACGGATCCCTTTATGTTTGGGAATGGTAGTGAAAAGTTTTTTTAGAGCAGGCAGTGGTCGCACGGATCAATGCCTGCTCTTAAAAAAAGAAAACTTTAAATTTTTCTTTTTTAAATGCAACCCATTTTCCTTTATGGAAAATGGGCTGCATTTAGAAAAAAAAGATTGCTTTATTTAAAAGCAATCACAGATATGGTAGTCTGCTGACCCCAGCAGACCACTATTTCCGTGATTTTAGTAATTCCAAATGGGTCGCAAATTGCGACCTACCTCATTAGTATTCATGAGGTAGGCCGGTTTTCGACTCCCTAGGAATCACTATATGAAACTCATGGGGTTTCATGCAATGGAAATAGCAATTACCTAATTGCGATTCACAGATAATCGCACTTAGGTAGTCGCTATTTCCAAGGTTGGTACATGTGCCTAACGTCATTTTGAGCACAAACCCTAAATTTATGCCTAAGGTCACCTTGACCTTTGACCTAAGCAAACCTGTCATTCTCTGCTCCTTTTTTCCAAATCCATGCTCGTCAGTGGAAAGATTCTTACTGTTGGATGTGCAGAGTTGCATTAGGTTCTATATGGACAAAGCTAAAGACATATGTACCTCAGACCATTTATTTATCTAATTTGGCCTCTTAGGTGGGAAAACCTACTAAACAAACAAGGAATTATAGCTGGCTGTTTTTCACACTAAAGCTAACCATCCCACATCAAGGCAGAGTAGGGGTGCATTCCACAAGAAGCATTGAAACAGAATATGTACCAAACTCAGGAATACCTCCCCTGTATATTTGCTGTGCAGTCATGTGAAAAGGAGGCTCACATTCACCAAGCAATACTGCCTGGATGTGAATGCGGCAGCGAATGTTTCAGTGGATCAAGCAGGTCTACATAGCTTTTTTTCAGGGAAGGCAAGCCCGCTTCCTGCTTCAATAATGTTTGACATGCTGCTTGCTATTCTGATTCAAGCATGTGAATCAATGAAAGAAAAGGGGTGGGCGATAAACTCTGCTCCTCTGGCTGAGCTCATGGAGTTTTGCCTACTCCATGCTCCACTTGGAGAGCTGAGTTACAGAAAAAATCTTGGCAACCACTTTATGGCAGAGTTTTTTTTGTGTGCAGCTCACCAACAGTAAATTTGCAAGTGTGAGCAAGACTATCAAGCACTAGACCACCTCCTGACAAGATTTCTCAACACGGGCAGATGCGGCAGGTTGCTACCGCTTGCTTTGAGAAAACTGCCACTCGCGTTGAGAAAGCTGCCGCTCGAGTAGAAAATCTACTTGAGCAGCAGAGATAAACAGTGCCCACTGGGATGCTGCATTGTGCCATTCACACTCATTTTACAGCGCAGGACAAGCACCCGGTGCTAAAAATCTGTGTGACGTGCCACAACTATGTCACTTGCGGAACTCTGTGGAGTCTCACTAATTTTTTGGGTAACTCCACAGAACTCCGCTGAGTAAAACTATACGAGTTCCACCCAAGCCTATGAAAGTTCCAATTCTGGAGAAGAAATGAGTTACTTACCTGTAAAACCAGTTCTCCAGCATTGTTATCTTTCATAGATTCATAAGCAACCCAAGTCCGCCCCAGTCAAAGTTTATCTACTCTGCCTGTTCTGTGTTTCCTTCACACTTGTGCTATGAAATCTGAGCTCATGGCCAGTGAGGAAGTAGAGAGCGAGCTCAACATTTTCACTAGATTGGCTAAATTGTGTTTGCATCGAATGAGGTTGATGTGCTACACAACAACAAAAACTGTTGTTCAACTTAATGCGATTTTAACACTGTCTTGTGCTACTTAAAGGTACTTATGAAAGATACCAATGCTGGAGAACTGGAGTTACAAGCAAGTAACTCATTTCATTCAAAATAAGGGTATAGAAATGTGATTGCGTACCTCGGTCAATTTAATTAACTATTGAGGCCAAATGGCTGGAACAAAAAGGAATAACAATATTTTATATAGAGTAATGGGAAGATTTAAAAGATGCATTAGCCAATGTATACCCACGGCCAAAAATTATGATAAGCTGATTGGCTTGGTGCTTAACTGTTCACTTCCGATTTGACATAGGCAGCACTAGTATTTAAACCACTCATCTCAAGTAAGGATGCTGTCTGGAAATGATTTGTTTAGTTATATGGCTGCTTTGTCTGCCATTTATTTTATGACCTGCCTTTTCATTCCTCCACTTTACTGTTTTCCTCCCCTTTTGGTTCCCTCATATTAGTTACTTAGAGCATTTAGTTAAATTCTAGAAAGAGCTTCTCTTTGTATGTTTATGGTTCCTGCTGAATTGTCTTGTGGCAATAGCTACCACTCCTCAGTATCCAGGGGTTCTTGGGCAGTTCCCGGTTGGTGTGAGGGCTCATCACTGCCTTTATCCACCATCAAACTTGATTAGTCATGCAACCAGTTTCCCTTCTGCTGTTTACCTGTTCTTATCTTTTGCCCTGCTCTCTGCAAAACTCCAAAGCAACCTGACCCCAAAACTGTGCCACAACTCAGAGTCTTGCCTTTAAAAAAGTTTAATACCTGGCTATTTTTTTGTTGTCTAATTACCTTGTACTCCCATTTTACACCCTGGACCCCCATTGGTCCCATAGTTCTGGGACGCCCTCTTTGGGCAGCTGTTTGCCGTTTACAAATTCCTCATTTATTCATCAGTGCTACTTTTCTCTTACTGTGCTAATAAAGACCACAAGGATCATGTATACGAGTGCCAGTGCCTAAACCTGCCTATGCTGTCAGCCAGCATTTTCTCCCCTTGCATCTGTTAGGTGTTTTCCAAGCATTACATCTTACCTGAAGGGCGTAAGAGGACTAGGACCTTCATTTGATCTTCTATATCCTTCAATCAAACTTGACAGCAGATTGGCCTTCAATAGAGTAATATGGCTATTCTCGTCTCAATGCTCCACATCTGTTTGGAAACTAGAAAATCTGGATCCCCATATCAGTTCAGTTCAATTTAGCTTTATTCGATTTAAAAATACAAAATCATAAAAGCATTCATTTAAAAACACATTAAAAAGAGATTTGTACATATAAAATTTGATAATATAAAAGAAGGAAGAGGTGCTGTAGTACAATTCATACAAGGCCTGTTGTTTCCAAGAATCACTTCACTCGGTACAATTTATATAGCCAGTATCAAAGGTAAAGAGGTTAGACATTTATATATATTTTTCAACCAACCCGCAAGGATTTACACCTTTTTATGTTACATTACCAAACGAATTTAATTATGGTATTTTACAGAAATTTAAATGTAGTAGCTGATATTGGTTGCTGTATTTCAACTATGAAACTGATGTATTATGTCTTTCATGTCCATACCTAAAACTCACAGGTGGTGTTAATTTTGTTATCACTGGCACTTTAAAAGGGCTGTCCGTTCAAAGAAACGTTGTCATGTGAACGAGGCTCCGTTGAGCCGAAACGTCTTTGACTTTTTTTGCATCGCAATAAATTTCAACACCTAACTGGTCCGTGTCCGTGCGCGTCTTGCTGGCTGGCTAGATTCCAGAGCGCATAAGGAAAGCGGAACAAATGAGATATATATATATATATATATGTATATATATATATATATATATTGCCACAGCTTCTTCTCTCCACTTCTTACGGATCAAAGGACACGGCACAGCAGCAGTGATTTTTAGCGTTTTTTTATTTACACACCAGTGCAAACATAACGTGCAACAAAAAAGGACGGTCTACGCGTTTCGGCTCCTGCCTTCAACTGGACCATAGAGTCCCTAGGTCTAGACCTGATTTAAATAGTGTATTGTAAGTGTAAGTACCCTCTACCATTTCCATGGTCATCTTGACCAACCCGCCCAGCAGTATACACATGGCCTGTACATTTTAAAGGTATATACACAAAACTATGTACAATCAATTAGTGTAAAGTACTCTACCACATGTTCTTTTTTCATCACTTTTCAGAAAAAATAAAGTATTTACAATATTTCTCATTTGTACATATTTGTGTTACAAAATTAACGTGAAGTACCCCTGAAATTGAAGAAAGAAGAAGTTGAACCGGTAATTTAAATAAAGTATTCACAATTATATACAATATGGTCCTGGCATGTAGTATTCATTCATACACTGCGCAATATCAGTTGAGAGAGTGAGGGTAATTTAGCCTAATGGGTAGGGCAGAGATTGTATGGTGGTAGCCTAACGAGATAGTAATGTGGGGATCTAGGGGAAGTTTGGGTGAAATTTCTATATTAAATAAGATCAGATTTCTAAGTGCCTCTTTTCAACCCATTCAACTTAAAAGTTATTTTTATAAGATTTCGAAAGATTCCTATGGTGAAGTACCAAAGTTATTACGTCTCATTCTCATAGTACCCTACAAACTCAATTTGACAAAAAGCCACAATATCTCTCTCCTCAGTGAATAACATTGGGTGTATCGGACCATCGATATTAACCGGTTCAATATCTATATAGATTTAAAATGTACAGTATCCAGCATCAATTAGGTACAGACATGATTCCTTGGAATTCAATCTAATCAAGTGACAACATTATCATTAGTTCATCAGGAAGTCACAAATGTACATGTAGTTCAGCGTCCAGATTATGGCCGAACGGTGCCTCCGTTCCCATACTCAATATCATTCGGGATTCTAGACGTCTTAGAAGTTGCAATTGATCTCCACCTCGTTCTGGTGTTTTACATAGTCTGATTCCCGAATATTTCAAAAGGGAAGTGTCACTTTGATGGTATTCAGTGAAGTGGGAGGCCATTGGGTAGCATGGGTCCTTGTTCTTGATCGCCCTTAGGTGTTGTAGTATCCTCAGTTTCAATTTGTTTATAGTGCTCCCAATGTAGTACTTGTCACAAGGACATTTGAGTCGATAGACAACACATTTGGATTCACATGTAATGTGGTCATAGATGGTTTCTTTTCTTCCATTTTGAAGTACATAGTTCTTGATGTTCTCCCCATGTTCACAGGCCTTACACTTATGACATTTCCAAAAGCCAGGTGTTGTCAGCCATCTCGGTTTCTTCTCTCTGCATATTCCCAAATGGCTTTGCGTAAGTATGTCTCTTAGGGATGAGGTCTTTCTATATGTTATGCTCGGGTTGGCTGAAAGGCTTTCATTCAGGGTTTTGTCCATGCGCAAGATTGCCCAGTGTTTTTTATAGGCTTTCTTTAATTGTGTGCTCTGATTGTCATATTCCACAATGATTCTAGTTGGTGTGCTACTTGAATCTGTGTCATGTTCTTGGTTTCTGCGCAATCTCTTATCTTTAGGTGTCAGCAATTCTTCTCTCTTCTTTAGGTGCATCCGATTTCTAGCAGAAATGATGACTTCATTTGGATATCCCCTTTCGAGGAATCTGAGACTCATGTTGTTTATCTCTTCCTCTAGATCCTCTACTTCAGAGCAATTCCTTTTTGCCCTCAGCATTTGTCCGTATGGGATGCTCCATTTTAACCTAGTTGGGTGTCCACTGTTGGCATGCAGGATGCTATTGCATGCAGTTGGCTTTCTGTGGATTCTGGAGCAAAGTTTGTTATTCTTGATAAATACCTCCACATCCAGGAATATCAATGATTGGGAGCTTGTAGTTGATGTAAATTTTAGAGTGAATCGATTGTTGTTCAAGGTTTCTGTGAATTTTGTTATCGATTCCTCGTCTCCATCCCAGATGACGAATAAGTCGTCTATAAAACGACACCATAGTTTAATTCTGGGTCCATCCGGGTCTTCCTGGTCTTTCCTGACCACCTCAGTTTCCCATGCCCCCATCATGATGTTCGCATATGTGGGCGCAAAAGATGTCCCCATAGCGGTCCCCTGCTTTTGGAGATATGTGTCTCCCAGGAAGAGAAATGCGTTGTGTGTTAGACAATATTGGAGCATGTCCAATAACATTGCTGAATGTTCCAAGAAATTGACAGAACGTGTTTTGAGGATCTCTTTTACAGCCTCAATGCCATCCTCGTGGCGTATTGAGGTGTACAGTGATGTCACATCAATTGTTGTCATTCGATAAGTTGATTTCCATTCACAGTTAGAAATTCTCTGCAAAAAATCCATTGTGTCCCTTAAGAAGGAGGGTTGAGTAGTCACATAGTGCATCAGGAAGATGTCAATGAATCTCGATGTTGATTCTAATAGAGACCCAATTGAACTCACTATAGGTCTCCCTGGTGGTTTTACTAGTGACTTATGGATTTTTGGTAGGAAGTATATGGTGGCCATAGTCGGGTTATTTGTTTTCAAATAGCTGTATTCATCGAAGTCCAGCAGACCCCTGTCTTTCCAGTTTAATAGTTTTGCATGGTATTCATTTGTCCAACTTTCTAGTGGATTTGTATTTAATTTCTCATAATGGTCCTGGATGAGGAGTTGCCGGTTGGCTTCTTCAATATAATCCACGACGTTCTGGATAACAAGATTGCCCCCTTTATCAGAGGATTTAATGATTATAGAGGTGTCTTTTTTTAGGTCCATCATTGCTCTCCGCTCATCCAAAGAGAGATTTTGTTTTTCACTTTGTCCTCGTTTCATGGATCTATTTGAGATCTTCATTATTTCCTCCACCATTAGTTCTTGGAATAAGTCAACCTTATTCCCCGGGGGCAGTTGAGGACAGAATTTGGAAGCTCTTTTAAGTCCACTGTTACCACCTATGTTGGTGGGTAGGCCAATGTTATCACAGAAGTCTTTTTCCATTTCCGGAGTGATGGTGTTGTCTCTTTGACTTTCAGAAGGGATCTCTTTAATTGATGTTAAGGTAATCATGGCAGTTAAATCTTTCTGTGTAACTGTTGTTATTGTATGACTATCCAGGGCACATGTTTTTTTATTTTTGTTCGTTTGAATTTTCTCTGCAAAGTGTTTTTTAAGTTTCACCTTCCTGCAGAATTTATAGAGGTCGATGCGGGCATTTGGTGTGTTCATTGTTTTCATTGGGCAAAAGGAAAGACCTTTATTCAAAAGTTTTAAATGATTGTCCGATAATAGTTTATTTGATAGATTCACTACTATATTTGGCGTGGACAATAGCTTCTTGATCTTCACTTTTTCTTTTCTCTGCCTCGTTTTGGCTTTACTTCTTTTTCCGCCCCTTCTGGTTTTTGACTTGCCGGTGGTTTCTTCGGGGGACGTTGTTCTCTTCCCCAAGTGCTGGCTCTGCCTCTTCCTCTTTGTCGCGTTATCATGTGCGCTAATTTTATCTCCCCCTGAAAATCCAAAGGGGTTACATTCAGATCTCCTTCAACTGAGCTTACTTCCGAACTTTCCACCTCCTCTGATGGGTCATTGGGTTTCTCCACGGTCTTATCCATGCTAACGTGGCTCCTTAGTGTATCGTATTTTCGGGCGAAGGTATAGATTCGACCATTCATATAATCAAGTCTGTCCCTCATAAATTTGTTGGCCTTCCTTTTTTCCACCTCCATTTCATGTTTGGCTATCTTTTTCTCCATAGCCTCCATTGCTTCTTTGCTTTCTTCTGTTATGGGCATGTCTTCGAGTTCTGCTTCCAAAGCCACTATTGTGCTTAAAATCTTTTCAAGTTTCCTCTCTGCATGGATAATCAGGGTTCTCATTAATTTGTAAGAACATTCGTTTGTATCTGTTTGCCAAAGTTTAATAAGGTCAGCGTCCAGATCATTTAGGGTAGGCATTATTAGGATCCTCAATCCTCGCGGTACTCTTTTGTATTCGATATATTTCTCCAGTGATGTCTTCTCCCACCATTTGTTTATTTCCTGGATGCGCTGAAATTGTAATTCCCGAATTATATTGGCAACTGTTCTCTCCTTTGTTTTATCTCCCCCATCCTTTCCATCTTTCCTTGCATCGGAGGACGTTGGTATATTGTCATCATTAAGAAGCTCACTCGCCCTCTGCTGGCGGTTCTTTGTTTTGTCAGCCATGTATTGACTTATAGCTGGGACGGGTTATTAATTTTTAATCTATTTGGTGCACTGTTGTACTTGTCTGGTGTGTTATTTGATTGAAATAAGGTTGGGTTGTCCCGCTGTCCTGATCCCAGGTTCTGGCCGGACCCAATTCCACGCTTAATGCTGCTTCTCTGTGAGGCACCTCCGTGCTCACACGATAGTCCGAAAATGCTGCGTTGCCCCTTTAAGGATTTTCAACCCGTCGATCTCCCCGATGACGGTGTGTTTTCAGTCTCTCCTCGCCGGGCAGTTCGTGAATACTTTTCCCCAGTGCTCCCGGGGGTTTGGACCAGGCTGTACGTTGGTGATGCGGTGAGTTTAAATGCGCAATGTCTAGGTTTTTCTCTCCTTCTTTTTGACACGCTAGCTACACCTCACCAAGGCTTCCCTCGCCGGGGCTTGTTAAAGCCGAAGGGCGGTCACC
Source organism: Lissotriton vulgaris (assembly GCF_964263255.1). NCBI lineage: Eukaryota > Metazoa > Chordata > Amphibia > Caudata > Salamandridae > Lissotriton > Lissotriton vulgaris. The sequence continues at coordinate 307,904 of NW_028251501.1, forward strand.
TCTCACCTCACCCGAATACAGCCTCCGCTGCGTATCAGAGTTAGGCGATCTGACAACTACCACGACGCTCCACTCACCCCAGCTCCGGTCGCCTCCGTACTCTTCCGTTTTTCTTGCTTCGAGTCTCCACGGAGCAAACCTTCCACGGATCACCTGGTCTTGCAGCAGAGGCGTCGGCCGTTCTCGCAAATTGTAGTCAGCTGGATGTTGATCCCAAGATCAGTTACGGCCGCTTCACCTCGTTTCGGAGTGCCTGTGTTGCGCGTCCCAGCTTGCGCGCTCGAAATTGCCACAGCTTCTTCTCTCCACTTCTTACGGATCAAAGGACACGGCACAGCAGCAGTGATTTTTAGCGTTTTTTTATTTACACACCAGTGCAAACATAACGTGCAACAAAAAAGGACGGTCTACGCGTTTCGGCTCCTGCCTTCAACTGGACCATAGAGTCCCTAGGTCTAGACCTGATTTAAATAGTGTATTGTAAGTGTAAGTACCCTCTACCATTTCCATGGTCATCTTGACCAACCCGCCCAGCAGTATACACATGGCCTGTACATTTTAAAGGTATATACACAAAACTATGTACAATCAATTAGTGTAAAGTACTCTACCACATGTTCTTTTTTCATCACTTTTCAGAAAAAATAAAGTATTTACAATATTTCTCATTTGTACATATTTGTGTTACAAAATTAACGTGAAGTACCCCTGAAATTGAAGAAAGAAGAAGTTGAACCGGTAATTTAAATAAAGTATTCACAATTATATACAATATGGTCCTGGCATGTAGTATTCATTCATACACTGCGCAATATCAGTTGAGAGAGTGAGGGTAATTTAGCCTAATGGGTAGGGCAGAGATTGTATGGTGGTAGCCTAACGAGATAGTAATGTGGGGATCTAGGGGAAGTTTGGGTGAAATTTCTATATTAAATAAGATCAGATATATATATATAAAGTCTAAGATGGTAACAATCTCTTTATACACTATATACAGACTATATACAGACTTTCCAGGATTATTCTAATCTTAATGGAAGGCAGTGGCCAAATGTATTACATTGTGTTCCTGAACCTTATAACAAGTTTTAAATAAGAGGATACAGCATTGATGACATATGCATTTTCTAATGATTTTAACTTGTGAAAGGCCTTTAATATAGGTTTCAAGAATCTCGCCCTCGGAATCAGATAAAACTTGCAAAACAATACACAGTGGATATTAGATTGATATGAGGTGTCATCACACGGACAGATTACTCTTTCCCTTGTCCAATCATTACATAGTGGGAAGGTAACCAATTTGTAAAAAGTGTCCGTGCGGAAGCGGGTCAACAGCATGCGAGCAAAGGAGCTTGGTTGCAATAATAAATACTGCTGAACCCCGCCGCTGATAGTAATTAGCTAATTCTTAATAACTGTGCATTTTGCTTTTTCCAGAAGCCACCTTTTATTATCTAAATGCTCAAGGGGCAATTTTTTCAGTGTGTTTTTAGGCATGGCTTCCATGCTTGCAGGGTTTACAAAGAATTCCGGGTGCCCAATGTCAGTAAGCATTTGTTTTATGTAGTTGAACCATTTTATATTGGCCACTCCTTCTAACTTAAAGCATTCTTTGATGACGTCTCTATTTAAACTTGTGTCAGGTGTTACCCATAACTTGTGCCACAGTAGTAAGGGGGAGGTTTTAATAATATCAGAAATATATGGGAGGCCCACTTCATTGTGAGAAACATAAGTGGCTATAGATTTGGGGGCTGCTAATAAATAGCAAATGTATTGGTTCTTAAGAAGTTGAATATTTTCTGCATGTTCAATCCCCCAGAGACCTGCTCCATAAGTGCCGGTGGATACACATTTTGATTTATAAATCTGTAGAAGTTCTCCAACCGGTCTGCCTCCCATTTTTTCAGCAAAGTTGGTCAATGCTCCTGTGGCCCTAGAGAAAGCTAGATACCTTGCAGTTACAGCTGCCTGCCATGTGCCCTTTCTATCAAAGTTAATTCCTAGTTAGGAAAATCTGTCGGTGCTCTTGATTATTTTCCCATCCAGAAAAATTGGGCACAATGTCCTTCTAGTCCCAGTTCCACAAGACATAGTGTAAGTTTTACAGACATTTACTTTTAGGCCTCTGCCTCTCATGTAGTCAGTGAATTTAACTACAGCCCTTTGCAGACCAACCCTAGTCCGAGACATTATTGTGGCGTCATCCGCGTATAAGAGTATTGGTACTGGTATCCCCCTTATTATTGGGGAATCATGCTGGAATTCACTAAGATGTTGGCCGATGGAATTAATCTATAGGGTGAAAAGCAGGGGTGCCTCACACCTCTTCGTATCTCAAACTTCTCTGTGCACTCGCCCTTTCTACCATATCGGACTCTGGCTCTTGCCCCCCTATAAAGTTCTTTAATGAATAAAAGAATTTGTGTGTCTATGCCAATGTCGCTAAGTATCAACAATAGCATCTCATGGTCCACACAATCAAAGGCGGAGCTTAAGTCCACAAGGTGACAAAGAGGTTACCTTTTTTTGCCTGCGTATATTTGGCTATTACTAGTGCCAAGTTGAGGCCCTGTTCCATTGTACCTTTGCCGGCCTGGAAGCCATATTGCAAATTAGAGATGACTTCATGTTCCTCCGCCTATTCCTGGATCCTATTTAAAATTATCCGCCCGGCCACCTTCATCAATGCATCGAGTAGCGATATCGGGCGGTAACAGGTGGGATCGTTCCTGTCCCCTTTTTTAAAAATCAGTGACACCATTGCCTCAGGCCAGATTGGAATAAATCCAGAGCTATTGGAGGAGTTTAATACATTTGTGAGCAGGGGTGCCCTTAGGTCTATCTCAGATTTGTAGACATCTATGGGAACACAATCCGGGCCGGGTGCTTTTTCTGAGGGGCTTTCTTTTATTGCCCTGATAACCTCCTCGCATTCAAATACGATGCCCAAAGGAAACGCACTAGATTGTATACGGCAGTTTCGCCTGAATCATTTTCAATTTTAGTTCCAGGCTCCGCTACATTAACGTTGTCATATAGACCTTTAAAGTGTTTGACCCATGTTTCTCTTAGTCTCAACTTTGTTTCTCAGGTCCACACCCCTACTAATTCCCGGGGTCACACTTTGGACCAAATCTGGACCCTCAATGTCCCAGTCACTATCCCTATTGTTGCACCTTGTGCGTGGTCCGATCATTTCCTGATTTCCTTTTTCCTGGATCTCAGCTCTGTAAAAAATACCTTCCTCCCCAAAAACATTTGGGCCAGGAATTGGAGCAGCACAGATGTCCCCTCCCTCTGCGCCTCTCTGTCAGCTACCTGTCCCGATTTAGCAGGTCTCACTTTACCATCTCAAATAGCCACTCTGGACAGCTGGCTCATGAAGGCCTGTGACCAAGCGGCCCCTATGAAACGTGTCACTATCAGAAGGGCCCATCAGGACAATAAGTGGTTTACCACTGAACTCAAAGCAAAAAAACTCGAAGTGCGCCAAGCAGAACGTGCTTGGAGGCTTGCCTATTGTCCTACCCTCAAAATCTGTTATACTTCCACTCTTAACGAATACAAGAGAGACATTCTCCTCGCCAAGACCGAATATTTCTCGGGCAGGATTCTCGCAGCTGAGAGCCAGCCAAAAGAAATCTTTGCCACAGTTCACGATCTGGCGTCCTCTGACAGGACGTCTTCCAAAACTCCCCCCTCTCAGCTTCTTTGCGACTCTCTCAATGACTTTTTCATCAAGAAAGTCGCACTTATCAATGCCAACATATCCCCCCTTCCCCTACCTTTTATGACCCCTGCCGTCACCTAACAAGTCCAGCCTGACCCATATACCCTCATTGACCAAAGAAACCTTCCTTCCCCTGTTGATCTGTGTCAAGTCAGGATCCCCCGCTGACCCTTGCCCGGCCCACGTCTTACGCAAGGCCTTCTCAGACTGTCCTATGCCCCCCTTACCCCTCTCAACGATTCCCTTTGGCTGGGCATTGTCCCCGCCACCTACAAAGCGGCCACCATTATTCCTATCCTAAAAAAGCCTGGTGCCGATCCATCCTCCCCTTCAAACTATCGCCCTATCTCCCTTCTCCCTTTCTTGGGCAAGGTCCTTGAGTCCTATGTCACCAAGGTGCTCAGCTCCTTCGTGGAAGACAGCGGCTACCTCGCACCGTGCCAGGCGGGATTCCGCCCTCATCACTCCACCGAGAAAGTGGTTGTCTCGGTTATAGACGAACTTAGAGAGGGGCTGGACTCCAACAGCCCTCAGGCCCTCATTCTTTTAGATCTGTCCGCCGCCTTCGAGGCGGTTGATCATTCCATCCTTCTTTCCCATGTCAAGGCGGTGGGCATAGGGGGCCCGGTGCTGGCTTGGCTCAGCTCCTTCCTGAGTGAGCGTACCCAAGCCGTCCATCTTGCCGATTTCTCTGCCTCTCCTCGCAAGGTGCACTGTGGCGTCCCTCAGGGATCATCCCTTTCCCCATTATTGTTTAACTTGTACATTTTCCCTCTTATTCCTGCACTTCAGGAGATGGAGGTCACGGTGTACAACTATGCCGATGACCTTCAGCTCATCTTCAATCTCTCTCATTCCCCAACTACTGTTCACAACTTTCAATCTGTCATGCTGTTCATCAGGGACTGGATGAACTTTAACCATCTTAAATTAAACCCGGATAAGACAGAGCTAGTTCTTACCGGTGGTAGTCGCAGTCCCTGGTCCCCCATCTTCTGGTCCCCTTCCCTAAGTTCCCCTCCTTCACCGTCGTCCTCTGCTAAAACACTTGGGATCACTCTAGATCAACAACTCACTCTCCATGCCCAGATTAGCTCTGTAGTTTCTTCCTGTTTTTTTACCCTCCGCACCATTCGGAAAATCTCCCGATTTTTTTTCTCTTTCCACCTTAAAACTGATTCTAATGGTGATGGTCTTGTCGCGATTGGACTACGGGAACATTGTGTTTAACGGTGTTCCCGCTTGTGCCCTCCGACGCCTCCAACTAGTGCAAAATCAGGCTGCCCGCCTGATTTATGGCCTACCCAAGTCCCACCACGTCACTCCCATACTCAAATCACTACACTGGCTACCCATTAAAGAACGGGCTCTCTTTAAGCTGGGCTGTACGACCTTTCAGGCTCAAGCGAGGTCTGCCCCTGCGTTTATCTATTTTGCTATTACAGCCTACCGCCCTTGCAGAGAGCTACGCTCCTCTACCAAGTCCCTTCTCTTCGTACCTTGCTTCAAGAAAAACAGGTCGGGAGGCCTGAAATTCTCTGTCCTTGCCCCCACTTTTTGGAACGCACTCCCCTGTGCTATCAGATCTGCTCCTTCCTACATTGAGTTCCGAAAGGCTCTAAAAACATACCTTTTTCTACAAGCCTTCTCATCCTAGTCCTATGCGCCCCCGCCATTGGGTTCTCAGTTTCCCCCCAGCGCCAAGAAACCGCTTGGTAGACCTGCGCTTTATAAATTCTTTTAAATTAAAAAAATTCAATTCTCCTGTAATTGCAAGGTCAATTACATCAGCCTCTTTACTTTGTAGGAATGGGGCGTTCACCGCTTTCCAAAAAGCTATGTTATCTTTTCTTAGAGATGCTTCGTGGAGTGCCAGCTATGCCTCATTCTTTAATTGTTTTTTCCTTCTTGTTAAGGCGGTACGGTAGGATTTTCTGGCTCGTTTAATTAATTTGGTGGATCTCGGGGAGGCATGTCAGGCCTTTTTCAAGATAGTTAGTGCCTTGGTGCAACCCTCGTCAAACCTGCCGTGGCCTTAATTCGTACCCTTGTGGTATACCCTAGATAACAATGTTTTTGATTCCACTAAGATTTTAATAAAGGAATCAATAACTATGTGGGGTTCCTCTTTTTGCGAGAGGCAGATTTGTATATCCTTGTAGGTATTTTTAACTAGGTTTTGAAGGAAAGCCACAGGCTCCACCTTATCCCATTTGATACAATATCCATTTCTGCTAGCCAGCCTTATCGGTGGGTTGTATGGAGGATTATTCATCGATTTTTGTTCAATGCCCATGAGTTTTATGGCGATCGCAATTGGATAATGATCCCTATGGCTGGTATCGAGTATTCCCCAGGTTAGTACTAACCCTGAGTACCTCGTAGGTAAGAGGGTGAAATTGATAATCAAATTGCACCCTTTCCCATTGAAGGTGGGCTGGAAAGGTATGATAGGTGAGCATAATTCATTGGCATATGACAAATTAAAGTGGAAGATCAAGTTGTTTAACAAATCCCCCAATTTGGAGTGGGTGAAGTGGGTTAGATCATCCTGTTTATTATCTCCTAAACCACAGATACCGGCGGCACCACGGGGGCATAAGGTACAATTAAAATCGCCTACCCACAGCAGGACCATATCTCCAGCCATCTCTTCCTCCAAATTAAGTAAGTTCGACATGAGGTTCTTTATAACATTTTCCAATAATAATGTCGGAATATTGTTATAGAACTTTACTAATGTCCTATTTTTTATGTCTCCCCAGTTAATTAATGTGATTTGGTAATACTCCATTGTTAAAAACTTGACTGCTTTAATACCGCCCGTAGTTGAGATATATGTGCACAACCCTCCCTTATTTCTGCCTTGTATGCTAGCGGTTGCTGATGTATTAAAAGTTTGGTAACCCAAAATATGTAGGTCGTTTATAGACCATGTTTCCTGAAGGCAGAGTATACTATACTTGGTTACAATATCCAGCCATGGGGGGGTGAGTTATTTTATCCGCCAGCCCCGCAACGTTCCAACATAAAATATTGTTGTTGGATTTCAGCTCTTTTGCGGGGGCACTATCGCCAATCTCAGTAATGATGCCATCTTTAATGCTCTCGATAGATGGTGGTCCTATTATCGATAGGGGTGCTGCCTGATGTCTTTGTGCTTTGGTTTTGAATTTGTTATATGTGAGCATTTTGTTTTGGTCAGTAGTCTCAGTTGATTCTGGCGGAGCGTAGTCAATAATGTTTATCTCTGGGGTCATTATAAGGCCCTGCCCCTGTTGCCAATGTTGTTCTATTGGTGGCGAATTGATCATCTCATGGGTTTGCTCCAACTTTCTGTTCTTCTCCTGTCAATCCTGGTCGTCCATACCTGATAGGGCGTCATAACGATTTAATAATGGGATATTCCACATTTGTATATGTGTGGCTTGTGAAGTACTACTCTGATAGTATTTAGGGGTCCCGCCTATGAGTTGATAAGGGGTGCAAAAAGCCCCCAGTGGGTTGATGCTTATAGAATTATGATGTGTGGGGGTATATCTAGCACGGAATAGAATGTCGTGGACAAGTCTGGGATCACTAAAGGTTAAGACAATGCAATCACCGGGGGAGGTCTTCTTTTCCCTACCCACCCACGCTACCCTAGCGGCTGAACAGTTAATTTTTTAGCCCAGTTTGATTACCCAACCAATGTAGCGATTTGTTTCTGAGTTCCATCCAGCTTTCGTGCTTTGCCTGTGCTAATATAAGCACATTTGCCAGTACCACCACGTAAGGGGTGGCCGCAGGGGGTAAATCTAAGCGATCCATCATGACCATGGTGTTCTGGTTGGTTTGGCCGTTTAAGATAGAGACGGGTCTTTAAAAATTTTTGTGGACATGTCCTGTGACTAATGGAAAGGGGCGACCATTCGGTCCCCCCGAACGTATGGTGGAGTACCTCGATCCCCCCGGGAGGCCATCTTGGGCGGGAGGCGAGTCTCGGCTGGTATGCCCGAAGCGGCGTAGCCGGGGCGCGCCTTTTTCCCGCCCTAGAGTGGGTTGTCCTAGACACTGACGCGGCCGGCCACGCCCAGGGAGGCAGGCGGAGGCGGGTTTACGCCCGCCCGAAGACGGATAAAAGGAGCAACAAGCCAAGAAAGCATCCTCTTGTTCCTGTGCTCTGAAGCTGCACCTCCCCGCTGCACGTGAGCTCGAGACGGAACGAAGAGCCAATTTTGAGCGTTGTAATTTTTGTCTTTATTTTACAGATATCTTCGTTTAAGAATGCCGGGCAAGAAGGTCGGAAAGCGGGTCGGGACCGATCAGATGCTCCGCATGCTCATAAAGGAAGTAGCCGATTTGAAGAAGCAGATGGCGGTAAAGAATGGGGAGGGAGGACCGAAGCGGATCGTCGGACCAGCATTGCCGGGAGTAGTCCCTAGCGGGAGAGGCAAGAGGTCCAGGAGGGGGGCACCTGGGGGGGAGGCCCCGGTTCCCGATTCACCGATAGAGGAGCCTACCCCGGTTCCGAAGGAGGGGCGTCCAATCCCCGTGGTAGTCACCCCCGTGAACGGAGAGGATATGCCTCCCGAGTTGGCGGCACAACTGGCAGCATGGTTGGGAAAAGATAGTGAGGGCACCACGGCTGACGACGCCAGGGCAGTAATGAGACAACTGCGGGAATCTAGAGAGGCTGCGAAGGCACCATCTTCTGTTCCCCCACAGGTTCCGGTGGCTGAGATTGCAGCAGGCGCGAGTTCGGCGGCAAGTACAGCACCTAGTGCAGGTAAGCGGCTACTGCCGATTGCGGGGGAGGGGTCTGTACCCTCACGAAGGGAGAAAGTGGCCCAGCATGTTCCACTTGAAATTAAGGAAAAGATTTGGGCCGATAAGTATGTGAATATGTTTTCTTTGCTTACTGATCATTACGAGATGGAGCATGTGAAGGGCCAGAAAGAGCTTATGCATCCGAGTGTTTGGCGCGCAAAATTGCCGCCTTTAAGGTAGACGAAAACATAGGTACTTGGGGCAGAGCGTTTGGCATTTTTACCTCCATTATGGGTGAGCGGAGGCCTGAATTGTTGACGGAGTTGCCTATTTACCAGACACGTATCATGGAGTATTCTCTAGCATACGAGGGCAATCAGTGGTTTTGTTATGACAATCTTTTTAGGAAGGCTAAGGAGCACGACCCAGCTCTAACATGGGATTGTTATGACTCCATTTCTTGGCTAAAAATGGAGAATTCAGGCATGTTAAAAGTACCATTGTCGGGGAGTAACGGGGGTGAGTCTTCCCGCCAATCCTCTGGGACACCCTTTCGGACGGGTGCAGGTAACGAGCACCACTCGAAGTCGAGTGGCAACGCAGGTAAAAGGGGGATTTGTTGGAATTTTAACAGGGGAAAATGTACAAGGCCCCAAGGGTCATGCAAGTTTAGACATGAATGTGGGGGGTGTGGACAATCCTCCCATCCTGAGACCATGTGCAGAGCCAAAACGGGTGATAACGGTGGTAGGGGAAGCGCCAAACAGGTCTGAAATAGTCCGAGGGGCGCCTTTACCTACCCCGATTGATACCATGGCAATGATTCCTTGGCTCAACGAATACCCGGACCATGTCTCCGCTGGGGTGCTGCGAGACGGTTTTTCATATGGTTTCCGCATTCCAGTGGGGGATTTTCGGGGTGAAGCAAGTTGTAAGAACCAACTGTCGGTCCTGCAGCATACGGCAGTGGTACGGGTAAAGATTGGGAAGGAGGTGACTCGTGGGCGGGTTGCCGGTCCATTCGATTTTCCACCAGTTCCTAACTTTGTTTGTTCCCCATTAGGGGTGGTCCCCAAGAAGGACCCGGGTGAGTTTAGGCTAATACATAACTTGTCAGCTCCACGAGGTCTTTCCGTGAATGATGCGATAGACCCGGAAGTGTGTTCGGTGCGGTACGCATCTTTCGATGAGGCCGTCGCCATGTTGAATCGCCTGGGGCCCGGGGCGCTGATGGCAAAATCAGACATCGAGTCAGCGTTCCGGTTGCTCCCGGTACACCCAGACGATCAGCGTCTTCTTGGTGTCATGTTTCAGGGCCGCTATTATATGGATAAATGTATGCCAATGGGATGCTCTATATTTTGTGCTTACTTTGAAAAGTTCAGTTGTTTTCTACAATGGGTATTCACAAGAAGAACGGGTTTTCAGCATGTTATGCATTATCTCGATGATTTTCTGTTCCTGGGGGCAGCCGGGGACCCGGAATGTGGACAGGCTTTAAATGAATTTTGTGCCTTAATGAAGCATTTTGGTGTGCCATTGGCACCAGGTAAGACTGTTGGCCCCTCGACTTCACTCGAGTTTTTGGGGATCGAGCTCGACTCGGAGGAAGGTTGTTTTCGGTTACCCAAAGAAAAAGTGTTAAAATTCAGGGCATCCCTTGAAACATGTATTCGAGTGTCTAAGGTAAACCTGCATCAATTGCAACAAACAGTGGGCCAGTTGAATTTTGCCCTCAGAGTAATGCCGATGGCCCGCCCCTTTTCCCGCTCGATTGCACAAGCCATGGTCGGCCTGAAGGAGGGACACCACCGCACGAGGCTCTCGGCAGAGATTCGCCAGGACATGCGCATTTGGCTGGCATTCTTGGCGGATTTCAATGGTCGAATTGTCTGGAATAAACCGGCGGTGTCCTCCGAGGAGCTGGGGCTGTGGACAGACTCGGCGGGGAGTATAGGTTTTGGCGCCATATTCGGTACGCAATGGTCGGCTCAAAAATGGCCGTCATGGTGGCACGAGTGCGGGCTGACGAGTAACATTGCTTTTCTCGAACTCTTCCCCATTTTGGTGGCCCTGAAAACATGGCCTGAGGGGTTCCGGGATCACTCTGTGGTGTTCTGGTCTGATAACATGACCGTGGTTGAGTGTATCAATAGTCAGGCGGCACGTTGCAAATGGATTCTGAGACTGCTCAAGGAAATTGTGTTATTGTGTATGCAGTTGAATGTGCTCTTTAGGGCGCGACATGTCCCGGGGGTGTTGAATCAAGCGGCTGATGCACTTTCTCGTTTCCGTATGCAGGCCTTCTGGGGTTTTCTGCCCACAGCGGACCGGGTGGCGGCACCCTTTCCCGAAGCTCTCTGGTCTCTTGGTGCCCCGAACTACAAAACCTCGTGGGAGAGAGTTTAGCACCCAGGACAAGGAAGGCATACGAAGGGGCGTTTCGTTCCTATTGGTCCTTTTTGGGTTCTGCTAGGGGGGAGCTTTGGGGCCAGGAAGAGCTTGTCGTAAAATTTTTGCTGTCTCTACATCGGGCAGGCAAATCAGTAGCTACGGCCCAGAGGCATCGGGCCGCCATTTCCTTTATGGCAAGGGCTCATGGGATCCAGGACCCGACAGCGTCTTTCGTGGTGCAGAAAGCGCTACGTGGGTGGCAACGTCTGGAGGGTCGCAGAGTAGATCGGAGACACCCGATAGGCCTGGATAGGTTGGCCCTGTTGTTTTCTGTACTCCCTGCGACATGTTCATCCCGGTATGAAACGGTGTTATTCCGAGCCGCTTTTGCGCTAGCATTCCATGGGGCTATGCGGGTAAGCGAACTGGTGGCGAGGAACAAGCAGGATACGGTGGGGGGACTGTGCCGAGAGCACATTCAGGTTAAGGGGGAGACGATGACTGTCTCGTTTGTCAGGTCCAAGACCAATCAGGGTGCGATTGGGGACTGCATAATCATACATAGGATTCCCGGGTCTCCCATGTGCCCTGTTGTTTGCGTAGATTAATATTTGGCGCAGAGGGTGGCATCATGGGGGGGAACCTTGTTGAGACACGCTGACGCCACCCCACTGACGAGGTTTCAGTTCCAGCGGGTACTTGCGATGTCAATTTCGGCCGCGGGCTTGAACCCCGGCGAGTTCGGGACCCATTCCTTTCGGATAGGGGCTGCTACTGAGGCTACAGCCAGGGGTCTGAGTGTGGAAAAAGTGAAACGTCTGGGGCGTTGGTCCTCGAATTGTTACAAAAAGTATGTGCGGTTGCACATGTTGTGAAGCTGTAATGATGTACTCACGCTTCTTGTTTTTGTTTGGTTTACAGTTTCGCAAGCTCACGAGGCGGGGCGGACTGTGCAGTCGACCCGACACCTGGGAACCAGCGGTCAGACATCACCGGCTGCGGAAAAAGTGGTGTGGGTCGTGGGCCACTCATGCGTGAGGCGTGCCGCGGACGTATTCAAAGCAGGTGACATGATTCACATGGCTGGGGAATACGGGTACAGGGTGACCTTCTACGGAAGGGGCGGGCTCTGTATTGACCAGTTTCAATCCTTTTTCGAGGGTTTGTTAGGGCGGACAAGGTCACCGCCGTCTATAATCATAGTCCATCTTGGGGGCAACGATTTGGTGGCCACTGGTAGACGACTTCTTCTCGAGGCAATGCTCTCCACTGTAAGTTGGTTGGCGAGAAGAGTTCCAGGGTGCACAATTGCATGGTCCCATATGATTCCACGGAAAGTGTGGCGGGGGGCGATTTCGGTTTCTGCTCTGAATCACTCAGTGAAGAAAGTAAATAATAAATTGGGTAGATTGTTTCGTTCAAGTACACTGCATTCTATTCCACATGGTTGTATTAAGGGGGACAGTATGTACCTGGGTGATGGGGTCCATTTGTCCCGGGTGGGGAATGAGTTACTCATAGGAGACCTCATAGCTTGGCTAAAGAGTTTAAAACATGACCTTTAGGCAGGAGTTGTTGTGGGGGGTCCGGATAGCCGGTCAACTATCCGGCCTGTGATCGGTGAGCAGTAATTGGAAGATCCCTATGGGGGGGGGGTCACCCATTACGGATGGGAGCGCTCGGGGGAGGTGGCCATTGGCCCCTCAACGGGGAGGCGGTCCCTTCTAAGGATGGGCCGCCGGAAGGAAAGGAAAGGCGGTCAAGGCCCCTTCCTGGATAGGAGGGGCTACGGGCCCCTCCTGGGGAATTTCCCGGGGCCAGGACACCTGCGACGGCAGATGTGGTAAGTTGTGTGGGGTGGGGAGGGGGTTTACGCTACCTTCTAGACACCTCACACGAGTCCTCGGACGACCTTTAAATGGCGTCGAGTTCATTGGGGCCCCCGTCAAGTCAAGGGAAATTGGTAGATGCACTTGAGGTACGCCTCTGTGCGGTCGCCCCTCACAAGTGGGGGAGGTATTTCTGGTTTAGGGATCTGACACCGGTTGCGACCTTGCCGTTGGCCCTTAAAAGTTAGGATGTACAATTTCAAGTTAAATGTTTTGTAGGATGTTAGTTCGGCTAGGAGAACCTTTGTATTAGAAATATGTTAAGGTTAGCCAAACATCGTGATGTGGAAATGAAATTGTACATAATATGAAACTGTTATTTTAATGTTTTGATTTTGTTTCATATTTTAATAAATACGGCCGGGAGGGTCACTCCCTCCCGTCTTCCAAAAGTTCAGAACCGTTTCCGGTTTCCCATCCTTGGGGATTGTGTCGAGAGGGGGTGGCGGGTATCTCAGCCATATGGAAAGGGGCGACCATTCGGTCCCCCCGAACGTATGGTGGAGTACCTCGATCCCCCCGGGAGGCCATCTTGGGCGGGAGGCGAGTCTCGGCTGGTATGCCCGAAGAGGCGTAGCTGGGGCGCGCCTTTTTCCCGCCCTAGAGTGGGTTGTCCTAGACACTGACGCGGCCGGCCACGCCCAGGGAGGCAGGCGGAGGCGGGTTTACGCCCGCCCAAAGACGGATAAAAGGAGCAACAAGCCAAGAAAGCATCCTCTTGTTCCTGTGCTCTGAAGCTGCACCTCCCCGCTGCACGTGAGCTCGAGACGGAACGAAGAGCCAATTTTGACCCACCCACCAGCCCCTGAGGACAGCCAGTTGTTTTAAATAAAGTTTTGATGTGGTAACTCTATTTCTTACAGGTTGTGATGATTGTCGTGTTATTTTGAGTATGCAATAAAGAATGGTCATTTACAGTATGTTCTTCCAATAAAGTGATTTTGCACTAGTGTTGATCGGTAATCATACGTGAAATAGTTAGGGTTGTTCTTAGTAGTTTTAGTTAAATTGTCGTATTTATTTTGGTCGGGCGGTAAGGTCATGATCGGTGAGCAGTAATTGGAAGATCCCTATGGGGGGGCGTCACCCATTACGGATGGGAGCGCTCGGGGGAGGTGGCCATTGGCCCCTCAACGGGGAGGCGGTCCCTTCTAAGGATGGGCCGCCGGAAGGAAAGGAAAGGCGGTCAAGGCCCCTTCCTGGATAGGAGGGGCTACAGGCCCCTCCTGGGGAATTTCCCGGGGCCAGGACACCTGCGACGGCAGATGTGGTAAGTTGTGTGGGGTGGGGAGGGGGTTTACGCTACCTTCTAGACACCTCACACGAGTCCTCGGACGACCTTTAAATGGCGTCGAGTTCATTGGGGCCCCCGTCAAGTCAAGGGAAATTGGTAGATGCACTTGAGGTACGCCTCTGTGCGGTTGCCCCTCACAAGTGGGGGAGGTATTTCTGGTTTAGGGATCTGACACCGGTTGCGACCTTGCCGTTGGCCCTTAAAAGTTAGGATGTACAATTTCAAGTTAAATGTTTTGTAGGATGTTAGTTCGGCTAGGAGAACCTTTGTATTAGAAATATGTTAAGGTTAGCCAAACATCGTGATGTGGAAATGAAATTGTACATAATATGAAACTGTTATTTTAATGTTTTGATTTTGTTTCATATTTTAATAAATACGGCCGGGAGGGTCACTCCCTCCCGTCTTCCAAAAGTTCAGAACCGTTTCCGGTTTCCCATCCTTGGGGATTGTGTCGAGAGGGGGTGGCGGGTATCTCAGCCATATGGATTTAGTGGATCGGAGTGTAACGATGATGGAGTTCTATGGTTCTTAGATCTATGGTTAATTTGGACGGGGTCCCCTGGAGGAAATGTTGGATTTATCATGGGTGGATTGGCAATGGGGTGTGAATCAAGTGTGTTTTTCATGTCAGTGCCCGGTCCGGCCTGATTAACTTTATCTGTTTTTGTTATTTGTTTACTCCCTTTGACAGTTTCCTCCAAGCTAGTTACTCTATTAGCCAGGGACTGTAAGGCCTCGACCAGGGTGCTACGGAAGCTAGCTAAACCCTTCGTGAGATTTTCAATCGTGTGATATTACGCTCTGTTTGCGTAGCATGGTTGGTTTTACCAGGATTTTTATTATTTCTGCGTGAGGCCATTTGTACCGCAGAATGTTTCACCTTGGACCTTTTTCTGTTAAGAGGCTCCTTCGGGGGGCTTATATAGATGGTACTAGTATTTGTAATTAAGTTATTATCGCCCCCCTCCAAGGTTACAGGATTCTTGGACCGTTTATTCGGGGGGTTGAGCCTCTACTTCTTCATCAGAAGAACTCGCTTCAATCACCATTAACGGCTGTTGTACACACCCATTTTTTACTCTAGCCTGGGTGTTGTTTTCTCTCAACGGTACATCCTGCGATTGTGTGTGTGTTGTGGGTTCTACATCCAGGTTTCCTGGCTCTTTCCCTAGAGTCTCTTCCACATTAGTGATCTGCTTTTCTACACACCCATGGCTCCCACCAAATAGGAAAGTAATGGTGATTGACCCCCGGTTTGTAAATCATGTAAACCCTTGTTCTCAACGTGAGACTTCTTTCTTTTACTCATACTTGTAACTATGTCCCATGCAGTGCTTATCCAGTGTGGCCAGTAAACGTTTTATTAGGCCAGTCCCCACGGTATTAAAAATATATGAACAGTACAGTACCAGGTCGTGAATGGGATGTTAAGGGATGGGCCCAGCCCGGCCTCCTTCGGCCTCTGATGGCCGCAGACGGCCCGCCCTTGTCCAGGGCTTCTCCCGGTGCCGCCTGCGCGCGTCCTGCTCCACCGGAGCCCTCGCTGCTTCTTATGCGCCACCGGGCGCAGGATCAACGTGGGCGGCGTCAGCTTCTGGCCGCAGGTCCCGCCGGGACTTGTAGTCCTTGGTCGCGGTGAGGGTGCTGGGCGCTAGGGCGTCAAGGCAGGACAACAGTTGCGGCGATTTCAGGTAGGAGAAAAAGAAGAATGCCCCCAGCATAAGGGCTCCCCATATCACACTTACTGTGTCACTAACCATATGATTTGATTCTGACGCAACAGGAATGTTGTTGATATGCAAGTTACAAAGTCCCAAGGAGAAACAGTGCAGCCAGTGGATGGATCGCCTTTAACATCTATCACTCGTTATCGAAGATCATTCTTAAAGACCACACAAAAAGGACATCAAGTTATTACCTATTTTGATTTAATTGATGCACCTAAATTTAAAATGATTCTGGGGGTGCTGTGCCATGCATTACACAATCACAACATTAATTCAGAAATATGTACTCTTCTTCCTTCTGCGTCAATGATTGTTTTATTAGTCACCCCACGGGTGTCTCTAGCTTTGCAGTGCCTTTAGGTTAAATTTCAATGAGAGATACATATCACGCAGTTGGCAAGTTAGTCACTTTGCCAGCAGGATACAACAACTGCAGGTGATCTTTGATCTGAAAGAAGCAGACATTTTACCTCCACAAGGAAAATATGACTATTACATTGATGTAGAACAGGGAACAATATATATATATTTTTTTTAATTATTTTTATTGTAAGTATAATCAAGGCACACAATAATCAGACAGTAAGTATAAGCAATATATCCAGACATTAGTAGGCTCGTGGCTATCAGCATATTGATATTGTGACATCATACCATATGGCAATATTCCAGTCATTAAAATCACAGTTCCCTCTCACTTCCATCTTCAGAATCCCTTTCCACCTGTACCCGAGGTGGTTCACAGATGAATCCCCTGAATCTTTTCCATTTCCCCCAGATCTTACCCCACTTTTGAGGACGCCCTTGGTTAATAAACACTGTCTTTTCGGCTACCATAGCAGCATCCAGCTCCCCACACCATGCTGTAAGTGTTGGCGACTCTTCCGCTCCCCATTTTTGTGCAATGTTAAGTTTCGCTACCATTATCCCTAGTGTGACCCACACCTGTGCCTGGCGAGTGAAATCATTGAGCTCCCACACATTCAGTAAGCATCTCCTGGGTTCTGGCGTTAACGACACCTCAACCGATTGCGATATAGTCCTCATGACTTTTACCCAATAGTCCATGATCTTTGGACATTACCACACAGTATGGTAGAACATCACCCCAGGCAGTATGGGTACGGTATTGTCCCTATTTTATGAAGGGTGTGCCTAGTATAGTATGTTCTATGTAGAAATTTAAGCTGTACACGTTTGAGTCTTGAGGGTATTCCAACAGGAAATAGTGACTTGCCAATCTGGTCCTGAAGAAAGCCCTCCGACCCGACTGGGCACCCATAGGGCTGAAACATGTCGACCACTCGACCACCTATTTCTTGACACAGGTGCTATGGATCAGTAATCCTTCTATTCACGCACCGCAATTCTTTTTATTCTTGCCCCACCACTGACTAAATAAATTTGAACCAGTGGCAAAGAGGCAATTATAAGTGCACTCCACTCTCCCCTCACAATTCCTGAGCACCATCCCTGATCACTACTGCGAATAACCATTTGGTCTCCCTCCTGGTGGAGGAAAGCACAGATAAGACACACTGATGATGCTTTTTTAAGAAACAAAACTGGACAACCAAGATATACCGCTACTACGAGTAATACGTGAATGAGGGTTTTTTAGACGTAAAGACCCCAGACCCTGGTAAAAACAGGACAAGTGATCCATTCTCCCCTGATCAATTGATAACTAATATGGAAGCTGAATAGATCCTAGCTTCTCTCTCCCCTATTTGATTAGAACATATCTGTGAATACCTCCATTTAAAAGGACCATCTAAATTTCAAAAACAGGTTATGGGCCCCTTCTTTATTGAAAAGAAAGGTGAATCTTGAAGCTGTGTGCAACCATTTTTTTATGTTTATTTGCTCAGACCTGCTCATGACAACACAAAGAGCCCTGGCGTTTGAGGACGAACACAAGGTCCATGATATGATTGATCCCAACGTGTGCAGAGGTGGCCTTTATTATCCTTTATTCTTAAAGGGAGTGGACCTGAGCACAGGATCGAGGATCGAAGTTCATACACCTGAGCTGCTATGATGTTTGCAGTTAGGCAACTCTAAAACACTGTTGGATGATGTCAGGCACCTGACTGTTAAGGCTCACCATAAATTAAACAAGAGGAGGGAGGGAGAGGAAGAAGTGGATTCAATCTCCCCTAACAGTTCGTTTAAACAAAATGGAATCCACTCAGAAGGTGGTAGTGATCCCTAAAGTGATGGGGAGCACACAGTGTTGTTTGAATACCCCTCACACACCAACCCCTTGGTGTCATGCTTCATCATCGGGGCCTTCGCATCCCTCTATGGGATGCGGCGTGCTGCGACTCACGGATACGTGGGAGCACTGATAGTGAACTATGTGTTTGTGTGTGTGAGAGGGAGATTGAGTGGTGAGGTGAAAAAGGTGAAGGGCAAAAAATACCTGGCTCGTAGGAAAAAATATTTATTACGTCCTCGGCTGGTATTATTAAAAGGGGTGCAAGATGAGGTTGTCAGTTATACGTATTAGGGTATATCAACCTCGAAAAGTGCGTCGACATGTTTCGGAGTACACGGACTCCTTCTTCAGGACGAGGATATGTACAACTATCCTCACCCTACTCACATGGGATTTGAATGTAAAAGTGTATTCTACAAAAAACACTAGGTGAAATGTACCTATAGGTGTTATAGTTTGGATAAGCTCTGTTGCGCCCAATTGGCGTTGAAGATATAGACATTGTCGGAGCCGCGTTAAGGGGATGGCAGCCTACTAGGTCCTGCAGTAACCGTTGCTATATTGAGCAGTGAGGAAGGAACACCCAATAGCACGCTAAGGCTCATGAGGTTAGCTAACCTTGGTCCATAAGTTCTATATCTTGCACCCCTTTTAATAATACCAGCCGAGGACGTAATAAATATTTTTTCCTACGAGCCAGGTATTTTTTAACCTTCACCTTTTTCACCTCACACACACAAACACATAGTTCACTATCAGTGCTCCCACGTATCCGTGAGTCGCAGCACGCCGCATCCCGTAGAGAGATGCGAAGGCCCCGATGATGAAGCATGACACCAAGGGGCCTGTTGGTGTGTGAGGGGTATTCAAACAACACTGTGTGCTCCCCATCACTTTAGGGATCACTACCACCTTCTGAGTGGATTCCATTTTGTTAAGGCTCACCCTCACCTCCATCTACTATAGATTATTGCCTGTGGAACCACAACTTCCATTTTTTCACCCCGTGTATATGTAGATGCTTGATGGAATTACCAAATGTGATAGAAGTGGAACAGAAAGGAATTTCTTTAAATAAGAAAAGTGTCCCTGAGGAAAAAACGCTAGTCAATCTGTGTAGTCTGTGATCCCTGAATTAGACTTTTTATTCCAGGTTTCCTCATTCTTTTTATTGCTGCTTCTGCATTGTTTACGTTTATGAAGTATATCTGCCTCAACCTGGTTTGGAGGCTTCATTTATGGAAGCTCAACTATGATTTTCCTATGTTGAGTACTTCAGTTGTGGCAATCTATTCTGCTATTTAATCTAAGTGAAAATGAGGGTTACTTAGATCAGCTGGGTTTGTTTCTGGCCTTGGAACTGTGTTTTCCTTTTGGTGTAACCAGGAGTATCTGTAACGTTTTCCAGGTTTGGAAGTCCTGAATTTTGTATCTTTCCATTTTGATTCCTTCTGAGCAGCTCCTCTTCTCATAGGTAAATCCGACTACCATCTTCATTTAGCTTTCTCCTTGTACAAATGTATTCCTTTTAATATTAATTATATGTCCCTGTGTTTCAAATGAACTATACACACAGACTGCAAGCCCCAATAGTCCAGGAGGGGACATTCCATCAGCAGCAGACAATGTCTATTCTTTTGATGAACTCCCTGTCCCTTAAGCCCTTATTACAAGTTGCCTTTTAATTCCAATGGCAGTTCCCAGCCTATCAGTATTATGAGTTCTGCTGGAACCTCAAAGACCTCTTTACTATTACCCAGATATTTTTGCTAAATGCTCTTTTTGAAAAATAAGAAGAAAATGAGGAATTACCAGGTAATCAGACCCGGAATTACCAATACCCTCGGTAAATCTTCATTTCGTAGTGGTCTCTTGGGTGGGGTCCAACTTATTATGGGCTGGATTTCCCCCCAGTATCTGAAACTCTTAGGGGGATAGAAAATGAGGCCCAATTTATCGAGGGCCATATTGTTATCGTCAAAAAGTTGGATAGAATTGGTGTTAATATTTTTCAGAATAGTAGGTTCATGCATCCGGCTGCTGATGGTGCTGATTGGTTGACGTGCACGCTGCCCCAGACGCAATAAGGTGCCTCCGGGGCGGCAGAGGTTGAAGCTGCCCCTATTTAAACACAGACGGCCGCAAGCACATCTCTGTATCCTGCTTGCGGTATGGCGAGGTCGTCCCCACCTCCTGCAGGATGCCTGACTCCTTGCCCACATGCTGAATCAGAGGTGGTGGGCCACACTCCCCTCACATAGCCTCTCCGGGAGCCCCGTGGCTCACGTTTTTACTCGCCTGGCCCGGGATCTATAGGACTCTCGGTGGTGGCTCTGGAGAGTGCAAGGGGCCCTCAGAGGTAGAAGCGGGCCGCGGCGGTGATCGTGCCCTTTTAGCCTGGGGGAGTTTTTTCCTGGTAGGAGTTTAGGAGGGCCTGCGGCGTTGATCGTGTCTGGGGGCTTGTTGTTTTTAGGTTTTTTAGACGCAACCAGCAAGGGTTTTCTGTACCGGGGCTTGAGTGTAGCCTGGGTAATTTTGAGGAAAGACCATGGTGACATTTTCAGGTTGCCTTGAGCTAAGAGGGCCTGCCGCAGTGATTGTGTCTGGGGGCTTATTTTATATGGTTTGATTTATGTTAGTAGCAGCAGCCAGCAGGGTTGCTGTTATTTGGGCTTAAGTTTTATAGAGAGGCCCCAAGCATTGCCTATTTGAGTGACAAAGAATGCAGGTGTATCAAGGCTACTAGACCAACTCTGGGATGGGACCAGATAGATGTGAACGCATGGTTGTGTTTCATGTATCCACAGAGGGCGATGGCCGGTTCAAGTCAGCCCTTTCAGGCAGGCACTGGAGCAAATAGTAATTATGGGGTAGAGGCAAGGAAAGGAGTATGCTGGGATTTCAATAAGAAGACTTGCAGCAGGGCTCCAGGAATGTGCAAGTTCACGCACTGTTGTTCTTTCTGTGGCCTATCTTCACACCCAAAGTCCAAGTGTTTCAAGAAGACAAAAGACAGGGGCCCCAAAAAGCAGAATTGAGGTCCCGTCTATGGGTAAGGCGCCCTCCCCGGTTAACTGGCAGGCATTGGTATATTATAGTTGAACATCTACAGCAACACAACAGCAGCACAGTCTTTGTATGAGGGATTTAAGAGCGGTTTCAGGATTCCAGCTGAAGGTTGTGAGGGTGTGGCCTATTGCAGAAACCAGCAGTCTTTAAGGGCCAACCCTAGCATTGCCAGGGATAAGATTATGAAATAGAAGAACTTAGAAGGGTGGCAGGTCCTTTTGAAATCCCGCCTTTTGAGAATTTTGTGTGTTCACCTTTGGGCATAGTTCCCAAAAAAGACTCTGGGTAGTACTGGCTTATTCACAACCTTTCAGCACCAATAGGGCAGTCAATTAATGAGGCTATTGATGGGACATTGTGCTCCGTTAAGTATGCCTCACTCGATCACGCAATCAAAATGCTCCAGGAGCTGGGACCTAGGACTTTGTTGGCAGAAGCTGACATAGAATCTGCTTTTCGGCTGTTACCGGTTCACCCAGGTGATTTTCATCTGTTGGATTTCAGTTCGAGGGTGTATTCTATTTTGACAAACGTATGCCCATGGGCTGCTCAGTCTCCTGTGCTTACTTTGAGAGGTTTAGTACCTTTTTAGAATGGGCATTTAGATAGAGATGAGGATACCGTTGGGCACTTCATTATTTGGATGAATTCCTCTTCTTGGTAGCTCCTGGCACAGATGACTATGGGAGAGCTTTACAGTGCTCCAGGAATTGATGGGGTATTTTGGGGTGCCACTGGCACAAGCAGAGACCTGTGGGCCAACAACCACAATACAATTCCTAAACATAGAATTGGATTCCAAGATAGGGGTATCCAGGTTCCCACAAGAGAAGCTAAGAGGTTTCTCAAAAGCACTGGAAGAATGCCTGAGGGCTCAAAAAGTGAAGCTGCATAAACTGTAAGTGGTGGTGGGGCAACTAAATGTTGCACTCCGCATTATACCCATGGGCCGCCCATTTTCTAAGTCTATTGCACAGGCCATATCGTGTCTTAAGTCAAAGCATTTTCATACGAGGCTGACAAGTGAGATCTGCCAAGACATGAGAATACGCGAAGCATTTTTGAGGGACTTTAATAGGACAGTGGTATGCCAAGTCCTGCAAGACCATTGAAGAGTTGGGCTATTGACGGATGCTGCAGGCACAACAGGCTTTAGGGCCATCCTGGTAACAGATTGGTGCACGGAAAAATGGCCAGTTGAATGGGTTGAGTCTGGCCTGATAGCGAACATAGGTTTTCTTGAGCTTTTTCCCATCTTGGTTGCACTCATGAAATGGCCAGAACAGTTTTGCAACCAGTCAGTGGTATTCTGATCAGATAGCATGACAGTGGTGGAATGCATTAATCAACAGGCTGCCAGTTGTAAAATGATCTTGCGATTACTGAAAGAGATTGCATTGACATGATTGAGATTTAATGTTGATTTCAGGTCAAAACGTGCTTTATGTAATGAACAATGCAGCAGATGCTTTATCTCGTTTCAAGATAGATGCAGGTATTCAGATATCACCACTCGGAAGCAGCGGAACTCTCCTCACCATTTCTAGAGGATCTATGGCAGCTTGGTGCCATACTTTACGGGACCTCGTTTCGGCCAGCTTAGCGCCCAGAACAAAGGCGCGCCTATGAGGGGGCATATAGCACATATCGCAGGTTTCAGTAAGTACAAGGGACAAAGGATTGGTTCTCCCAGGAGTCAGTAATTTCATTCTTGGGGTACCTGAGTGGGGAAGGGAGACCCATCTCCTATGCCAAACGCCATATCGTGGCAATTTCATTTTTTTGCAAAAATGCAGGGGTACACAGATGGAACAAAAGTATTCCTGCTGCAAAGGGCTCTGAGGGGCTGGCAGCGTTTTGAGGAGTGTAAATCAGACTCCAGGAGCCCCATAGACACAACAAGATTGGCAAAGATCATAGCCTCTCTTGAAGTGGTATGTAGATCACCGGATGAAGTACGCCTTTTTAGGGTGGCATTCTCCCTGGTGTTTTATGGGGCATTAAGGGTGAGCTATTTGGTGGCAAAGAACAAAAAGAATTGGAAGAGGGGCCTACAATGTGCGGACATACAATGGCCAAATGGCCCCCTAGCAATCACCATTACCCATTCTAAAATTGAACAAGTGGGTAGAGGGGATCACATACGACTACACCGAGCCCGGGGGAGCGACTGTTGTCCTCTGGGGAATCTGGAATCTTTTTTGGCTCACCGGGTACAGGTTTCCGGAGGCCCTCTGTTGTTACATTAAGCTAGGACACCACTCACAAGGTTCCAATTCACTAGGGTACTCAAGGGGGTATTGGGGCCTGCAGTTTTGGATTCTGGTGAATATGGTTCCCATTCATTCTGTATTGGCGCAAACACCGCTGTTGCAAGTATGGGGTTGGTGGAACAGACAGTTTCAATGCATAGTCCGGTGGAAGTCTGATTGCTACAAGCGCTATGTGAGATTGAACATGTTGTGAGTACCACCTTGTTTGTGTTAGTGCCTTACCTTATTCTCCTATGAATGCAAGTGGTTTAGAGGTTAGGGGGATCCAGCGGCTGGATGCTTCATTGCCTCCGGTCTACTGTGGTAAATTAAATATTACCCTGTCGGAATTTCTATACTTAAACAAAGGGTCATGTATATAATGAGAGGCAGAGTCCGTGGTGTCCGATTCAAAAGGGCTTTATTTCAGTAACTCGAGTTAAGGGAGAATCGGGTTCCATCACCTCTAAGGTTCAGGAAGGGTCTTCTGAACTTTATTCACAGAGTACAATATTTATACATTGAATACACATTGCCTTGCATAGAGAAGGAGGAGCGCTCCAGGCAGAGCAAGAGAAAGAGAGAGATAAGAGCAAGTGGGTGTGCAAAAGGGCGTGTAAGAAGGCGTACACGTGAGCGTTCACTTGAGGAGTTATAGGTGAGTCATAGGTGGGTGGATACATGGAGGGGGTCACATAGTCAGCTGGAACCTTTACCCTACTTGTGTGCGCCACTTGGTCATGACGTGCAATTGACGTGTAACTGGGGAAAACTGGGGGGAGCTGACTTTCGGTCTAGTAGAGAAGCCTTCAGTGTCAGGACGACCTGCACGTCTGGTATTATCTGATATCTTAAGTTTGGAGGATGTATTGTCTGAAGTAAAGGTCGCTCAAGCAAAGGTTGCTCATAACCAAGAGCCAGCGTGGGCATATATTTCTTCGTACATTGCGTGGGGGCCATGGGCCTTCTATGGATGCGAGCTCTGTAAATCACTTAAATGGAGACAGAAAAGCTAGGCCCTATCTCTGCAGACGGGTTCTGTTTACCTTCTTCACTAAGCAGGAATGTGTGTCTGGGGAGCAAGCAGATAACTGTGCGCAAAATACTGTCTTGGCAGGCCGGGCTGGGCCCCTCTCGGCTGAGCAGAAAGTATGCGAGAGGTCAGGGATACGTAGCTGAGCTGCAGCTTTCAGAGTGTCCGGAGGCTTGGAGCCTGAATTCGGGTCCTGACTCAGGCTGAGCCACAAAACGGGTTCATCTCGATGTTAAACGTACACAATGCAAATACATTGGCAACATAGGCCTCAATGTAGAATTAACGTTTCTTTCATGGGAGACTTGGTAACTGACATTCTAATGTGGGACGGAAATGCAGAGGCATTATTATTACAGGCTCGAGAGGGAAAATGCATGGGAGACATGCACATACACTGAACGTGGGGTACAAGCAGGGGACACATTGGCCACATAACATTTCTATTTCCTCACTACGCTGGAGCAAGAGACATTACAGATGTGCTTGTGTTGGGCCATTCCTATGTGAGGCGTTCAAAGGGTTTTTATTTAGCAGGCGACTACACGTCATGAACAAGGAAGGATGGATATCAGCTTACTTTCTGTGGTGAGGGGGGCTGCGCTTGGCCCACTGGAGAACTGCATTGGACAGAATTTTGCCCATTAAGGCTTACGTATCCAGGGGTAATACATGTGTATATAGGAGGCAATGTCCTGATGGAGCTAGGTCAGAGAGACCTGTTTGAATTTATTGTTTTGGAAATTTGTAGGCTGGCAAAGAAATTCCCGGAGACAACAATTGTGTGGTCCAATATTGTCCCGAGGTCGAAGTGGAGAGGAGGTAAGTCAATAAGAGCCATTAATGAGTCAGTAAAAAGGTTGAACCGGAAACTGGGTAAGTTGTTCAGGACGGATCAGTTTTCAGCCATACCTCATGGGTGCATCATAGGGTTACATTTTCTATTACAAGATGGAGTTCACCTGTCTAAAGAAGGTAACACAATGTTTTTGGAAAATCTGCTGGCCTAGTGGGTGAGGTCAAGTCTGGGGGGACTCCTAGGACCCTTTACAGCATCCTGTTTTACCACATTTAACATCTGCATCCATGGACCCTCCAAGGGGTGCTCCCACGAGGTTGGAAGGAGGTGGCAGGGGTGCAGGGGTTTCTGAGAGGTCCTTGACGCAGTCCTTTTCCTATCAGCCACCCGTGCAGGTGCATTTGGGCACAACCTAGCACTGGCCCGTGGGGGACGACAAACCTTGGTGCAGGGGTTGTCCGCGGTAGGTATCCTAAGGGCAGCCGGCCCCCTGTGCGAGAATTCACAGACGTTGGGAGACCTCCCCGTAGGGATTGGTGAGGGACAGTGGGCTCCTCCCAAAAGGATGGCCCCGAAAAAGGGTTAAAGAAGGGGCAGCGCCTGTCTTGATCTCACTTGGAACGGTTATGGAATCATTTTTGTTGGTTACACATGAACAGACCAGTTATTGTTAGGTGATTCCCATGTACTAGAGTCTCTGTTAAGGCTAGGTCACAAATGTAAGCTGAAATGTAAATAATGAAATTACTGTGTAAAAAGATATAAAGTGTGTTTTTATTGAGTGTGAAATGATAATAAATATGGCCAGGGGTCCTTCACCCCTATCATAAAGAAATAGAAAATGGACTTGTTGCATGTAAAGATGACCAGGAAGCAGGTAAGTAGTAAAGTCTTTATTCAAGTTATAACCTGACACCAGGGTACGTCTGCTAGCATTTGCCACTCACAAGCAACTGTCATATCATAATTGTCAACCTGCCGGTGGTCAGGTAGAACACCCTGACGTCACAATGCACCGGCAGGTAGCGCGTGCAGAGAACATAGCGCGCGTGCTTTACATTGAACCAAAGCACTGGATTAATAAACATAACACATCTCCCTTTCTAAAACAACAAGAGGAACAGTGGGTGCCCGGCTGAAGCTAAAGGATGAGGAGAGGAAAACCACAGCTAATCACAAATGTAATCTTGTAACTTAGCTGGCGGTTTAACTACTCTTCCATATCTGCTCACAGTGGGTTCATCCTCACAACTGACGTCCTGTGACGTAACATCTTCATAAACAGAATCATCAGAATCAGAATCCGTATCTCTGTTGGTATGATACCTGTACTCTTCCGATGTCCCCTTGCTCTGCCAACTACTACTGTCTTCCAACCGTGAGGCATCTGAAGTGTTCTCACTCTCAGAAGATACTTCGTTTGTACCCAAAGATACAATGTTAGTACCATCTGGCCGAGACTCCACAATTCCATCACGGTCCAGAATCCAATCGTAGTCCTGAGAACAGGAAACCTCATTATTTCCTTGAGTGGATAGAGAATCACTCATTCCTTTTCCCTCCTTGCATAAAGATAAAGCAGAAAAATGCCAAGTTTTTCCATCACTCAAAAGGGCAGAATTACAAAACACTTTCTTTACCTCCATTGGTTGAGAGTAATGATTTTTTTCCTTGCTGGTGCTTCTAGCCATTTTCACTCTTACATTGTCACCTGCCTTGATGTTAACCCTTTTACATGCATGCCTATTGTCATAGTATTTCTTGCCAATCGTTTGTGCCTTTAGTCCATTCTCTTGTATCTCCTCTGGAGACCACATCACTCTTTCAGGGGTAGCCCAACCTACATTATCCTTTGTACTTGGAGTCCTCCCTCTCAAGAGTACAAAGGGACTGGTACCTGTAGATACACAGGGCGTAACACGAAATGACCATAGATTTTTTATTAGTTGCCTTCTCCATGACATGTCATTCTGATTTGCCAGTTGGATTATACCTTTAATCACCCGATTAAACCTTTCAACTGCTCCATTTCCTGCAGGATGGTAAACAGACGTTGTTTTGTGTTCTATCCCATGTTTCATCAGAAATTCTTTGAATTTCTTTGACGTGAACTGTGGGCCATTGTCCGACACAATGCCTTTTGGAAGGCCCTCTCTTAGGAATAGTTTGCGCAAAAAACTTACAACACTTTTAGTATCTGCATCTTGTACCACTTCAACCTCTGGCCATTTTGAGAAATGGTCTACCAGTAATATAAGATAAAACAGTTCTCCTTGTTCACGAATGGGCCCACAAATGTCAATTCCCAATCTGACCCAAGGCATGTTAGGACAAGACAGGGGTTGAAGAGGTGGTCTTAATGTGTGTTTTGTCTTGTCCGAGTTTTCACAGGCTGTACAATTCCTGACACTTCTTTCAATCTCTAGGCCATACCCAGGCCACCAGTATGAATTCCTTACTCTACTCTTGGTTTTACCAATTCCAAGGTGCCCCTCGTGGCAAATATCAAAGAGTTTAGAACGTAAACCTTTGGGGCGTAACAAAACATGAGGGGGCCCCCCTGCAAACTACATGGAGGGGGCCCCCCTCCCATTCTCCGTGCCAGTCTAGAGCTCTCAGGCCAGCGACCCGCCATACTGCAGGGGATGAGGGGCGATTGTTATGCCACTGTCACCAATACAGCCGTTATAAGTAACACTTACCTTGCATCCTTCTCCTCTCTGCCTTGCACCCTTCTCCCCCGCCGCCTTGCACCCTTCTCTACCCTGCATCCTTCTCCCCTCTGCCTTGCACCCTTTTCCCCTCTGCCTTGCACCCATCTCCCCTTTGCCTTGTACCCTTCTCCCCTTTGCCTTGCACCCTTCTCCTCTCTGCCTTGCACCCTTCTCACCTCTGCCTTGCACCCTTCTCACCTCTGCCTTGCACCCTTCTCCCCCTCCGCCTTGCACCCTTCTCTACCTTGCACCCTTCTCCTCTCTTCCTTGCACCCTTCTCCCCTCTGCCTTGCACCCTTCTCCCCTCTGCCTTGCACCCTTCTCCCCTCTGCCTTGCACCCTTCTCCCCTCTGCCTTGCACCCTTCTCCCCTCCGCCTTGCACCCTTCTCCACTCTGCCTTGCACCCTTCTCCCCTCTACCTTGCACCCTTCTCCCTCTCCGCCTTGCACCCTTCTCTACCTTCCACCCTTCTCCTCACTTCCTTGCACCCTTCTCCTCTTTGCCTTGCACCCTTCTCCTCTTTGCCTTGCACCCTTCTCTTCTCTGCCTTGCACACTTCTCCCCTCTGCCTTGCACCCTTCTCCCCTCTGCCTTGCACCCTTCTCCCCTCTACCTTTCACCCTTCTGCCCTCTGCCTTTCACCCTTCTCCCCTCTGCCTTTCACCCTTATCCCATCTGCCTTGCACACTTCTCCCCTCCGCCTTGCACCATTCTCCTCTCTACCTTGCACCCTTCTCCCCCTCCGCCTTGCACCCTTCTCTACCTTGCACCCTTCTCCTCTCTTCCTTGCACCCTTCTCCTCTTTGCCTTGCACCCTTCTCCTCTTTGCCTTGCACCCTTCTCTTCTCTGCCTTGCACCCTTCTCCTCTTTGCCTTGCACCCTTCTCCTCTTTGCCTTGCACCCTTCTCCTATTTGCCTTGCACCCTTCTCCCCTCCGCCTTGCACCCTTCTCCTATCTGCCTTGCACCCTTCTCCCCTCCGCCTTGCACCCTTCTCCCCTCCGCCTTGCACCCTTCTCCTCTCTACCTTGCACCCTTCTCCGCCTTTCACCCTTCTCTACCTTGCACCCTTCTCCTCTCTTCCTTGCACCCATCTCCTCTTTGCCTTGCACCCTTCTCCTCTGTGCCTTGCACCCTTCTCTTCTCTGCCTTGCACCCTTCTCCTCTTTGCCTTGCACCCTTCTCCTCTTTGCCTTGCACCCTTCTCCTCTTTGCCTTGCACCCTTCTCCTCTGTGCCTTGCACCCTTCTCTTCTCTGCCTTGCACCCTTCTCCTCTTTGCCTTGCACCCTTCTCCTCTCTGCCTTGTACCCTTCTCCCCTCTGCCTTGCACCCTTCTCCTCTCTGCCTTGCACCCTTCTCCTCTCTGCCTTGCACCCTCTCCCCTCTGCCTTGCACCCTTCTCCCCTCTGCCTTGCACCCTTCTCCCCTCTGCCTTGCACCCTTCTCTACCATGCATCCTTCTCCCCCTCTGCCTTGCACCCTTCTCCCCCTCTGCCTTGCACCCTTCTCGGCCCCCCATTTCCCTCTCCCTGCGGACGCCCATGGTGTGTTCTAACAAGCGTGCTTACCTGAGGGCACCATTTTGCTGCCTCGTCCCTTCTCATGTGAGCTTTGCCCTGGAGAATACTCTGTCTGGGGGCCCCCACTCCCACCCTTGTCAGGGTCCCGAGCACTGCTCTGTGCTGTCTCCTGCTCTTGCTCTCTGAGGCCCCCACCCCATTCTTGTCCCTGTCTATTCTCTTATCTTGTGGGGTGGGCCCCCCACCCCATCCTTGTCCCTGTCTCTTCTTGTCCCTGTCTCTTCTCTTCTCTTGTGGGGTGGAGCCCCCACCCCATCCTTGTCCCTGTCTCTTCTCTTCTCTTGTGGGGTGGGCCCCCACCCTCTCTTCTCTTCTCTTGTGGGGTGGGCCCCCCACCCCATCCTTGTCCCTGTCTCTTCTCTTGCTCTCTGAGACCCCCACCCCATCCTTGTCCCTGTCTCTTCTCTTCTCTTGTGGGGTGGGCCCCCCACCCCATTCTTGTCCCTGTCTCTTCTCGGATGGGGGCCTGTCCCTTTCTCTTCTCTTCTCTTCTCTTCTGGGGTGGGCCCCCCACCCCATCCTTGTCCCTGTCTCTTCTCGGATGGGGGCCTGTCCCTGTCTCTTCTCTTCTCTTGTGGGGTGGGCCCCCCACCCGTGGGCCCCCCACCCCATCCTTGTCCCTGTCTCTACTCTTTTCTTGTGGGGTGCGCTTTGTTGAGAGGAGAGAGTGGGGGCCGGGCTCTGTGCTGCCTCAGAGGAGCAGTGGAGACTGCTGTCTCTGGTGCCCCTATCCTCTTTTCGGGACTGCCTCTGGTTCTGACTGAAGAGAAACAATGTATATTGATACTTTGTTTCTCTTCAGTCAGAGGGAGGGGGTGAGGGGCTCCGAGCAGGCTGCACCTGCTTCAGATGCAGAGAGAGAGAGGCTTGCTTCAGCGCAGACCTCTCACAGCTCTCAGAAGAGCTGAGGGGGCCGGGGACCCCTGGGGGCCCCTTCATTAACTGTAGAGAGTGAGGCCCCCCGCACTGCGGGGTCTGCGGGGGCGTTTGTTACGCCCCTGGCACTGGAACAACCTTTCCATTTCTCCAAATTAAATCACCTTTGATAGACAAATCGTCTCTTAGTTCCCAAAAAGGACGTAATAGAGCAGGTAATTTTTTCTTCTCAGGCCAGCCTGCTCTTATGTATTTCTTTACCACATGTAGAACATCATCTTTTACCATATTTTCTGACCACTCTGCACCAGAAATACATTGCACTTCTTCTATGACATTAGCTATACAGTAAGTGTCAATTTCTGAAAACTGATCTTCATTGTTTGGTAGAGGTAAACGGCTTAGACAGTCAGCCACATTGTTTTTCACACCTAAAAGATATTCAACTTCATAGTTATATTCTAACAATTTCATTGAAATCCGTGACAATTGGGGGGAAGCAACTTGAAGACCCTTTATCCCATCCTCGTCGCCGACTAGTAAAGATGACCAGGAAGCAGGTAAGTAGTAAAGTCTTTATTCAAGTTATAACCTGACACCAGGGTACGTCTGCTAGCAATCGCCACTCACAAGCAACTGTCATATCATAACAGTCAACCTGCCGGTGGTCAGGTAGCACACCCTGACGTCACAATGCACCGGGAGGTAGCGCGTGCAGAGAACATAGCGCGCATGCTTTACATTGAACCAAAGCACTGGATTAATAAACATAACATTGCATTGTTGTGTCATGGGGTTTGGGTAATGGTAAGTATTCACATTCCTGGGACATCGGCGACTCCCTGTCCATATCACTTAAAACATGCAGAACCTCGCCTCTGGGGTCTCTCTTCTGGGGCCATGCCAGCCATCACAATATCCCCAGGTCACACATAGCTTATCTCTCTCATCGGGCCATACATTTTATAAGGCTACTCTTTTGGTTTGCTCTCACCTCCTCTAGCCGTGGTCCGTATGTTACAAATGCTTGTTATTTAAAATGCAAAGTGAGTATTTGTTTGTATTTTATCCAGGAGGATTCCTACATCCCTTTTCATTTAAACTGACCCTTTCCATTTACCTTTTAAACTTAACCCTTTCCTTACTCTATAGTTACCTCCAGCATTATCATTGTTCCCTTAAACCATTTACTCCTCACCATTTTGCTCACCAGTTTTTTGGTTTTTCCATTCATGAGTCATTTGTATTCCAAGTCTATTTTTTAGTCCGAAACGAAGATATGGCGCTAACCTACAATATTGACTATGACATTCAGACGGTGAGAAGCTTTACCTGTTAAGGAACTATAGCATGGTAACGCCATTCGCTCGCAGTTGCACTATATAAGAAGGGGATTTTCAGCCATTGCTTCCAAATAAGTTTTTGATGTTCAGTTTCTGCACAGCAGGTGCATTAACCATCCATTGATCATGTGCTAGGAATATTTCACCCCTGTGATTTCTTTCGTAGAGTAGCTTACTTTGGCCCTTGTAACGAGTTGCCTAGAGCGATACACCCTAGCTGTGGGGTTTTTTCTGGGCCCGAAATTATGGGGTCTGCAAACTCTGGATCTGATAAACCAGACCAGGCGTCTCATGCAGTTGACATGCCCCGCCCCAGCCCATCCGCCTGCATAGAGCACATGTAAGGAGCAGAAAATAGCTTACCCCAGCTGAAGTAAAAAGCTCATTCCCCCCTCTGCCCCATCAAGCTTCGGCTGCCCCAGCCAATGAAAACATGCATTTGCAATGCAATAGGTCTCGCATTTAAGCAATTGGCATTGTAAATGACAATGCCTTTTATTTATGTATTGGGTTTTAAAACATAAATAAAAGGCATTGTCATTTACAATGGCAATAGCTGAAACTCTCGCAAACGTAAGGTCTATTGCATTGCAAAGGCGTGTTTGTCTATATAGCTTCTTTCCTGTATCCCAATTCATTTTCATCAACAATGAATATTTTCGCC